>NW_027140357.1:3656472-3961178 GCF_036365525.1 Heterodontus francisci | reverse complement strand
GTCTGTTTTACAGGGCATCAGTGTATGTCTTTGTTACTTGGTGTCAGTGTATGTCTTTGTTACTTGGTGTAAGTGTGTGTCTGTGTTACTGGGTATCAGTGTATGTCTTTGTTACTTGGTGTCAGTGTATTTCTTTTTTACTTGGTGTCAGTGTATGTCTTTGTGACTTGGTGTCAGTGTATGTCTTTGTTACTGGGTGTCAGTGCTTGTCTGTGTTACTGGGTATCAGTGTATGTCTTTGTGACTTGGTGCCAGTGTATGTCAAAATACTTGGTGTAACTGTAAGTCTTTGTTACTTGGTGTAATTGTCTTTCTTTGTTACTTTGTGTCAGAGTATGTCTGTGTTACTTGGTGTAAGTGTGTGTCTTTGTTACTTGGTGTAAGTGTGTGTCTGTGTTACTGGGTATCAGTGTATGTCTTTGTGACTTGGTGTCAGTGTATGTCTTTGTTCCTGGGTGTCAGTTTGTGTCTTTGTGACTTGGTGTCAGTGTATGTCTTTGTTACTTGATGTAAGTGTGTGTCTGTGTTACTGGGTATCAGTGTATGTCTTTGTTACTTGGTGTCAGTGTATGTCAAAATACTTGGTGTAAGTGTATGCCCTTGTTACTTGGTGTAATTGTCTGTCTTTGTTACTTGGTGTCAGTGTATGTCTTTATTACTTGGTTTCAGTGTATGTCTTTGTTACTTGGTGTCAGTGTCTGTCTGTGTTCCTGGGTATCAGTGTATGTCTTTGTGACTTGGTATCAGTGTATGTCTTTGTTTCTGGGTGTAAGTGTGTGTCTGTGTTACCGGGTATCAGTGCATGTCTTTGTTACTTGGTCTCACTGTATGTCTGTGTTACTTGGTGTAAGTGTGTGTCTGTGTTACTGGGTATCAGTGTATGTCTTTGTGACTTGGTGTCAGTGTCTGTTTTGTTACTGGGTGTCAGTGTGTGTCTTTGTGACTTGGTGCCAGTGTATGTCAAAATACTTGGTGTAACTGTATGTCTTTGTTACTTGGTGTAATTGTCTTTCTTTTTTACTTTGTGTCAGTGTATGTCTGTGTTACTTGGTGTAAGTGTGTGTCTTTGTTACTTGGTGTAAGTGTGTGTCTGTGTTACCGGGTATCAGTGTATGTCTTTGTGACTTGGTGTCAGTGTATGTCTTTGTTCCTGGGTGTCAGTTTGTGTCTTTGTGACTTGGTGTCAGTGTATGTCTTTGTTACTTGATGTAAGTGTGTGTCTTTGTTACTGGGTATCAGTGTATGTCTTTGTTACTTGGTGTCAGTGTGTGTCAAAACATTTGGTGTAAGTGTATGTCTTTGTTACTTGGTGTAATTGTCTGTCTTTGTTACTTGGTGTCAGTGTATGTCTGTGTTACTTGGTGTAAGTGTGTGTCTTTGTTACTTGGTGTCAGTGTATGTCTTTGTTACTTGGTGTCATTGCATGTCTTTGTTACTTGGTGTCAGTGTGTGTCCGTGTTACTGGGCATCAGTACATGTCTTTGTGACTTGGTATCAGTCTATGTCTTTGTGACTTGGTGTAAGTGTGTGTCTGTGTTACTTGGTGTAAGTGTGTGTCTTTGTTACTTGGTGTCCTAGTGTGTCTGTGTTACTGGGTGTCAGTTTATGTCTCTGTTACTTGGTGTAAGTGTGTGTCTGTGTTACTGGGTATCAGTATCTGTCTTTTTACTTGGTGTAAGTGTGTGTCTGTGTTACTGGGTATCAGTGCATGTCTTTGTTACTTGGTGTCAGTGTATGTCTGTGTGACTTTGTGTAAGTGTGTGTCTCTGTTACTGGGTATCAGTGTATGTCTTTGTTACTTGGTGTAAGTGTGTGTCTGTGTTACTGGGTATCAGTGTCTGTCTTTTTTACTTGGTGTCAGTGTGTGTCTGTGTTACTGGGTATCAGTGCATGTCTTTGTCACTTGGTGTCATTGTATGTCAGTGTTACTTGGTGTAAGTGTGTGTCTGTGTTACTGGGTATCACTGTATGTCTTTGTTACTTGGTGTCAGTGTATGTCAAAATACTTGGTGTAAGTGTGTGTCTTTGTTACTTGGTGTAAGTGTATGTCTTTGTTAATTGGTGTCAGTGTATGTCTTTGTTACTAAGTGTCAGTGTGTGTCTGCGTTACTGGGCATCAGTGTATGTCTTTGTGACTTGGTGTCAGTGTATGTCTGTGTTACTTGGTGTCAGTGTGTTTGTTTGTGGTACTGGGTGTCAGTGTGTGTCTGTGTTACTTGGTGTAAGTGTGTGTCTTTGTTACCTGGTGTCCACGTGTGTCTGTGTTACTGGGTGTCAGTGTATGTCTTTGTTACTGGGTGTCAGTTTATGTCTTTGTTACTTGGTGTAAGTGTGTGTCTGTGTTAATGGGTATCAGTGTCTGTCTTTTTTATTGGTGTAAGTGTGTGTCTGTGTCACTGGGTATCAGTGCATGTCTTTGTTACTTGGTGTCAGTGTCTGTCTGTGTTACTTGGTGTAAGTGTGTGTCTGTGTTACTGGGTATCAGTGTATATCTTTGTTAATTGGTGTCAGTGTATGTCTGTGTTGCTTGGTGTAATTGTGTGTCTGTGTTACTTGGTGTCCGTGTGTGTCTGTGTTACTGGGTGTCAGCGTATTTCTTTGTTACTTGGTGTCAGTGTATGTCTGTGTTACTTGGTGTAAGTGTATTTATTTTTTACTTGGTGTCAGTGTATGTCTTTGTGACTTGGTGTCAGTGTATGTCTTTGTTACTGGGTGTCAGTGCTTGTCTGTGTTACTGGGTATCAGTGTATGTCTTTGTTACTGGGTGTCAGTGTATGACTTTGTGACTTGGTTTAAGGTTGTGTCTGTGTTACTGGGTATCAGTGTCTGTCTTTGTTACTTGGTGTCAGTGTATGTCTTTGTGACTTGGTGTCAGTGTATGTCTTTGTTACTGGGTGTCAGTGTGTGTCTGTGTTATTGGGTATCAGTGTATGTCTTTGTTAGTTGGTATAAGTGTGTGTTTGTGTTACTTAGTATCAGTGTATGTCTTTGTTACTGGGTATCAATGTATGTGTCTGTTACTTGGTGTAAGTGGATGTCTTTGTTACTTGGTGTCAGCGTATGTCTGTGTTACTTGGTGTCTGTGTATGTCTTTGTTACTTGTTGTATGTGTGTGTCTGTGTTACTGGGTATCAGTGTATGTCTTTGTTACTTGGTGTCTGTGTGTGTCTGTGTTAATTGGTGGAAGTGTGTGTCTGTGTTACTCGGTATCAGTGTATGTCTTTGTTACATGGTGTCTGTGTGTGTCTGTGTTAATTGGTGTAAGTGTGTGTCTGTGTTAATGGGTATCAGTGTATGCCTTTGTTACTTGGTGTCAGTGTATGTCTTTGTTACTTGGTGTAAGTGTATGTCTTTGTTACTTGGTGTCAGTGTATGTCTTTGTTACTTGGTGTAAGTGTGTGTCAGGGTTAATGGGTATCAGTGTATGTCTTTGTTACTTGGTGTCAGTGTGTGTCTGTGTTACTTGGTGTCAGTGTATGTCTTTGTTACTTGGTGTAAGTGTATGTCTTTGTTACTTGGTGTCAGTGTATGTCTTTGTTACTTGTTGTAAGTGTGTGTCTGTGTTACTGGGTATCAGTGTATGTCTTTGTTACTTGATGTCTGTGTGTGTCTGTGTTACTTTGTGTAAGTTTGTGTCATTGTAACTGGGTATCAGTGTATGTCTTTGTTACTTGGTGTAAGTGTGTGTCTGCGTTACTTTGTATCAGTGTATGTCTTTGTTACTTGGTGTCAGTGTATGTCTTTCTTTCTTGGTGTAAGTGTATGTCTTTGTTACTTGGTGTCAGTGTATGTCTTTGTTACTGGTGTCAGTGTGTATCTGTGTTCCTGGCTGTCAGTGTATGTCTTTTTTACTTGGTGTCAGTGTATATTCTGTGTTACTTGGTGCAAGTGTATGTCTTTTTTACTTGGTATCAGTGTATGTCCTTGTTACTTGGTGCAAGTGTGTGTCTGTGTTTCTGGGTATCAGTGTCTGTATTTGTTACTTGTTGTAAGTGTGTGTCTGTGTTCCTGGGTATCAGTGTATGTCTTTGTTACTTGGTGTAAGTGTGTGTCTGTGTTACTGGGTATCAGTGTGTGTCTTTGTTACTGGTGTCAGTGTGTATCTGTGTTCCTGGCTGTCAGTGTATGTATTTTTTACTGGGTGTCAGTGTGTGTCTGTGTTACTTGGTGTAAGTGTGTGTCTTTGTTACTTGGTGTCCACGTGTGTCTGTGTTACTGGGTGTCAGTGTATGTCTTTGTTACTGGGTGTCAGTTTATGTCTTTGTTACTTGGTGTAAGTGTGTGTCTCTGTTACTGGGTATCAGTGTCTGTCTTTTTTACTTGGTGTAAGTGTGTGTCTGTGTTACTGGGTATCTGTGCATGTCTTTGTTACTTGGTGTCAGTGTATGTCTGTGTTACTTGGTGTAAGTGTGTGTCTGTGTTACTGGGTATCAGTGTCTGTCTTTTTTACTTGGTGTAAGTGTGTGTCTGTGTTACTGGGTATCAGTGTTTGTCTTTGTTACTTGGTGTCAGTGTATGTCTTTTTTACTGGGTGTAAGTGTGTGTCTGCGTTACTGGGTATCAGTGTATGTCTTTGTTACTTGGTGTCAGTGTATGTCAAAATACTTGGTGTAAGTGTATGTCTTTGTTACTTGGTGTAATTGTCTGTCTTTGTTACTTGGTGTCAGTGTATGTCTGTGTTACTTGGCGTAAGTGTGTGCCTTTGTTACTGGGCATCAGTGTATGTCTTTGTGACTTCGTATCAGTTTATGTCTTTGTGACTTGGTGTCAATGTATGTCTTTTTTACCGGGTGTCAGTGTGTGTCTGTGTTACTTGGTGTCAGTGCATCTCTTTGCTACTGTGTATCAGTGTTTCTCTGTGTGACTGGGTGTCAATGTGTGTTTGTTTGTGTTCCTGGGTGTCAGTGTGTGTCTGTGACACGAGGTGTCAGTATGTAGTTTAGTTTAGAGATACAGCACTTAAACAGGCCCTTCGGCCCACCGAGTCTGTGATAACCATCAACAACCCATTTCTACTAATCCGACACTAATCCCGTATTCCTATCACATCCCCACCTATCCCTAAATATTTCCCTACCACCTACCTATACTAGGGGCAATTTATGATGGCCAATTAACCGATCAACCGGCAAGTCTTTGGCATGTGGGAGGAAACCGGAGCACCGGGAGGAAACCCACACAGACACAGGGAGAACTTGCAAACTCCGCACAGGCTGTCCCCAGAATAGAACCCGGGTCCCTGGAGCTGTGAGGCTGCGGTGCTAAACACTGCGCAAATGTGCCCCCCCCACCCCTCCCCAGTGTGTGCCTGTGTTACTGGGTATCAGTGTATATCTTTGTTACTTGGTGTCAGTGTATGTCTGTGTTGCTTGGTGTAATTGTGTGTCTGTGTTACTGGGTGTCAGTGTGTGTCTGTGTTACATGGTGTAAGTGTATGTCTTTGCTACTTGGTTTCCGTGTGTGTCTGTGTTACTGGGTGTCAGTGTATTTCTTTGTTACTTGGTGTCAGTGTATGTCTGTGTTACTTGGTGTCAGTGTGTTTGTTTGTGTTACTGGGTCTCAGTGTGTGTCTGTGTTACTTGGTGTAAGTGTGTGTCTTTGTTACTTGGTGTCAGAGTATGTCTGTGTTACTTGGTGTCAGTGTGTTTGTTTGTGTTACTGGGTGTCCGTCTGCGTCTGTGTTACTGGGTGTCAGTGTATGTCTTTATTACTTGGTGTCATTGTATGTCAAAATACTTGATGGAAGTGTATGTATTTGTTACCTGGTGTAATTGTCTGTCTTTGTTACTTGGTGTAAGTGTGTGTCTGTGTTACTTGGTATCAGTGTATGTCTTTGTTATTTGGTGTCAAGTGTATGTCAAAATACTTGGTGTAAGTGTATGTATTTGTTACTTGGTGTAATTGTCTGTCTTTGTTACTTGGTGTCAGTGTATGTCTGTGTTCCTTGGGGTCTGTGTTTGCCTTTGTTACTTGGTGTAAGTGTATGTCTTTGTTACTTGGTGTCAGTGTATGTCTTTGTTACTTGGTGTCAGTGTGTGTCTGTGTTACTGGGCATCAGAGTATGTCTTTGTGACTTGGTGTCAGTGTATTTCTTTTTTACTGGGTGTAAGTTTGTGTCTGTTTTACAGGGCATCAGTGTATGTCTTTGTTACTTGGTGTCAGTGTATGTCTTTGTTACTTGGTGTAAGTGTGTGTCTGTGTTACTGGGTATCAGTGTATGTATTTGTTACTTGGTGTCAGTGTATTTCTTTTTTACTTGGTGTCAGTGTATGTCTTTGTGACTTGGTGTCAGTGTATGTCTTTGTTACTGGGTGTCAGTGCTTGTCTGTGTTACTGGGTATCAGTGTATGTCTTTGTTACTGGGTGTCAGTGTATGACTTTGTGACTTGGTTTAAGGTTGTGTCTGTGTTATTGGGTATCAGTGTCTGTCTTTGTTACTTGGTGTCAGTGTATGTCTTTGTGACTTGGTGTCAGTGTACGTCTTTGTTTCTGGGTGTCAGTGTGTGTCTGTGTTACTGGGTATCAGTGTATGTCTTTGTTAGTTGGTATAAGTGTGTGTTTGTGTTACTTAGTATCAGTGTATGTCTTTGTTACTTGGTGTCATTGTATGTCTGTGTTACTTGGTGTAAGTGTGTGTCTGTGTTACTTGGTATCAATGTATGTCTTTGTTACTTGGTGTCAGTGTATGTCAAAATACTTGGTGTAAGTGTATGTATTTGTTACTTAGTGTAAGTGTTTGTCTTTGTTACTTGGTGTAAGTGTATGTCTTTGTTACTTGGTGTCAGTGTATGTCTTTGTTACTTGGTGTTCGTGTGTGTCTGTGTTACTTGGCATCAGTGTATGTCTTTGTGACTTGGTATCAGTGTATGTCTTTGTTACTTGGTGTCAGTGTATTTCTTTTTTACTGGTTGTAAGTTTGTGTCTGTTTTACTGGGCATCAGTGTATGTCTTTGTTACTTTGTGTCAGTGTATGTCTTTATTACTTAGTGTATGTGTGTGTCTGTGTTACTGGGTATCAGTGTATGTCTTTGTTACTTGGTGTAAGTGTGTGTCTGTGTTACTGGGTATCAGTGTATGTCTTTGTTACTTGGTGTCAGTGTATTTCTTTGTTACTTGGTGTCAGTGTATGTCTTTGTGACTTGGTGTCAGTGTATGTCTTTGTTACTGGGTGTCAGTGCTTGTCTGTGTTACTGGGTATCAGTGTATGTCTTTGTTACTTGGTGTAAGTCTGTGTCTGTGTTACTGGGTATCAGTGTATGTCTGCGTTACCTGGTGTCAGTGTATGTCTTTGTGACTTGGTGTCAGTGTAAGTCTTTGTTACTGGGTTTCAGTGTGTGTCTGTGTTACTGGGTATCAGTGTCTGTCTTTGTTACTTTGTGTAAGTCTGTGTCTGTGTTACTGGGTATCAGTGTATGTCTGTGTTACCTGGTGTCAGTGTATGTCTTTGTGACTTGGTGTCAGTGTAAGTCTTTGTTACTGGGTGTCAGTGTGTGTCTATGTTACTGGGTATCAGTGTATGTCTTTGTTACTTGGTGTAAGTGTGTGTTTGTGTTACTTAGTATCAGTGTATGTCTTTGTTACTGGGTATCAATGTATGTGTTTGTTACTTGGTGTAAGTGGATGTCTTTGTTACTTGGTGTCAGCGTATGTCTGTGTTACTTGGTGTCTGTGTATGTCTTTGTTACTTGGTGTAAGTGTGTGTCTGTGTTACTGGGTATCAGTGTATGTCTTTGTTACTTGGTGTCTGTGTGTGTCTGTGTTAATTGGTGGAAGTGTGTGTCTGTGTTACTGGGTATCAGTGTATGTCTTTGTTACATGGTGTCTGTGTGTGTCTGTGTTAATTGGTATAAGTGTGTGTCTGTGTTAATGGGTATCAGTGTATGCCTTTGTTACTTGGTGTCAGTGTATGTCTTTGTTACTTGGTGTAAGTGGATGTCTTTGTTACTTGGTGTCAGTGTATGTCTTTGTTACTTGGTGTAAGTGTGTGTCTGTGTTAATGGGTATCAGTGTATGTCCTTGTTACTTGGTGTCAGTGTGTGTCTGTGTTACTTGGTGTCAGTGTATGTCTTTGTTACTTGGTGTAAGTGTATGTCTTTGTTACTTGGTGTCAGTGTATGTCTTTGTTACTTGTTGTAAGTGTGTGTCAGTGTAACTGGGTAAAAGTGTATGTCTTTGTTACTTGGAGTAAGTGTGTGTCTGTGTTACTGGGTATCAGTGTATGTCTTTTTTACTTGCTGTCAGTGTTTGTATTTTTTACTTGGTGTCAGTGTATGTCTTTGTGACTTGGTGTCAGTGTATGTCTTTGTTACCGGGTGTCAGTGCGTTTCTGTGTTACTGGGTATCAGTGTATGTCTTTGTTACTTGATGTCTGTGTGTGTCTGTGTTACTTTGTGTAAGTTTGTGTCAGTGGAACTGGGTATCAGTGTATGTCTTCGTTACTTGGTGTAAGTGTGTGTCTGCGTTACTTTGTATCAGTGTATGTCTTTGTTACTTGGTGTCAGTGTATGTCTTTCTTACTTGGTGTAAGTGTATGTCTTTCTTACTTGGTGTCAGTGTATGTCTTTGTTACTGGTGTCAGTGTGTATCTGTGTTCCTGGCTGTCAGTGTATGTCTTTTCTACTTGGTGTCAGTGTATGTCTGTGTTACTTGGTGCAAGTGTATGTCTTTATTACTTGGTATCAGTGTATGTCCTTGTTACTTGGTGCAAGTGTGTGTCTGTGTTTCTGGGTATCAGTGTCTGTATTTGTTACTGGTGTCAGTGTGTATCTGTGTTCCTGGCTGTCAGTGTATGTCTTTTTTACTTGGTGTCAGTGTATGTCTGTGTTACTTGGTGCAAGTGTATGTCTTTTTTACTTGGTGTCAGTGTATGTCCTTGTTACTTGGTGCAAGTGTGTGTCTGTGTTTCTGGGTATCAGTGTCTGTATTTGTTACTTGTTGTAAGTGTGTGTCTGTGTTCCTGGGTATCAGTGTATGTCTTTGTTACTTGGTGTAAGTGTGTGTCTGTGTTACTGGGTATCAGTGTGTGTCTTTGTTACTGGTGTCAGTGTGTATCTGTGTTCCTGGCTGTCAGTGTATGTATTTTTTACTGGGTGTCAGTGTGTGTCTGTGTTACTTGGTGTAAGTGTGTGTCTTTGTTACTTGGTGTCCACGTGTGTCTGTGTTACTGGGTGTCAGTGTATGTCTTTGTTACTGGGTGTCAGTTTATGTCTTTGTTACTTGGTGTAAGTGTGTGTCTCTGTTACTGGGTATCAGTGTCTGTCTTTTTTACTTGGTGTAAGTGTGTGTCTGTGTTACTGGGTATCAGTGCATGTCTTTGTTACTTGGTGTCAGTGTATGTCTGTGTTACTTGGTGTAAGTGTGTGTCTGTGTTACTGGGTATCAGTGTCTGTCTTTTTTACTTGGTGTAAGTGTGTGTCTGTGTTACTGGGTATCAGTGCTTGTCTTTGTTACTTGGTGTCAGTGTATGTCTTTTTTACTGGGTGTAAGTGTGTGTCTGCGTTACTGGGTATCAGTGTATGTCTTTGTTACTTGGTGTCAGTGTATGTCAAAATACTTTGTGTAAGTCTATGTCTTTGTTACTTGGTGTAATTGTCTGTCTTTGTAACTTGGTGTCAGTGTATGTCTGTGTTACTTGGTGTAGGTGTGTGTCTTTGTTACTGGGCATCAGTGTATGTCTTTGTGACTTGGTGTCAGTGTATGTGTTTTTTACTGGGTGTCAGTGTGTTTCTGTGTTACTTGGTGTCTGTGTATGTCTTTGTTACTGTGTATCAGTATTTCTCTGTGTAACTGGGTGTCAGTGTGTGTTTGTTTGAGTTACTGGGTGTCAGTGTGTGTCAAAATACTTGGTGTAAGTGTATGTCTTTGTTACTTGGTGTCAGTGTATGTCTTTGTTACTTGGTGTCAGTGTGTGTCTGTGTTACTGGGCATCAGTGTATGTCTTTGTGACTTGGTATCAGTGTATGTCTTTGTGACTTGGTGTCAGTGTATTTCTTTTTTACTGGGTGTACGTTTGTGTCTGCGTTACTAGGTATCAGTGTATGTCTTTGTTACTTGGTGTCAGCGTATGTCAAAATACTTGCTGTAAGTGTATGTCTTCGTTACTTGGTGTAATTGTCTGTCTTTGTTCCTGGGCATCAGTGTATGTCTTTGTGACTTCGTATCAGTGTATGTCTTTGTGACTTGGTGTCAGTGTACGTCTTTTTTACTGGGTGTCAGTGTGTGTCTGTGTTACTTGGTGTCAGTGCATCTCTTTGCTACTGTGTATCAGTGTTTCTCTGTGTGACTGGGTGTCAATGTGTGTTTGTTTGTGTTCCTGGGTGTCAGTGTGTGTCTGTGACACGAGGTGTCAGTATGTAGTTTAGTTTAGAGATACAGCACTTAAACAGGCCCTTCGGCCCACCGAGTCTGTGCCAACCATCAACAACCCATTTCTACTAATCCGACACTAATCCCGTATTGCTATCACATCCCCACCTATCCCTAAATATTTCCCTACCACCTACCTATACTAGGGGCAATTTATGATGGCCAATTGACCGATCAACCGGCAAGTCTTTGGCATGTGGGAGGAAACCGGAGCACCGGGAGGAAACCCACGCAGACACAGGGAGAACTTGCAAACTCCGCACAGGCTGTCCCCAGAATAGAACCCGGGTCCCTGGAGCTGTGAGGCTGCGGTGCTAAACACTGCGCAAAAAAGTGTATGTCTTTTTTACTTGGTATCAGTGTATGTCCTTGTTACTTGGTGCATGTGTGTGTCTGTGTTTCTGGGTATCAGTGTCTGTATTTGTTACTTGTTGTAAGTGTGTGTCTGTGTTCATGGGTGTCAGTGTATGTCTTTGTTACTTGGTGTCAGTGCGTGTCTTTGTTACTGGGTGTCAGTGCATGTCTTTGTGACTTGGTGTCAGTGCATGTCTTTGTTACTGGGTGTCAGTGTATGTCTTTGTTACTTGGTGACTGTGTGTGTATGTGTTAGACTTTGTTACTTGGTGTCAGTGTGTGTCAGTGTAACTGGGTATCAGTGTATGTCTTTGTTACTTGGTGTAAGTGTGTGTCTGTGTTCATGGGTATCAGTGTTTGCCTTTGTTACTTGGTGTCAGTGTAAGTCTTTTTTACTTGGTGTAAGTGTATGACTTTGTTACTTGGTGTCAGTGTCTGTCTTTGTTACTTGGTGTAAGTGTGTGGCTGTGTTACTGGTATCAGTGTATGTCTTTGTTACTTGGTGTCAGTGTCTGTCTTTGTTACTGGGTGTCAGTGCATGTCATTGTGACTTGGTGTAAGTTTGTGTCTGTGTTACTGGGTATCAGTGCCTGTCTTTGTTACTTGGTGTAAGTGTTTCTCTGTGTTACTGGGTGTCAGTGTGTATCTGTGTTCCTGGGTGTCAGTGTATGTCTTTGTTACTTGGTGTCAGTGTATGTCTGTGTTACATTGTGTCAGTGTATGTCTTTACTACTTAGTGTATGTGTGTGTCTGTGTTACTGGGTATCAGTGTATGTCTTTGTTACTTGGTGTAAGTGTGTGTCTGTGTTACTGGGTATCAGTGTATGTCTTTGTTACTTGGTGTCAGTGTATTTCTTTGTTACTTGGTGTCAGTGTATGTCTTTGTGACTTGGTGTCAGTGCATGTCTTTGTTACTGGGTGTCAGTGCTTGTCTGTGTTACTGCGTATCAGTGTATGTCTTTGTTACTGGGTGTCAGTGTATGTCTTTGTGACTTGGTTTAAGGGTGTGTCTGTGTTAATGGGTATCAGTGTATGTCTGTGTTACCTGGTGTCAGTGTATGTCTTTGTGACTTGGTGTCAGTGTATGTCTTTGTTACTGGGTGTCAGTGTGTGTCTGTGTTACTGGGTATCAGTGTATGTCCTTGTTACTTGGTGTAAGTGTGTGTTTGTGTTACTTAGTATCAGTGTATGTCTTTGTTACTGGGTATCAATGTATGTCTTTGTTACTTGGTGTAAGTGGATGTCATTGTTACTTGGTGTCAGCGTATGTCTGTGTTACTTGGTGTCAGTGTATGTCTTTGTTACTTGGTGTCTGTGTGTGTCTGTGTTAATTGTTGTAAGTGTGTGTCTGTGTTACTGGGTATCAGTGTATGTCTTTGTTACATGGTGTCTGTGTGTGTCTGTGTTAATTGGTGTAAGTGTGTGTCTGTGTTACTGGGTATCAGTGTATGCCTTTGTTACTTGGTGTCAGTGTATGTCTTTGTTACTTGGTGTAAGTGTATGTCTTTGTTACTTGGTGTCTTTGTATGTCTTTGTTACTTGGTGTAAGTGTGTGTCTGCGTTAATGGGTATCAGTGTATGTCTTTGTTACTTGGTGTCAGTGTGTGTCTGTGTTACTTGGTGTCAGTGTATGTCTTTGTTACTTGGTGTAAGTGTATGTCTTTTTTACTTGGTGTCAGTGTATGTCTTTGTTACTTGGAGTCAGTGTGTGTCTGTGTTACTGGGTATCAGTGTCTGTCTTTTTTCCTTGGTGTCAGTGTTTGTATTTTTTACTTGGTGTCAGTGTATGTCTTTGTGACTTGGTGTCAGTGTATGTCTTTGTTACAGGGTGTCAGTGCGTGTCTGTGTTACAGGGTATCAGTGGATGTCTTTGTTACTGGGTGTCAGTGCGTGTCTGTGTTACTGGGTATCAATGTATGTCTTTGTTACTGGGTATCAATGTATGTCTTTGTTACTTGGTGTAAGTGGATGTCTTTGTTACTTGGTGTCAGCGTATGTCTGTGTTACTTGTTGTAAGTGTATGTCTTGGTTCATGGGTATCTTGGTATGTCTTTGTTACTTGGTGTAAGTGTGTGTCTATGTTACTGGGTATCAGTGTATGTCTTTGTTACTTGATGTCTGTGTGTGTCTGTGTTACTTTGTATCAGTGTATGTCTTTGTTACTTGGTGTCAGTGTATGTCTTTCTTACTTGGTGTAAGTGTATGTCTTTGCTACTGGTGTCAGTGTGTATCTGTGTTCCTGGCTGTCAGTGTATGTCTTTGTTACTTGGTGTCAGTGTATGTCTGTGTTACTTGGTGTAAGTGTATGTCTTTTTTACTTGGTATCAGTGTATGTCCTTGTTACTTGGTGCAAGTGTGTGTCTGTGTTACTGGGTATCAGTGCCTGTATTTGTTACTTGCTGTAAGTGTGTGTCTGTGTTCCTGGGTATCAGTGTATGTCCTTTTTACTTGGTGTAAGTGTGTGTTTGTGTTACTTAGTATCAGTGTATGTCTTTGTTACTGGGTATCAATGTATGTATTTGTTACTTGGTGTAAGTGGATGTCTTTGTTGCTTGGTGTCAGCGTATGTCTTTGTTGCTTGGTGTCTGTGTATGTCTTTGTTACTTGGTGTAAGTGTGTGTCTGTGTTAATGGGTATCAGTGTATGTCTTTGTTACTTGGTGTCAGTGTGTGTCTGTGTTACTTGGTGTCAGTGTATGTCTTTGTTACTTGGTGTAAGTGTATGTCTTTTTTACTTGGTGTCAGTGTATGTCTTTGTTACTTGGTGTAAGTGTGTGTCAGTGTAACTGGGTATAAGTGTATGTCTTTGTTACTTGGAGTCAGTGTGTGTCTGTGTTACTGGGTATCAGTGTATGTCTTTTTTCCTTGGTGTCAGTGTTTGTATTTTTTACTTGGTGTCAGTGTATGTCTTTGTGACTTGTGTCAGTGTATGTCTTTGTTACTGGGTGTCAGTGCGTGTCTGTGTTACTGGGTATCAGTGTATGTCTTTGTTACTGGGTGTCAGTGCTTGTCTGTGTTACTGGGTATCAATGTATGTCTTTGTTACTGGGTATCAATGTATGTCTTTGTTACTTGGTGTAAGTGGATGTCTTTGTTACTTGGTGTCAGCGTATGTCTGTGTTACTTGGTGTAAGTGTATGTCTTGGTTCATGGGTATCTTGGTATGTCTTTGTTACTTGGTGTAAGTGTGTGTCTATGTTACTGGGTATCAGTGTATGTCTTTGTTACTTGATGTCTGTGTGTGTCTGTGTTACTTTGTATCAGTGTATGTCTTTGTTACTTGGTGTCAGTGTATGTCTTTCTTACTTGGTGTAAGTGTATGTCTTTGCTACTGGTGTCAGTGTGTATCTGTGTTCCTGGCTGTCAGTGTATGTCTTTGTTACTTGGTGTCAGTGTATGTCTGTGTTACTTGGTGTAAGTGTATGTCTTTTTTACTTGGTATCAGTGTATGTCCTTGTTACTTGGTGCAAGTGTGTGTCTGTGTTACTGGGTATCAGTGCCTGTATTTGTTACTTGCTGTAAGTGTGTGTCTGTGTTCCTGGGTATCAGTGTATGTCCTTTTTACTTGGTGTAAGTGTGTGTTTGTGTTACTTAGTATCAGTGTATGTCTTTGTTACTGGGTATCAATGTATGTATTTGTTACTTGGTGTAAGTGGATGTCTTTGTTGCTTGGTGTCAGCGTATGTCTTTGTTGCTTGGTGTCTGTGTATGTCTTTGTTACTTGGTGTAAGTGTGTGTCTGTGTTAATGGGTATCAGTGTATGTCTTTGTTACTTGGTGTCAGTGTGTGTCTGTGTTACTTGGTGTCAGTGTATGTCTTTGTTACTTGGTGTAAGTGTATGTCTTTTTTACTTGGTGTCAGTGTATGTCTTTGTTACTTGGTGTAAGTGTGTGTCAGTGTAACTGGGTATAAGTGTATGTCTTTGTTACTTGGAGTCAGTGTGTGTCTGTGTTACTGGGTATCAGTGTATGTCTTTTTTCCTTGGTGTCAGTGTTTGTATTTTTTACTTGGTGTAAGTGTATGTCTTTGTGACTTGTGTCAGTGTATGTCTTTGTTACTGGGTGTCAGTGCGTGTCTGTGTTACTGGGTATCAGTGTATGTCTTTGTTACTGGGTGTCAGTGCTTGTCTGTGTTACTGGGTATCAATGTATGTCTTTGTTACTGGGTATCAATGTATGTCTTTGTTACTTGGTGTAAGTGGATGTCTTTGTTACTTGGTGTCAGCGTATGTCTGTGTTACTTGGTGTAAGTGTATGTCTTGGTTCATGGGTATCTTGGTATGTCTTTGTTACTTGGTGTAAGTGTGTGTCTATGTTACTGGGTATCAGTGTATGTCTTTGTTACTTGATGTCTGTGTGTGTCTGTGTTACTTTGTATCAGTGTATGTCTTTGTTACTTGGTGTCAGTGTATGTCTTTCTTATTTGGTGTAAGTGTATGTCTTTGTTACTGGTGTCAGTGTGTATCTGTGTTCCTGGCTGTCAGTGTATGTCTTGGTTACTTGGTGTCAGTGTATGTCTGTGTTACTTGGTGTAAGTGTATGTCTTTTTTACTTGGTATCAGTGTATGTCCTTGTTACTTGGTGCAAGTGTGTGTCTGTGTTACTTGGTATCAGTGCCTGTATTTGTTACTTGCTGTAAGTGTGTGTCTGTGTTCCTGGGTATCAGTGTATGTCCTTTTTACTTGGTGTAAGTGTGTGTTTGTGTTACTTAGTATCAGTGTATGTCTTTGTTACTGGGTATCAATGTATGTCTTTGTTACTTGGTGTAAGTGGATGTCTTTGTTACTTGGTGTCAGCGTATGTCTGTGTTACTTGGTGTCAGTGTATGTCTTTGTTACTTGGTGTAAGTGTGTGTCTGTGTTACTGGGTATCAGTGTATGTCTTTGTTACTTGGTGTCTGTGTGTGTCTGTGTTAATTGGTGTAAGTGTGTGTCTGTGTTACTGGGTATCAGTGTCTGTCTTTGTTACATGGTGTCTGTGTGTGTCTGTGTTAATTGGTGTAAGTGTGTGTCTGTGTTACTGGGTATCAGTGTATGCCTTTGTTACTTGGTGTCAGTGTATGTCTTTGTTACTTGGTGTAAGTGTATTTCTTTGTTACTTGGTGTCAGTGTATGTCTTTGTTACTTGGTATAAGTGTGTGTCTGTGTTAATGGGTATCAGTGCATGTCTTTGTTACTTGGTGTCAGTGTATGTCTTTGTGACTTGGTGTCAGTGTATGTCTTTGTTACAGGGTGTCAGTGCGTGTCTGTGTTACTGGGTATCAGTGTATGTCTTTGTTACTGGGTGTCAGTGCGTGGCTGTGTTAAAGGGTATGAATGTATGTCTTTGTTACTGGGTACAAATGTACGTCTTTGTTACTTGGTGTAAGTGGATGTCTTTAATACTTGGTGTCAGCGTATGTCTGTGTTACTTGGTGTAAGTGTATGTCTTGGTTAATGGGTATCTTTGTATGTCTTTGTTACTTGGTGTAAGTGTGTGTCTGTGTTACTGGGTATCAGTGTATGTCTTTGTTACTTGATGTCTGTGTGTGTCTGTGTTACTTTGTGTAAGTTTGTGTCAGTGTAACTGGGTATCAGTGTATGTCTTTGTTACTTGGTGTCAGTGTGTGTCTGCGTTACTTTGTATCAGTGTATGTCTTTGTTACTTGGTGTCAGTGTATGTCTTTCTTTCTTGGAGTAAGTGTATGTCTTTTTTACTTGGTGTCAGTGTATGTCTTTGTTACTGCTGTCAGTGTGTATCTGTGTTCCCGGCTGTCAGTGTATGTCTGCGTTACTTGGTGTAAGTGTATGTCTTTTTTACTTGGTATCAGTGTATGTCCTTGTTACTTGGTGCAAGTGTGTGTCTGTGTTACTGGGTATCAGTGTCTGTATTTGTTACTTGCTGTAAGTGTGTGTCTGTGTTCCTGGGTATCAGTGTATGTCTTTGTTACTTGGTGTAAGTGTGTGTCTGTGTTACTGGGTATCAGTGTATGTCTTTGTTACTTGGTGTCAGTGTGTTTCTGCGTTACTTTGTATCAGTGTATGTCTTTGTTACTTGGTGTCAGTGTATGTCTTTCTTTCTTGGAGTAAGTGTATGTCTTTTTTACTTGGTGTCAGTGTATGTCTTTGTTACTGCTGTCAGTGTGTATCTGTGTTCCCGGCTGTCAGTGTATGTCTGCGTTACTTGGTGTAAGTGTATGTATTTTTAACTTGGTATCAGTGTATGTCCTTGTTTCTTGGTGCAAGTATGTGTCTGTGTTACTGGGTATCAGTGTCTGTATTTGTTACTTGCTGTAAGTGTGTGTCTGTGTTCCTGGGTATCAGTGTATGTCTTTGTTACTTGGTGTAAGTGTGTGTCTGTGTTACTGGGTATCAGTGTATGTCTTTGTTACTTGGTGTCAGTGTGTGTCTTTGTTACTGGGTGTCAGTGCATGTCTTTGTGACTTGGTGTCAGTGCATGTCTTTGTTACTGGGTTTCAGTGTATGTCTTTGTTACTTGGTGACAGTGTGTGTATGTGTTAGACTTTGTCACTTGGTGTCAGTGTGTGTCAGTGTAACTGGGTATCAGTGTATGTCTTTGTTACTTGGTGTAAGTGTGTGTCTGTGTTAATGGGTATCAGTGTTTGTCTTTGTTACTTGGTGTCAGTGTATGTCTTTTTTACTTGGTGAAAGTGTATGACTTTGTTACTTGGTGTATGTGTGTGTCTGTGTTACTGGGTATCAGTGTATGTCTTTTTAATTGGTGTCATTGTATGTCTTTGTTACTTGGTGTAAGTGTGTGGCTGTGTTACTGGGTATCAGTGAATGTCTCTGTTACTTGGTGTCAGTGTGTGTCTTTGTGACTGGGTATCAGTGCATGTCTTTGTGACTTGGTGTAAGTTTGTGTCTGTGTTACTGGGTATCAGGGCCTGTCTTTTTTACTTGGTGTAAGTGTTTCTCTGTGTTACTGGGTGTCAGTGTGTATCTGTGTTCCTGGGTGTCAGTGTATGTCTTTGTTACTTGGTGTCAGTGTATGTCTGTGTTAGTTGGTGTAAGTGTGTGTCTGTGTTATTGGGTATCAGTGTATGTCTTTCTTACTTGGTGTAAGTGTATGTCTTTGTTACTTTGTGTAAGTGTATGTCTTTATTACTTAGTGTATGTGTGTGTCTGTGTTACTGGGTATCAGTGCATGTCTTTGTTACTTGGTGTACGTGTGTGTCTGTGTTACTGGGTATCAGAATATGTCTTTCTTACTTGTTGTCAGTGTATTTCTTTGTTACTTGGTGTCAGTGTATGTCTTTGTGACTTGGTGTCAGTGCATGTCTTTGTTACTGTGTGTCAGTGCTTGTCTGTGTTACTGGGTATCAGTGTATGTCTTTGTTACTGGGTGTCAGTGTATGTCTTTGTGACTTGGTTTAAGGGTGTGTCTGAGTTACTGGGTATTAGTGTATGTCTTTGTGACTTGGTGTCAGTGTATGTCTTTGTTACTGGGTGTCTGTGTATGTCTTTGTTACTGTGTGTCAGTGTTTCTCTATGTTACTGGGTGTCAGTGTGTATTTGTTTGTGTTGCTGGGTGTGAGTGTGTGTCTGTGTTACTTGGTGTAAGTATATGTCTTTGCATCATGGTGTCAGTGGCTGTCTGTGTTACTTGGTGTCAGTGTATGTCTTTGTTACTTGGTGTAAGTGTGTGTCTGTGTTACTGGGTATCAGTGTATGTCTTTGTTACTTGGTGTCATTGTATGTCTGTGTTACTTGGTGTAAGTGTGTGTCTGTGTTACTTGGTATCAGTGCATGTCTTTGTTACTTGGTGTAAGTGTGTATCTGTGTTCCTGGCTGACAGTGTATGTCTTTGTTACTTGGTGCCAGTGTATGACTGAGTTACTTGGTGTAAGTGTGTGTCTTTGTTACTTGGTGTAATTGTATTTCTTTGTTACTTGGTGTAAGTGTGTGTCTGTGTAACTGGGTATCATTGTATGTCTGTGTTACCTGGTGTCAGTGCATGTCTTTGTGACTTGGTGTCAGTGTATGTCTTTTTTACTGGGTGTCAGTGTGTGTCTGTGTTACTGGGTATCAGTGTATGTCCTTGTTACTTGGTGTAAGTGTGTGTTTGTGTTACTTAGTATCAGTGTATGTCTTTGTTACTGGGTATCAATGTCTGTCTTTGTTACTTGGTGTAAGTGGATGTCTTTGTTACTGGGTGTCAGCGTATGTCTGTGTTACTTGGTGTCAGTGTATGTCTTTGTTACTTGGTGTAAGTGTGTGTCTGTGCTACTGGGTATCAGTGTATGTCTTTGTTACTTGGTGTCTGTGTGTGTCTGTGTTAATTGGTGTAAGTGTGTGTCTGTGTTACTGGGTATCAGTGCATGTCTATGTTACATGGTGTCTGTGTGTGTCTGTGTTAATTGGTGTAAGTGTGTGTCTGTGTTACTGGGTATCAGTGTATGCCTTTGTTACTTGGTGTCAGTGTATGTCTTTGTTACTTGGTGTAAGTGTATGTCTTTGTTACTTGGTGTCAGTGTATGTCTTTGTTACTTGGTGTCAGTGTGTATCTGTGTTACTTGGTGTCAGTGTATGTCTTTGTTACTTGGTGTAAGTGTATGTCTTTGTTACTTGGTGTCAGTGTATGTCTTTGTTACTTGGTGTAAGTGTGTGTCAGTGTAACTGGGAATAAGTGTATGTCTTTGTTACTTGGAGTAAGTGTGTGTCTGTGTTACTGGGTATCAGTGTATGTCTTTGTTACTTGGTGTCAGTGTTTGTATTTTTTACTTGGTGTCAGTGTTTGTCTTTGTAACTTGGTGTCAGTGTATGTCTTTGTTACTGGGTGTCAGTGCGTGTCTGTGTTACTGGGTATCAGTGTATGTCTTTGTTGCTGGGTGTCAGTGCGTGTCTGTGTTACTGGGTATCAATGTATGTCTTTGTTACTTGGTATCAATGTATGTCTTTGTTACTTGGTGTAAGCGGATGTCTTTGTTACTTGGTGTCAGCGTTTGTCTGTGTTACTTGGTGTAAGTGTATGTCTTGGTTAATGGGTATCTTTGTATGTCTTTGTTACTTGGTGTAAGTGTGTGTCTGTGTTACTGGGTATCAGTGTATGTCTTTGTTACTTGATGTCTGTGTGTGTCTGTGTTACTTGGTGTAAGTTTGTGTCAGTGTAACTGGGTGCAGTGCATGTCTTTGTTACTTGGTGTAAGTGTGTGTCTGTGTTACTGTGTTTCAGTGTATGTCTTTGTTACTTGGTGTCAGTGTATGTCTTTCTTACTTGGTGTAAGTGTATGTCTTTGTTACTTGGTGTCAGAGTATGTCTTTGTTACTGGTGTCAGTGTGTATCTGTGTTCCTCGGTATCAGTGTATGTCTTTGTTACTTGGTGTCAGTGTATGTCTGTGTTACTTGGTGCAAGTGTGTGTCTGTGTTACTGGGTATCAATGTCTGTATTTGTTACTTGTTGTAAGTGTGTGTCTGTGTTCCTGGGTATCAGTGTATGTCTTTGTTACTTGGTGTAAGTGTGTGTCTGTGTTACTGGGTGTCAGCGTATGTCTGTGTTACTTGGTGTCAGTGTATGTCTTTGTTACTTGGTGTAAGTGTGTGTCTGTGTTACTGGGTATCAGTGTATGTCTTTGTTACTTGGTGTCTGTGTGTGTCTGTGTTAATTGGTGTAAGTGTGTGTCTGTGTTACTGGGTATCAGTGTATGTCTTTGTTACATGGTGTCTGTGTGTGTCTATGTTAATTGGTGTAAGTGTGTGTCTGTGTTACTGGGTATCAGTGTATGCCTTTGTTACTTGGTGTCAGTGTATGTCTTTGTTACTTGGTGTAAATGTGTGTCTGTGTTAATGGGTATCAGTGTATGTCTTTGTTACTTGGTGTCAGTGTGTGTCTGTGTTACTTGGTGTCAGTGTATGTCTTTGTTACTTGGTGTAAGTGTATGTCTTTGTTACTTGGTGTCAGTGTATGTCTTTGTTACTTGGTGTAAGTGTGTGTCAGTGTAACTGGGTATAAGTGTATGTCTTTGTTACTTGGAGTAAGTGTGTGTCTGTGTTACTGGGTATCAGTGTATGTCTTTTTTCCTTGGTGTCAGTGTATGTCTATGTGACTTGGTGTCAGTGTATGTCTTTGTTACTGGGTGTCAGTGCGTGTCTGTGTTACTGGGTGTCAGTGTATGTCTTTGTTACTGGGTGTCAGTGCGTGTCTGTGTTACTGGGTATCAATGTATGTCTTTGTTACTGGGTATCAATGTATGTCTTTGTTACTTGGTGTAAGTGGATGTCTTTGTTACTTGGTGTCAGCGTATGTCTGTGTTACTTGGTGTAAGTGTATGTCTTGGTTAATGGGTATCTTGGTATGTCTTTGTTACTTGGTGTAAGTGTGTGCCTGTGTTACTGGGTATCAGTGTATGTCTTTGTTACTTGATGTCTGTGTGTGTCTGTGTTACTTTGTGTAGGTTTGTGTCAGTGTAACTGGGTATCAGTGTATGTATTTGTTACTTGGTGTAAGTGTGTGTCTGCGAAACTTTGCATCAGTGTATGTCTTTGTTACTTGGTGTCAGTGTATGTCTTTCTTACTTGGTGCAAGTGTATGTCTTTGTTACTGGTGTCAGTGTGTATCTGTGTTCCTGGCTGTCAGTGTATGTCTTTGTTACTTGGTGTCAGTGTATGTCTGTGTTACTTGGTGTAAGTGTATGTCTTTTTTACTTGGTATCAGTGTATGTCCTTGTTACTTGGTGCAAGTGTATGTCTGTGTTACTGGGTATCAGTGTCTGTATTTGTTACTTGCTGTAAGTGTGTGTCTGTGTTCCTGGGTATCAGTGTATGTACTTTTTACTTGGTGTAAGTGTGTGTTTGTGTTACTTAGTATCAGTGTATGTCTTTGTTACTGGTGTCAGTGTGTATCTGTGTTCCTGGCTGTCAGTGTATGTCTTTGTTACTTGGTGTAAGTGTGTGTCTGTGTTAATTGGTGTAAGTGTGTGTCTGTGTTACTGGGTATCAGTGTTTGTCTTTGTTACATGGTGTCTGTGTGTGTCTGTGTTAATTGGTGTAAGTGTGTGTCTGTGTCACTGGGTATCAGTGTACGCCTTTGTTACTTGGTGTCAGTGTATGTCTTTGTTACTTGGTGTAAGTGTATTTCTTTGTTACTTGGTGTCAGTGTATGTCTTTGTTACTTGGTGTAAGTGTGTGTCTGTGTTAATGGGTATCAGTGTTTGTCTTTGTTACTTGGTGTCAGTGTAAGTCTTTTTTACTTGGTGTAAGTGTATGACTTTGTTACTTGGTGTATGTGTGTGTCTGTGTTACTGGGTATCAGTGTATGTCTTTTTTAATTGGTGTCAGTGTATGTCTTTGTTACTTGGTGTAAGTGTGTGGCTGTGTTACTGGGTATCAGTGTATGTCTTTGTTACTTGATGTCAGTGTGTGTCTTTGTGACTGGGTGTCAGTGCATGTCTTTGTGACTTGGTGTAAGTTTGTGTCTGTGTTACTGGATATCAGTGCCTGTCTTTGTTACTTGGTGTAAGTGTATCTCTGTGTTACTGGGTGTCAGTGTGTATCTGTGTTCCTGGGTGTCAGTGTATGTCTTTGTTACTTGGTGTCAGTGTATGTCTGAGTTAGTTGGTGTAAGTGTGTGTCTGTGTTATTGGGTATCAGTGTATGTCTTTCTTACTTGGTGTAAGAGTATGTCTTTGTTACTTTGTGTCAGTGTATGTCTTTATTACTTAGTGTATGTGTCTGTCTGTGTTACTGGGTATCAGTGTATGTCTTTGTTACTTGGTGTAAGTGTGTGTCTGTGTTATTGGGTATCAGAGTATGTCTTTGTTACTTGTTGTCAGTGCATTTCTTTGTTACTTGGTGTCAGTGCATGTCTTTGTTACTGGGTGTCAGTGCTTGTCTGTGTTACTGGGTATCAGTGTATGTCTTTGTTACTGGGTGTCAGTGTATGTCTTTGTGACTTGGTTTAAGGGTGTGTCTGTGTTACTGGGTATCCGTGTCTGTCTTTGTTACTTGGTGTAAGTGTGTGTCTGTGTAACTGGGTATCAGTGTTTGTCTGTGTTACCTGGTGTCAGTGCATGTCTTTGTGACTTGGTGTAATTGTGTGTTTGTGTTACTTAGTATCAGTGTATGTCTTTGTTAATGGGTATCAATGTATGTCTTTGTTACTTGGTGTAAGTGGATGTCTTTGTTACTTGGTGTCAGCGTATGTCAGTGTTACTTGGTGTCAGTGTATGTCTTTGTTACTTGGTGTCTGTGTGTGTCTGTGTTAATTGGTGAAAGTGTGTGTCTGTGTTACTGGGTATCAGTGCATGTCTTTGTTACATGGTGCCTGTGTGTGTCTGTGTTAATTGGTGTAATTGTGTGTCTGTGTTACTGGGTATCAGTGTATGCCTTTGTTACTTGGTGTCAGTGTATGTCTTTGTTACTTGGTGTAAGTGTATGTCTTTGTTACTTGGTGTCAGTGTATGTCTTTGTTACTTGGTGTCAGTGTGTGTCTGTGTTACTTGGTGTCAGTGTATGTCTTTGTTACTTGGTGTAAGTGTATGTCTTTGTTACTTGGTGTCAGTGTATGTCTTTGTTACTTGGTGTAAGTGAGTGTCAGTGTAACTGGGAATAAGTGTATGTCTTTGTTACTTGGAGTAAGTGTGTGTCTGTGTTACTGGGTATCAGTGTATGTCTTTGTTACTTGGTGTAAGTGTGTGTCTGTGTTACTGGGTATCAGTGTATGTCATTGTTGCTGGGTGTCAGTGCGTGTCTGTGTTACTGGGTATCAATGTATGGCTTTGTTACTGGGTATCAATGTATGTCTTTGTTACTTGGTGTAAGTGGATGTCTTTGTTACTTGGTGTCAGCGTTTGTCTGTGTTACTTGGTGTAAGTGTATGTCTTGGTTAATGGGTATCTTTGTATGTCTTTGTTACTTGGTGTAAGTGTGTGTCTGTGTTACTGGGTATCAGTGTATGTCTTTGTTACTTGATGTCTGTGTGTGTCTGTGTTACTTGGTGTAAGTTTGTGTCAGTGTAACTGGGTATCAGTGTATGTCTTTGTTACTTGGTGTAAGTGTGTGTCTGTGTTACTGGGTATCACTGTATGTCTTTGTTACTTGGTGTCAGTGTATGTCTTTCTTACTTGGTGTAAGTGTATGTCTTTGTTGCTTGGTGTCAGTGTATGTCTTTGTTACTGGTGTCAGTGTGTATCTGTGTTCCTCGGTATCAGTGTATGTCTTTGTTACTTGGTGTCTGTGTATGTCTGTGTTACTTGGTGCAAGTGTGTGTCTGTGTTACTGGGTATCAGTGTCTGTATTTGTTACTTGTTGTAAGTGTGTGTCTGTGTTCCTGGGTATCAGTGTATGTCTTTGTTACTTGGTGTAAGTGTGTGTCTGTGTTACTGGGTATCAGTGTGTGTCTTTGTTACTTGATGTCAGTGTGTGTCTTTGTTACTGGGTGTCAGTGTATGTCTTTGTTACTTGGTGACAGTGTGTGTATGTGTTAAACTTTGTTACTTGGTGTCAGTGTGTGTCTGTGTAACTGGGTATCAGTTTATGTCTTTGTTACTTGGTGTAAGTGTGTGTCTGTGTAACTGGGTATCAGTGTTTGTCTTTGTTACTTGGTGTCAGTGTAAGTCTTTTTTACTTGGTGTAAGTGTATGTCTTTGTTACTTGGTGTCAGTGTATGTCTTTGTTACTTGCAGTGTGTGTGTGTCTGTGCTACTGGGTATCAGTGTATATCTTCTTAATTTTTGTCAGTGTATGTCTTTGTTACTTGGTGTAAGTGTATGTCTGTGTTACTGGGTATCAGTGTATGTCTTTGTTACTTGGTGTCAGTGTGTGTCTTTGTTACTGGGTGTCAGTGCATGTCTTTGTGAATTGGTGTAAGTTTGTGTCTGTTTTACTGGGTATCAGTGCCTGTCGTTGTTACTTGGTGTAAGTGCTTCTCTTTTTTAGGGGGTGTCAGTGTCTATCTGTGTTCCAGGGTGTCAGTGTATGTCTTTGTTACTTGGTGTCAGAGTATGTCTCTGTTAGTTGGTGTAAGTGTGTGTCTGTTTTATGGGTTTCAGTGTATGTCTTTGTTACTTGGTGTAAGTATATGTCTTTGTGACTTGGTGTCAGTGTATGTCTTTGTGACTGGGTGTCAGTGCGTGTCTGTGTTACTGGGTATCAGTGTATGTCTTTGTTACTGGGTGTCAGTGCGTGTCTGTGTTACTGGGTATCAATGTATGTCTTTGTTAATGGGTAGCTATGTATGTCTTTGTTACTTGGTGTAAGTGGATGTCTTTGTTACTTGGTGTCAGCGTGTGTCTGTGTTACTTGGTGTAAGTGTATGTCTTGGTTACTGGGTATCTTTGTATAACTTTGTTACTTGGTGTAAGTGTGTGTCTGTGTTACTGGGTATCAGTGTATGCCTTTGTTACTTGGTGTCAGTGTATGTCTTTGTTACTTGGTGTAAGTGTATGTCTTTGTTACTTGGTGTCAGTGTACGTCTTTGTTACTTGGTGTAAGTGTGTGTCTGTGTTACCTCGGTATCAGTGTATGTCTTTGTTACTTGGTGTCTGTGTGTGTCTGTGTTAATTTGTGTAATTGTGTGTCAGTGTAACAGGGTATCAGTGTATGTCTTTGTTACTTGGAGTAAGTGTGTGTCTGTGTTACTGGGTATCAGTGTATGTCTTTGTTAATTGGTGTCAGTGTATGTCTTTGTTACATGGTGTAAGTGTGTGTCTGTGTTACTGGTTAACAGTGTATGTCTTTGTTACTTGGTGTCATTGTGTGGCTGTGTTACTGGGTATCAGTGTATGTCTTTGTTACTTGGTATCAGTGTATGTCTTTGTTACTTGGTGTCAGTGTATGTCTTTGTGACTTGGTGTCATTGTATTTCTCTGTTACTGGGTGTCAGTGCGTGTCTGTGTTACTGGGTGTCTGTGTATGTCATTGTTACTTGGTGTAAGTGGTGTCTGTGTTACTGGGTATCAGTGTATGTCTTTGTTACTTGGTATCAGTGTATGTCTTTGTTACGTGGTGTCAGTGTCTGTCATTGTTACTTGGTGTCAGTGTTTGTAATTTTTACTTGGTGTAAGTGTATGTCTTTGTTACTTGGTATCAGAGTATGCCTTTGTTACTTGGTGTAAGTGTGTGTCTGTGTTACTTGGCATTAGTGTATGTCTTTGTTAATCGGTGTCAGTGTGTGTTTTTGTTACTTGGTGTAAGTGTGTGTCTGTGTTACTGGGTATCAGTGTATGTCTTTGTTACTTGGTGTCAGTGTTTGTATTTGTGACTTGGTGTCAGTGTTTGTCTTTGTAACTTCGTGTCAGTGTATGTCTTTGTTACTGGGTGTCAGTGCGTGTCTGTGTTACTGGGTATCAGCGTATGTCTTTGTTGCTGGGTGTCAGTGCGTGTCTGTGTTACTGGGTATCAATGTATGGCTTTGTTACTGGGTATCAATGTATGTCTTTGTTACTTGGTGTAAGTGGATCTCTTTGTTACTTGGTGTCAGCGTTTGTCTGTGTTACGTGGTGTAAGTGTATGTCTTGGTTAATGTGTATCTTTGTATGTCTTTGTTACTTGGTATAAGTGTGTGTCTGTGTTACTGGGTATCAGTGTATGTCTTTGTTACTTGATGTCTTTGTGTGTCTGTGTTACTTGGTGTAAGTTTGTGTCAGTGTAACTGGGTATCAGTGTTTGTCTTTGTTACTTGGTTTACGTGTGTGTCTGTGTTACTGGGTATCAGTGTATGTCTTTGTTACTTGGTGTCAGTGTATGTCTTTCTTACTTGGTGTAAGTGTTGTCTTTGTTACTTGGTGTCAGTGTATGTCTTTGTTACTGGTGTCAGTGTGTATCTGTGTTCCTCGGTATCAGTGTATGTCTTTGTTACTTGGTGTCAGTGTATGTCTGTGTTACTTGGTGCAAGTGTGTGTCTGTGTTACTGGGTATCAGTGTCTGTATTTGTTACTTGTTGTAAGTGTGTGTCTGTGTTCCTGGGTATCAGTGTATGTCTTTGTTACTTGGTGTAAGTGTGTGTCTGTGTTACTTGGTATCAGTGTATGTCTTTGTTACTTGGTGTCAGTGTGTGTCTTTGTTACTGGGTGTCAGTGCACGTCTTTGTGACTTGGTGTCAGTGCATGTCTTTGTTACTGGGTGTCAGTGTATGTCTTTGTTACTTGGTGACAGTGTGTGTATGTGTTAAACTTTGTTACTTGGTGTCAGTGTGTGTCAGTGTAACTGGGTATCAGTGTATGTCTTTGTTACTTGGTGTAAGTGTGTGTCTGTGTTAATGGCTATCAGTGTTTGTCTTTGTTACTTCGTGTCAGTGTATGTCTTTGTTACTTGGTGTGTGTGTGTGTCTGTGCTACTGGGTATCAGTGTATGTCTTTTTAATTTGTGTCAGTGTATGTCTTTGTTACTTGGTGCAAGTGTATGTCTGTGTTACTGGGTATCAGTGTATGTCTTTGTTACTTGGTGTCAGTGTGTGTCTTTGTTACTGGGTGTCAGTGCATGTCTTTGTGAATTGGTGTAAGTTTGTGTCTGTTTTACGGGGTATCAGTGCCTGTCGTTGTTACTTGGTGTAAGTGTTTCTCTTTGTTAGGGGGTGTCAGTGTCTATCTGTGTCCCAGGGAGTCAGTGTATGTCTTTGTTACTTGGTGTCAGTGTATGTCTGTGTTACTTGGTGTAAGAGTATGTCTTTGTTACTTGGTGTCAGTGTATGTCTTTGTTACATGGTGTAATTGTATGTCTTTGTTTCTTGGTGTCAGTGTATGTCTTTGTTACTTGGTGTAAGTGTGTGTTTGTGTTACCAGGTGTAAGTGTATGTCTTTGTTACTTGGTGTAAGTGTATGTTTGTGTTACTTGGTGTAAGTGTATGTCTTTGTTACTTGGTGTCAGTGTATGTCTTTGTTACTTGGTGGAAGTGTGTGTCTGTGCTCCTGGGTATCAGTGTATGTCTGTGTTACATGGTGTAAGTGTGTGTCTTTGTTACTTGGTGTAATTGTCTGTTTTTGTTTCTTGGTGTCAGTGTATGTCTTTGTTACTTGGTGTAATTGTATGTCTTTGTTACTTGGTGTCAGTGTATGTCTGTGTTACTTGGTGTAAGTGTGTGTCTTTGTTACTTGGTGCAAGTGTATGTCTTTGTTACTTGGTGTCGGTGTATGTCTGTGTTACTTGGTGTAAGAGTATGTCTTTGTTACTTGGTGTCAGTGTATGTCTTTGTTACATGGTGTCATTGTATGTCTTGGTTTCTTGGTGTCAGTGTATGTCTTTGTTACTTGGTATAAGTGTGTGTTTGTGTTACCAGGTGTAAGTGTATGTCTTTGTTACTTGGTGTAAGTGTATGTTTGTGTTACTTGGTGTAAGTGTATGTCTTTGTTACTTGGTGTCAGTGTATGTCTTTGTTACTTGGTGGAAGTGTGTGTCTGTGCTCCTGGGTATCAGTGTATGTCTGTGTTACTTGGTGTAAGTGTGTGTCTTTGTTACTTGGTGTAATTGTCTGTCTTTGTTTCTTGGTGTCAGTGTATGTCTTTGTTACTTGGTGTAGGTGTGTGTTAGTGTTACCAGGTGTAAGTGTATGTCTGTGTTACTGGGTATCAGTGTATGTCTTTGTTACTTGGTGTAAGTGTGTGTCTGTGTTACTGGCTATCACTGTATGTCTTTGTTACTTGGTGTAAGTGTATGTCTTTGTTACTTGGTGTCAGTGTATGCCTTTGTTACTTGGTGTAAGTGTGTGTCTTTGTTACTGGGTGTCAGTGCGCGTCTTTGTTACTTGGTGTCCGTGTGTGCCTGTGTTCCTGGGTGTCAGTGTATGTCTTTGTGACTTGGTGTCAGTGTATGTCTTTGTTACTTGCTGTAAGTGTGTTTCTTTGTTACTTGGTGTAATTGTATGTCTTTGTTACTTGGTGTCAGTGTATGTCTGTGTTACTTGGTGTAAGTGTATGTCTTTGTTACTTGGTGTCAGTGTATGACTTTGTTACTTGGTGTAAGTGTGTGTCTGTGTTACTTGGTGTAAGTGTGTGTCTGTGTTACTTGGTATCAGTGTATGTCTTTGTTACTTGGTGTAAGTGTGTGTCTGTGTTACTGGGTAACGGTGTATGTCTTTGTTACTTGGTGTCAGTGTATGTCTGTGTTACTTGGTGTAAGTGAGTGTCTTTGTTACTTGGTGTAATTGTCTGTCTTTGTTTCTTGGTGTCAGTGTATGTCTTTGTTACTTGGTGTAAGTGTATGTTTGTGTTACTTGGTGTAAGTGTATGTCTGTGTCTCTTGGTATCAGTGTATGTCTTTGTTACTTGGTGTAAGTGTGTGTCTGTGTTACTGGGTATCAGTGTATGTCTTTGTTACTTGGTGTAAGTGTGTGTCTGTTTTCCTGGGTATCACTGTATGTCTTTGTTACTTGGTGTAAGTGTATGTCTTTGTTACTTGGTGTCAGTGTATGTCTTTGTTACTTGGTGTAAGTGTGTGTCTGTGTTACTGGGTGTCAGTGCGCGTCTTTGTTACTTGGTGTCCGTGTGTGCCTGTGTTACTGGGTGTCAGTGTATGTCTTTGTGACTTGGTGTCAGTGTATGTCTTTGTTACTTGGTGTAAGTGTGTGTCTTTGTTACTTGGTGTAATTGTATGTCTTTGTTACTTGGTGTCAGTGTATGTCTGTGTTACTTGATGTAAGTGTATGTCTATGTTACTTGGTGTCAGTGTATGACTTTGTTACTTGGTGTAAGTGTGTGTCTGTGTTACTTGGTGTAAGTGTGTGTCTGTGTTACTTGGTATCAGTGTATGTCTTTGTTACTTGGTGTAAGTGTGTGTCTGTGTTACTGGGTAACGGTGTATGTCTTTGTTACTTGGTGTCAGTGTATGTCTGTGTTACTTGTTCTCAGTGTGTGTCTTTGTTACCTGGTGTAATTGTATGTCTTTGTTTCTTGGTGTCAGTGTATGTCTTTGTTACTTGGTTTTAGTGAGTGTTTGTGATACTTGGTGTAAGTGTGTGTCTGTGTCTCTTGGTATCAGTGTATGTCTTTGTTACTTGGTGTAAATGTGTGTCTGTGTTACTGGGTATCAGTGTATGTCTTTGTTACTTGGTGTAAGTGTGTGTCTGTGTTACTGGGTATCAGTGTATGTCTTTGTTACTTGGTGTAAGTGTATGTCTTTGTTACTGGGTATCAGTGTATGTCTTTGTTTCTTGGTGTAAGTGTGTGTCTGTGTTACTGGTTGTCTGTGCGTGTCTTTGTGACTTGGTGTCAGTGTATGTCTTTGTTACTTGGTGTAAGTGTGTGTCGTTGTAACTTGGTATCAGTGTATGTCTTTGTTACTTGGTGTCAGTGTGTGTCAAAATACTTGGTGTAAGTGTGTTTCTTTGTTACTTGGTGTAATTGTCTGTCTCTGTGACATGGTGCAAGTGTACGCCTTTGTTACTTGGTGTCAGTGTTTGTCCTTGTTACTTGGTGTCAGTGTGTGGCTGTTTTACTGGCTATCAATGTATGTCTTTGTTACTTGGTGTAAGTGTATGTCTTTGTGACTCGGTGTCAGTGTATGTCTTTGTTACTGGGAGTCAGTGTATGTCTTTGTTACTTGGTGACAGTGTGTGTCTGTGTGTCAGTGTATATCTTTGTTACTGTGTCTCAGTGTTTCTCTATGTTACTGGGTGTCAGTGTGTGTTTGTTTGTGTTACTGGGTGTTAGTATTTAGTTTAGTGATACAGCACTGAAACAGGCCCTTCGGCCAACCGAGTCTGTGCCGACCATCCAGCACTCATTTATACTAATCCTACACTAATCCCGTATTCCTAGCACATACCCACCTGTCCCGATATATTTCCCTACCACCTTGCTATACGAGTGTCAATTTATAATGGCCAATTAACCGATCAACCTGCAAGTCTTTGGCATGTGGGAAGAAACCGGAGCACCCGGAGAAAACTCACGCAGACACAGGGAGAACTTGCAAACTCCGCACAGGCAGTACCCAGAATCGAGCCCGGGACCCTGGAGCTGTGAGGCTGCTAACCACTGTGCCAATGTGACGCCCAGTGTGTGTCTGTGCTACTGGGTATCAGTGTATGACTTTGTTACTTGGTGTCAGTGTATGTATGTGTTACTTGCTGTAAGTGTGCGTCTGTGTTACTTGGTATCAGTGCATGTCTTTGTTACTTGGTGTCAGTGTATGTCTGTGTTACTTGGTGTAAGTGTGTGTCTTTGTTACTTGGTGTCAGTGTATGTCTGTGTTACTTGGTGTAAGTGTGTGTCTGTGTTACTGGGTATCTCTGCATATCTTTGCTACATGGTGACATTGCATGTCTGTGCTACTTGGTGTAAGTGTGTGTCTTTGTTACTTGGTGTAATTATCTGTCTTTGTTACTTGGTGTCAGTGTATGTCTGTGTTACTTGGTGTAAGTGTGTGTCTTTGTTACTTGGTGTAAGTGTATGCCTTTGTAACTTGGTGTCAGTGTATGTCTTTGTTACTTGGTGTCAGTGTGTGTCTGTTTTACTGGGTATCAGTGCATGTCTTTGTTACTTGGTGTAAGTGTATGTCTTTGTTACTTGGTGTCACTGTATGTCGTTGTTACTGCTTGTAAGTGTGTGTCTGTGTTACTGGTTATCAGTGTATGTCTTTGTGACTCGGTGTCAGTGTATGACTTTGTTACTGGGAGTCAGTGTATGTCTTTGTTAGTTGGTGACAGTGTGTGTCTGTGTGTCAGTGTATGTCTTTGTTACTGTGTCTCAGTGTTTCTCTATGTTACTGGGTGTCAGTGTGTGTTTGTTTGTGTTACTGGGTGTCAGTATTTAGTTTAGTGATGCAGCACTGAAACAGGCCCTTCGGCCAACCGAGTCTGTGCCGACCATCAACCACTCATTTATACTAATCCTACACTAATCCCGTATTCCTATCACATCCCCACCTGTCCCTATATATTTCCCTACCACCAACCTAGACTAGTGTCAATTTATAATGACCAATTAACCTATCAACCTGCCACTCTTTGGCATGTGGGAAGAAACCTGAGCACCCGGAGGAAACTCACGCAGACACAGGGAGAACTTGCAAACTCCGCACAGGCAGTACCCAGAATCGAGCCCGGGTCCCTGGAGCTGTGAGGCTGCTAACCACTGTGCCAATGTGCCGCCCAGTGTGTGTCTGTGCTACTGGGTATCAGTGTATGACTTTGTTACCTGGTGTCAGTGTATGTATGTGTTACTTGGTGTAAGTGTGCGTCTGTGTTACTTGGTATCAGTGCATGTCTTTGTTACTTGGTGTAAGTGTGTCTCTGTGTTACTCGGCAACAGTATATGTCTTTGTTACTTGGTGTCAGCGTATGTCTGTGTTACGTGGTGTAAGTCTGTGTCTTTGTTACTTGGTGTAATTGTATGTCTTGGTTACTTGGTGTCAGTGTATGTCTTTGTGACTTGGTGTCATTGTCAGTCTTTGTTACTGGGTGTCAGTATCTGTCTTTGTGACTTGGTGTCAGTGGATGTCTTTGTAACTTGGTGTCAGTGTATGTCTTTGTTACTTGGTGTAAGTGTGTGTCTGTGTTACTGGGTATCAGTGTTTCTCTTTGTTACTTGGTGTAATTGTGTGTCTGTGTCACTGGGTATCAGTGCATATCTTTGCTACATGGTGACAGTGCATGTCTGTGCTACTTGGTGTAAGTGTGTGTCTTTGTTACTTGGTGTAATTGTCTGTCTTTGTTACTTGGTGTCAGTGTATGTCTGTGTTACTTGGTGTAAGTGTGTGTCTTTGTTACTTGGTGTAAGTGTATGCCTTTGTTACTTGGTGTCAGTGTATGTCTTTGTTACTTGGTGTCAGTGTGTGTCTGTTTTACTGGGTATCAGTGTATGTCTTTGTTACTTGGTGTAAGTGTATGTCTTTGTTACTTGGTGTCACTGTATGTCGTTGTTACTGCTTGTAAGTGTGTGTCTGTATTACTGGTTATCAGTGTATGTCCTTGTGACTCGGTGTCAGTGTATGTCTTTGTTACTGGGAGTCAGTGTATGTCTTTGTTACTTGGTGTAAGTGTATGTCTTTGTTACCTGGTGTCAGTGTATGTCTTTGTGACGTCGTGTCATTGTCTGTCTTTGTTACTGGGTGTCAGTGTCTGTCTTCGTTACTTGGTGTCATTGTTTGTCTTTGCTACTGGGTGACAGTATCTGCCTTTGTGACTTGGTGTCAGTGTATGTCTTTGTTACTTGGTGTCAGTGTATGTCTTTGTTACTTGGTGTAAGTGTGTGTCTGTGTTACTGGGTATCAGTTTATATCTTTGTTACTTGGTGTAAGTGTGTGTCTGTGTTACTGGGTATCAGTGCATATCTTTGCGACATGGTGACAGTGCATGTCTGTGCTACTTGGTGTAAGTGTGTGTCTTTGTTACTTGATGTAATTGTATGTCTTTGTTACTTGGTGTCAGTGTATGTCTGTGTTACTTGTTGTAAGTGTATGTCTTTGTTACTTGGTGTCAGTGTATGTCTTTGTCACTTGGTGTAAGTGTGTGCCTGTGTTACTTGGTGTAAGTGTGTGTCTGTGTTACTTGGTATCAGAGTATGTCTTTTTTACTTGGTGTAAGTGTGTGTCTGTGTTACTGGGGAACAGTGTATGTCTTTGTTACTTGCTGTCAGTGTATGTCTGTGTTACTTGGTGTAAGTGTGTGTCTTTGTTACTTGAAGTAATTGTATGTCTTTGCTACTTGGTGTCAGTGTATGTCTTTGCTACTTGGTGTAAGTGTATGTCTTTGTTACTTGGTGTCAGTGTATGTCTTTGTGACGTGGAGTCATTGTCTGTCTTTGTTACTGTGTGTCAGTGTCTGTCTTCGTTACTTGTTGTCAGTGTTTGTCTTTGTTGCTGGGTGTCAGTGTCTGTCTTTGTGACTTGGTGTCAGTGTATGTCTTTGTTACTTGGTGTCAATGTATGTCTTTGTTACTTGGTGTAAGTGTGTGTTTGTGTTACTGGGTATCAGTGTATATCTTTGTTACTTGGTGTAAGTGTGTGTCTGTGTTACTGGGTATCAGTGCATATCTTTGCTACATGGTGACAGTGCATGTCTGTGTTACTTGGTGTAAGTATGTGTCTTTGTTACTTGCTGTAATTGTATGTCTTTGCTACTTGGTGTCAGTGTATGTCTTTGCTACTTGGTGTAAGTGAGTGTTTGTGTTACTTGGTGTAAGTGTGTGTCTGTGTCACTTGGTATCAGTGTATGTCTTTGTTACTTGGTGTAAGTGTGTGTCTGTGTTACTGAGTAACAGTGTATGTCTTTGTTACTTGGTGTCAGTGTATGGCTGTGTTATTTGGTGTAAGTGTGTGTCTTTGTTACTTGTTGTCAGTGTATGTCTTTGTTACTTGGTGTAAGTGTGTGTCTTTGTTAATGGGTATCAGTGTATGTCTTTGTTACTTGGTGTCAGTGTATGTCTTTGTGACTTGGTGTCAGTGTATGTCTTGGTTACTGGGAGTCAGTGCATGGCTTTGTGACTTGGTGTCAGTGTATGTCTTTGTTACTGGGTGTCAGTTTATGTCTTTGTTACTTGGTTTCAGTGTATGTCTTTGTTACTTGGAGTCAGTGTATGTCTGTGTTACTTGGTGTAATTGTGTGTCTTTGTTACTTGGTGTAAGTGTGTGTCTGTGTTACTGGGTATCAGTGTATGTCTTTGTTACTTGGTGTCAGTGTATGCCTTTGTTACTTTGTGGAAGTGTGTGTCTGTGTTACTGGGTATCAGTGTATGTCTTTGTGAATTGGTGTCAGTGTATGTCTTTGTTAAAAGGTGTCAGTGTATGCCTTTGTTACTTGGTGACAGTGTGTGTCTGTGTTAGTCTTTCTTACTTGGTGTCAGTGTGTGTCTGAGTATGTCTTTGTTACTGTGTGTCAGTGTTGCTCTATGTTACTGGGTGTCAGTGTATGTTTGTTTGTGTTGCTGGGTGTCAGTGTGTGTCTGTGTTACTTGGTGTAAGTGTATGTCTTTGTTTCTTGGTGTCAGTGGCTGTCTTTTTTACTTGGTGTCAGAGTTGGTCTTTGTTACTTGGTGTAATTGTGTGTCTGTGTTACTGGGTATCAGTGTATGTCTTTGTGACTTGATGTCAGTGTATGTCTTTATTACTGGGTGTCAGTGTATGTCTTTGTTACTTGTTGTAAGTGTGTGTCTGTGTTACTGGGTATCAGTGAATGTCTTTGTTTCTTGGTGTCATTGTATGTCTTTGTTACTTGGTGTCAGTGTATATCAGTGTTACTGGGTATCAGTGCATGTCTTGAGAAATGGTGTCAGTGTATGTCTGTGTTGCTTGGTGTAAGTGTGTGTCTTTGTTACTTGGTGTAATTTTATGTCTTTGTTACTTGGTGTCAGTGTATGTCTGTGTTACTTGGTGTAAGTGTGTGTCTTTGTTACTTGGTGTAAGTGTATGTCTTTGTTACTTAGTGTCAGTGTATGGCTGTGTTACTTGGTGTAATTGTATGTCTTTGTTTCTTGGTGTCAGTGTATGTCTTTGTTACTTGGTGTAAGTGTGTGTTAGTGTTACCAGGTGTAAGTGTATGTCTTTGTTACTTGGTGTAAGTGTATGTTTGTGTTACTTGGTGTAAGTGTATGTCTTTGTTACTTGGTGTCAGTGTATGTCTTTGTTACTTGGTGGAAGTGTGTGTCTGTGCTCCTGGGTATCAGTGTATGTCTGTGTTACTTGGTGTAAGTGTGTGTCTTTGTTACTTGGTGTAATTGTCTGTCTTTGTTACTTGGTGTCAGTTTATGTCTGAGTTACTTGGTGTAAGTGTGTGTTTGTGTTACTTGGTTTAATTGTATGTCTGTGTTACTGGCTATCAGTGTATGTCTTTCTTACTTGGTGTCAGTGCATGTCTGTGTTATTTTTTGTAAGTGTGTGTCTGTGTTACTGGGTATCAGTGAATGTCTTTGTTTCTTGGTGTCAGTGTATGTTTTTGTTACTGGGTGTCAGTGTGTGTCTTTGTTACTTGGTGTAAGTGTGTGTCTGTGTTACTGGGTATCAGTGTATGTCTTTGTTACTTGGTGTCAGTGTATGTCAAAATACGTGGTGTAAGTGTATGTCTTTGTTACTTGGTGTAATTGTCTGTCTTTGTTACATGTTGTAAGTGTGTGTCTGTGTGACTGGGTATCAGTGTATGTCTTTGTGACTTGATGTCAGTGTATGTCTTTGTTACTGGGTGTCAGTGTATGTCTTTGTTACTTGTTGTAAGTGTGTATCTGTGTTACTGGGTATCAGTGAATGTCTTTGTTTCTTGGTGTCATTGTATGTCTTTGTTACTTGGTGTCAGTGTATGTCTTTGTTACTTGGTGTCAGTGCGTGTTTGTGTTACCAGGTGTAAGTGTATTTCTTTGTTACTTGGTGTAAGTGTGTCTGTGTTACTTGGTGTCAGTGTATGTCTTCGTTACTTGGTGTAAGTGTATGTTTGTGTTACTTGGTGTAGGTGTATGTCTTTGTTACTTGGTGTCAGTGTATGTCTTTGTAACTTGTTGGAAGTGTGTGTCTGTGCTCCTGGGTATCAGTGTATGTCTGTGTTACTTGGTGTAAGTGTGTGTCTTTGTTACTTGGTGTAATTGTCTGTCTTTGTTACTTGGTGTCAGTTTATGTCTGAGTTACTTGGTGTAAGTGTGTGTTTGTGTTACTTGGTTTAATTGTATGTCTGTGTTACTGGCTATCAGTGTATGTCTTTGTTACTTGGTGTCAGTGCATGTCTGTGTTATTTTTTGTAAGTGTGTGTCTGTGTTACTGGGTATCAGTGAATGTCTTTGTTTCTTGGTGTCAGTGTATGTTTTTGTTACTGGGTGTCAGTGTGTGTCTTTGTTACTTGGTGTAAGTGTGTGTCTGTGTTACTGGGTATCAGTGTATGTCTTTGTTACTTGGTGTCAGTGTATGTCAAAATACGTGGTGTAAGTGTATGTCTTTGTTACTTGGTGTAATTGTCTGTCTTTGTTACATGTTGTAAGTGTGTGTCTGTGTTACTGGGTATCAGTGTATGTCTTTGTGACTTGATGTCAGTGTATGTCTTTGTTACTGGGTGTCAGTGTATGTCTTTGTTACTTGTTGTAAGTGTGTATCTGTGTTACTGGGTATCAGTGAATGTCTTTGTTTCTTGGTGTCATTGTATGTCTTTGTTACTTGGTGTCAGTGTATGTCTTTGTTACTTGGTGTCAGTGCGTGTTTGTGTTACCAGGTGTAAGTGTATGTCTTTGTTACTTGGTGTAAGTGTGTCTGTGTTACTTGGTGTCAGTGTATGTCTTTGTTACTTGGTGTAAGTGTATGTTTGTGTTACTTGGTGTAGGTGTATGTCTTTGTTACTTGGTGTCAGTGTATGTCTTTGTAACTTGTTGGAAGTGTGTGTCTGTGCTCCTGGGTATCAGTGTATGTCTGTGTTACTTGGTGTAAGTGTGTGTCTTTGTTACTTAGTGTAATTGTCTGTCTTTGTTACTTGGTGTTAGTTTATGTCTGAGTTACTTGCTGTAAGTGTGTGTTTGTGTTACTTGGTGTAATTGTATGTCTTTGTGACTTGATGTCAGTGTATGTCTTTGTTACTTGGTGTCAGTGTATGTCTGTGTTACTTGGTGTAAGTGTGTGTCTGTGTTACTGGGTATCAGTGTATGTCTTTGTGACTTGGTGTCAGTGTATGTCTTTGTTATTGGGTGTCAGTGTGAGTCTTTGTGACTTGGTGTCAGTGTATGTCTTTGCTACTTGGTGTAAGTGTGTGTCTGTGTTACTGGGTATCAGTGTATGTCTTTGTTACTTGGTGTCAGTGTATGTCTTTGTTACTTGGTGTAAGTGTATGTCTGTGTTACTCGGTATCAGTGTATGTCTTTGTTACTTGATGTCAGTGTATGTCTGTGTTACTTGGTGTAAGTGTGTGTCTGTGTTACTGGGTATCAGTGTATGTCTTTGTGAATTGGTGTCAGTGTATGTCTTTGTTGTTGGGTGTCAGTGTTTGTCTTTGTGACTTGGTGTCAGTGTATTTCTTTGTTACTTGGTGTCTGTGTGTGTCTGTGTTACTGGGTATCAGTGTATCTCTTTGTTACTTGGTGTCAGTGTGTGCCTATGTTGCTGGGTATCAGTGTATGTCTTTGTGACTTGGTGTCAGTGCATGTCTGTGTTACTTGGTGTAAGTGTATGTCTGTGTTACTGGGTATCAGTGTATGTCTTTGTTACTTGGTGTAAGTGTGTGTCTGTGTTACTGGGTATCAGTGTTTGTCTTTGTTACTTGGTGTCAGTGTATGTCTTTGTTACTTGGTGTAAGTATGTGTCTGTGTTACTCGGTATCAGTGTATGTCTTTGTTACTTGGTGTCAGTGTATGTCTGTGTTACTTGGTGTAATTGTGTGTCTGTGTTACTGGGTATCAGTGTATGTCTTTGTGACTTGGTGTCAGTGTATGTCTTTGTTGTTGGGTGTCAGTGTTTGTCTTTGTGACTTGGTGTCAGTGTATGTCTTTGTTACTTGGTGTAAGTGTGTGTCTGTGTTACTGGGGATCAGTGTATGTCTTTGTTACTTGGTGTCAGTGTGTGTCAAAATACTTGGTGTAGGTGTATGTCTTTGTTACTTGGTGTAATTGTCTCTCTTTGTTACTTGGTGTCATTGTATGTCTTTGTTACTTGGTGTCAGTGTTTGTCTTTGTTACTTGGTGTCAGTGTGTGCCTGTGTTGCTGGGTATCAGTGTATGTCTTTGTGACTTGGTATCAGTGTATGTCTTTGTGACTTGGTGTCAGTGTGTGTTTATTTGTGTTACTGGGTGTCCGTGTGTGTCTGTGACACTGGGTGTCAGTATTTAGTTTAGTTTAGAGATACAGCACTGAAACAGGCCCTTCGGCCCACCGAGTCTGTGCCGACCACCAACCACCCATTTATACTAATCCTACACTAATCCCCTATTCCTATCACATCCCCAACTGTCCCTATATATTTCCGTACCAACTACCTGTACAAGGGGCAATTTATGATGGCCAATTAACCTATCAACCTGCAAGTCTTTGGCATGTGGGAGGAAACCGACGCAGCCGGAAGAAACTCACGCAGTTAGAGAGACAACTTGCAAACTCCGCACAGGCAGTACCCAGCATCGAACCCGGGTCCCTGGAGCTGTGAGGCTGCGGTGCTCACCACTGCGCCAATGTGCACCCGCCGACCCCCGCCCCCAGTGTGTGCCTGCGTTACTGGATATCAGTGTATGTCTTTGTTACTTGGTGTCAGTGCATGTCTGTGTTACTTGGTGTAAGTGTGTGTCTGTGTTACTGGGTATCAGTGTATGTCTTTGTTACTTGGTGTTAGTGTGTGTCTGTGTTACTGGGTATCAGTGTATGTCTTTGTTACTTGGTGTCAGTGTATGTCTGTGTTATTTGGCGTAAGTGCATGTCTTTGTTCCTTGGTGTAATTGTATCTCTTTGTTACTTGGTGCCAGTGTATGTCTGTGTTACTTGGTGTAAGTGTATGTCTTTGTTACTTGGTGTCAGTGTATGTCTTTGTAACTTGGAGTAATTGTGTGTCTGTGTTACTGGGTATCAGTGTCAGTCTTTGTTACTTTGTGTAAGCGTGTGTCTGTATTACTGGGTATCAGTGTATGTCTTTGTTACTTGGTGTCAGTGTATGTCTTTGTTACTGGGAGTCAGTTTATGACTTTGTGACTTGGTGTCAGTGTATGTCTTTGTTACTTGGTGTCAGTGTATGTCTGTGTTACTTGGTATAAGTGCGTGTCTTTGTTACTTGGTGTAAGTGTGTGTCAGTGTTACTGGGTATCAGTGTATGTCTTTGTTACTTGGTATCAGTGTATGTCTTTGTTACTTGGTGTAAGTTTGTGTCTGTGTTACTGGGTGTCAGTGTATGTCTTTGTTACTGGGTATCAGTGTATGTCTTTGTGACTTGTTGTCACTGTATGTCTGTGCTACTTGGTGTAAGTGTGTGCCTGTGTTACTGGGTATCAGTGTATGTCTTTCTTACTTGGTGTCAGTGTGTGTCTGTGTTACTTGGTGCAAGTGTGTGTCTGTGTTACTGGGTGTCCGTGTGCGTCTGTGTTACTAGTTGTCAGTGTATGTCTTTGTTACTGGGTGTCAGTGTATGTCTTTGTTACTTGGTGTAATTGTGTGTCTGTGTTACTGGGCATCAGTGTCTGTCTATGTTACTTTGTGTAAGCGTGTGTCTGTATTACTGGGTATCAGTGTATCTCTTTGTTACTTGGTGTCAGTGTATGTCTTTGTTACTTGGTGTCAGTCTATGTCTGTGTTACTTCGTGTAGGTGTGTGTCATTGTTACTTGGTGTCAGACTATGTCTGTGTTACTTGGTGTAGGTGTGTGTCATTGTTACTTGGTGTCAGTGTATGTCAAAATACTTGGTGTAAGTGTATGTCTTTGTTACTTGGTGTAATTGTCTGTCTTTGTTACTTGGTTTCAGTGTATGTCTGGGTTACTTGGTGTAGGTGTGTGTCTTTGTTACTTGGTGTAAGTGTATGTCTTTGTTACTTGGTGTCACTGTATTTCTTTGTTACTTGGTGTCAGTGTATGTCTGTGTTACTTGGTGTAAGTGTGTGCCTGTGTTACTGGGTATAAGTGTATGTCGTTGTTACTTGGTGTCAGTGTATGTCTGTGTTAATTGGTGTAAGTGTGTGTCTGTCTTACTGGGTGTCAGTGTGTGTCTGTGTTACTTGGTGTAAGTGTGTGTCTTTGTTACTTGGTGTCCGTGTGTGACTGTGTTACTGGGTGTCAGTGTATGTCTTTGTTACTGGGTGTCAGTTTATGTCTTTGTTACTTGGTGTAAGTGTGTGTCTGTGTTACTGTGTATCAGTGTATGTCTTTGTGACTTGGTGTCAGTGTATGTCTTTGTTACTGGGTGTCAGTGTGTGTCTTTGTGACTTGGTGTCAGTGTCTGTCTTTGTTACTTGGTGTAAGTGTGTGTCTGTGTTGCTGGGGATCAGTGTATGTCTTTGTTACTTGATGTCAGTGAATGTCAAAATACTTGGTGTAAGTGTATGTCTTTGTTACTTGGTGTCAGTGTTTGTCTGTGTTACTTGGTGTAATTGTGTGTCTTTGTTACTTGGTTTAATGTATGCCTCTGTTACTTGGTTTCAGTGTATGTCTTTGTTACTTGGTGTCAGTGTGTGTCTGTGTTACTGGGTATCAGTGTCTGTCTTTGTGACTTGGTATCAGTGTATGTCTTTGTGACTTGTTGTCAGTGTATGTCTTTGTTACTGGGTGTCAGTGTGTGTCTGTGTTACATGGTGTCAGTGGATGTCTTTGTTCCTGTGTTTCTTTTGTTCTCTGTGTTACTGGGTGTCAGTGTGTGTTTGTTTGTGTTAGAATTAGAATTAGAATTAGAATATTACAGCGCAGTACAGGCCCTTCGGCCCTCGATGTTGCGCCGATCATCTGACCTACTATTCCATTTACATCCATATGTCTATCCAATGACCACTTAAATGCCCTTAAAGTTGGCGAGTCTACTACTGTTGCAGGCAGGGTGTTCCACGCCCCTACTACTCTCTGCGTAAAGAAACTACCTCCGACATCTGTCCTATATCTTTCACCCCTCAACTTAAAGCTATGTCCCCTCGTGTTTGCCATCCTCATCCGAGGAAAAGGACTCTCACTATCCTACCTATCTAACCCTCTGATTATCTTGTATGTCTCTATTAAGTCACCTCTCCTCCTCCTTCTCTCTAACGAAAACATCCCCAAGTCCCTCAGCCTTTCCTCGTAAGACCTTCCTTCCATACCAGGCAACATCCTAGAAAATCTCCTCTGCACCCTTTCCAAAGCTTCGACATCCTTCCTATAATGCGGTGACCAGAACTGCACGCAATACTCCAGGTGCGGCCTCACCAGAGTTTTGTACAGCTGCATCATGACCCCTTGGCTCCGAAACTCGATCCCCTTACTAATAAAGGCTCACACACCATATGCCTTCTTAACAGCCCTATTAACCTGGGTAGCAACTTTCAGGGATTTATGTACATGGATACCAAGATCTCTCTGCTCATCTCCTCCCTAGCTTCCCAGAGAATCCTAGGATAAATCCCATCTGGCCCAGGGGACTTCTATTTTCACTCTTTCCAAAATTGCTAACACCTCCTCCTTGTGAATCTCAATCCCATCTAGCCTAGTAGGCTGTATCTCAGTAATCTCCTCGCCAACATTTTCTTTTTCTACTGTAAATACTGACGAAAAATATTCATTTAACGCTTCCCCTATCTCCTCTGATTCCGCACACAACTTCCCACTACTATCCTTGATTGGCCCTGTTCTAACTCTTATCATTCGTTTATTCCTGATATACCTATAGAAAACCTTAGGGTTTTCTTTGATCCTATCCGCCAATGACTTCTCGTGTCCTCTCCTTGCTCTTCTTAGCCCTCCCTTTAGATCCTTCCTGGCTAGCTTGTAACTCTCAAGCGCCCTAACTGAGCCTTCACGTCTCATCCTAACATAAGCCGCCCTCTTTCTCTTGACAAGCGCTTCAACTTCTTGAGTAAACCACGGCTCCCTCGCTCGACAACTTGCTCCCTGCCTGACAGGTACATACTTATCAAGGACACGCATTAGCTGCTCCTTGAATAAGCTCCACATTTCGTTTGTGCCCATCCCCTGCAGTTTACTTCCCCATCCTACACATCATAAATCTTGCCTAATCGCGTCATAATTTCCTTTCCCCCAGCTATAATTCTTGCCCTGCGGTATATACCTGTCCCTGCCCATCGCTAAGGTAAACCTAACCGAATTGTGATCACTATCGCCAAAGTGCTCACCTACATCTAAATCGAACACCTGGCCGGGTTCATTACCCAGTACCAAATCCAATGTGGCATCGCCCCTGGTTGGCCTGTCTACATACTGTGTCAGAAAACCCTCCTGCACACACTGGACAAAAACAGACCCATCTAAAGTACTCGAACTATAGTATTTCCAGTCAATATTTGGAAAGTTAAAGTCCCCCATAACCACTACCCTGTTACTCTCGCTCCTGTCGAGAATCATCTTCGCTATCCTTTCCTCTACATCTCTGGAACTATTCGGAGGTCTATAGAAAACTCCCAACAGGGTGACCTCTCCTCTCCTGTTTCTAACCTCGGCCCATACTACCTCAGTAGACGAGTCCTCAAACGTCCTTTCTGCCGCTGTAATACTTTCCTTGATTAACAATGCCACCCCCCCCCCCCCCCTCTTTTACCCTCTTCTCTGTTCTTTCTGAAACATCTAAATCCCGGAACCTGCAACATCTATTCCTGCCCCTGCTCTACCCATGTCTCTGAAATGGCCACAACATCAGGATCCCAGGTACCAACCCATGCTGCAAGCTCACCCACCTTATTCCGGATGCTCCTGGCGTTGAAGTAGACACACTTTAAACCAAGTTCTTGCTTGCCAGTGCTCTCTTGCGTCCATGTAACCTTATCCCCTACCTCCCTACTCTCAACAGCCTGTACACTGGAACTACAATTTAGGTTCCCATTCCCCTGCTGATTTAGTTTAAACCCCCCCGAAGAGCACTAACAAATCTCCCCCTCAGGATATTGGTACCCCTCTGGTTCAGGTGAAGACCATCCTGTTTGTAGAGGTCCCACCTACCCCAGAAAGAGCCCCAATTATCCAGGAAACCAAAACCCTCCCTCCAACACCATCCCTGCAGCCACGTGTTCAACTCCTCTCTCTCCCTATTCCTCTCTTCGCTAGCACGTGGCACAGGCAACAACCCAGAGAGAACAACTCTGGTTGTTACTGGGTGTCAGTGTGTGTCTGTGACACTAGGTGTCAGTATTTAGTTTAGTTTCGAGATACAGCACTTAAACAGGCCCTTCGGCCCACAGAGACTGTGCGGACCATCAACCACCCATTTATGCTCATCCTACACTAATCCCGTATTCTTATCACATCCCCACCTGTCCCTATATATTTCCCTACCACCTACCTATACTAGGGGCAATTTATGATGGCCAATTAACCTATCAACCTGCAAGTCTTTGGCATGTGGGAGGAAACCGGAGCACCCGGAGGAAACTGACGCAGACACAGGGAGAACTTGCAAACTGCGCACAGGCAGTACCCAGAAACGAACCCGGGTCCCTGGAGCTGTGAGGCTGGGGTGCTAACCACTGCGCCAATGTGCCCCACGCCCCCCCCCCCGCCTCCGCACAGTGTGTGCCTGTGTTACTGGGTATCAGTATATGTCTTTGTTACTTGGTGTCAGTGCATGTCTGTGTTACTTGGTTTAAGTGTGTGTCTGTGTTACTGGGTATCAGTGTATGTCTTTGTTACTTGGTGTAAGTGTGTGTCTGTGTTCCTGGGTATCAGTGTATGTCTTTGTTACTTGGTGTCAGTGTATGTCTTTGTTACTTTGTGTAATTGTATGTCTTTGTTACTTGGTGTCAGTTTCTGTCTTTGTTACTTGGTGTAAGTGTGTGTCTGTGTTAGTGGGTGTCAGTGTGTGTCTTTGTTACTTGGTGTAAGTGTATGTCTGTGTTACTGGGTATCAGTGTATGTCTTTGTTACTTGGAGTCAGTGCATGTCAAAATACTTGGTGTCACTGTATGTCTTTGTTACTTTGTGTAAGTGTGTGTCTGTGTTACTGGGTATCAGTGTATGTCTTTGTGACTTGGTATCAAAGTATGTCTGTGTTACTTGGTGTAAGTTTGTGTTTGTGTTACAGGATATGAGTGTATGTCTTTGTTACTTGGTGTGAGTGTTTGTCTGTGTTACTGGGTATCAGTGTATGTCTTTGTTTCTTGGTGTAATTGTCTGTCTTTGTTACTTGGTGTCAGTGTATGTCTTTGTTACTTGGTGTAAGTGTACGCGTTTGTTACTTGGTGTCAGTGTATATCTTTGTAACTTGGTGTCATTGTGTGTCTGTGTTACTGGCTATCAGTGCATGTCTTTGTGACTTGGTGTCAGTGTATGTCTTTGTTTCTGGGTGTCAGTGTGTGTCTGTGTTACTTGGTGTCAGTGTATGTCTTTGTTACTGTGTATCAGTGGTTCTCTGTGTTACTGGTTGTCAGTGTGTGTTTGTTTGTCTTACTGGGTGTCAGTGTGTGTCTGTGACACTAGGTGTCAGTATTTAGTTTAGTTTAGAGATACAGCACTGAAACAGGCCATTCTGCCCACCAATTGTTTGCCGACCATCAACCACCCATTTACTTGCTGTAAGTGTGTGTCTGTGTTACTGGGTATCAGTGTCTGTCTTTGTTACTGGGTGTCAGTGTGTGCCTTTGTGACTTGGTGTAAGTGTGTGTCTGTGTTACTGGGAATCAGTGTCTGACTTTGTTACTTGGTGTAAGTCTGTGTCTGTGTTACTGGGTATCAGTGTATGTCTTTGTTACTTGGTGTCAGTGTATGTCTTTGTTACTTGTTGTAAGTGCATGTCTGTGTTACTTGGTGTAAGTGTATGTCTTAGTTACTTGGTGTCAGTGTATGTCTTTGTTACTTGGTGTAAGTGTATGTCTTTGTTACTTGGTGTCAGTGTATGTCTTTGTTACTTGGTGTAAGTTTATGTCTTGGTTACTTTGTGTCAGTGTATGTCTTTGATACTTGGTGTAAGTGTGTGTCTGTGTTACTGGGTATCAGTGTCTGTCTTTTTTACTTGGTGTAAGAGTGCGTCTGTGTTGCTGGGTATCAGTGTATGTCTTTGTTACTTGGTGTCAGTGTAGGTCTGTGTTACTTGGTGTAAGTGTGTGTCTTTCTTACTTGGTGTAAGTGCATGTCTTTGTTACTTGGTGTCAGTGTATGTCTGTATTACTTGGTGTAAGTGTGTGTCTTTGTTAGTTGGTGTCAGTGTATGTCTTTGTTACTTGGTGTCAGTGTATGTCTGTGTTATTTGGTGTAAGTTTATGTCTTTGTTACTTGGTGTAAGTGTGTGTCTGTGTTACTGGGTATCAGTGTATGTCTTTGTTAGTTGGTGTCTGTGTATGTCTGTGATACTTGGTGTAAGTGTGTCTGTGTTACTGGGTATCAGTGTATGCCTTTGTTACTTGGTGTAAGTGTGTGTCTGTGTTACTGGGTATCAGTGTATGTCTTTGTTACTTGGTGTCAGTGTATGTCTTTGTTACTAGGTGTAAGTGTATGTCTTTGTTACTTGGTGTAAGTGTGTGTCTGTTTTACTGGGTAGCAGTGTATGTCTTTGTTACTTGGTGTCAGTGTGTGTCTTTGATGCTTGGTGTCAGTGCGTGTCTTTGTTACTGTGTGTCAGTGTATGTCTTTGTTACTGGGTGTCACTGTATCTCTTTGTTACTTTGTGTCAGTGTATGTCTGTGTTAGTTGGTGTAAGTGTTTTTCTGTGTTATTGGGTATCAGTGTATGTCTTTGTTACTTGGTGTAAGTGTGTGTCTGTGTTACTATGTATCAGTGTATGTCCTTGTTACTTGGCGTAAGTGCATGTCTTTGTTCCTTGTTGTAAGTGTTTATCTTTGTTACTTTGTGTCAGTGTATGTCTTTGTTACTTGGTATAAGTGTGTGTCTTGTTACTGGGTATCAGTGTATGTCTTTGTTACTTGGTGTAAGTGTGAGTCTGTGTTACTGGGTGTCATTGCGTGTCTGTGTTACTGGGTATCATTGTATGTCTTTGTTACTTGGTGTCAGTGTCTGTCTTTTTTACTTGGTGTCAGTGTTTCTCTGTGTTACTGGGTGTCAGTGTGTATCTGTGTTCCTGGGTGTCACTGTATGTCTTTGTTACTTGGTGCAAGTGTGTGTCTGTGTTACTGGTTATCAGTGTCTGTCTTTGTTACTGGGTGTCTGTGTATGTCTGTGTTACTTGGTGTAAGTGTGTGTCAGTGTAACTTGGTATCAGTGTATGTCTTTGTTACTTGGTGTCAGTGTGTGTCTTTGTTACTGGGTGTCAGTGTATTCTTTGTTACTTGGTGTCAGTGTGTGTTTGTGTTACTGAGTATCTGTGTCTGTCTTTGTTACTTGGTGTAAGTGTGTCTCTGTGTTCTTGGGTATCAGTGTATATCTTTGTTGCTTGGTGTCAGTGTATGTCTTTGTTTCTGGGTGTCAGTGTGTGTCTTTGTGACTTGGTGTCAGTGTATGTCTTTGTGACTTGGTGTAAGTGTGTGTCTGTGTTGTTGGGTATCAGTGTATGTCTTTGTTACCTGGTGTCAGTGTATGCCTGTGTTACTTGGTGTAAGTGCGTGTCTTTGTTACTTGGTGTAAGTGTATGTCTTTGTTACTTGGTGTCAGTGTATGTCTTTGTTACTTGGTGTCAGTGTATGTCTGTGTTACTTGGTGTAAGTGTGTGCCTGTGTTACTGGGTATCAGTGTATGTCTATGTTACTTGGTGCAAGTGTGTGTCTGTGTTACTGGGTGTCAGTGTGTATCTGTGCTACTTGGTGCAAGTGTGTGTCTTTGTTACTTGGTGTCCGTATGTGTCTGTGTTACTGGGTGTCAGTGTATGTCTTTGATACTGGGTGTCAGTGTATGTCTTTGTTAATTGGTGTAAGTGTGTGACTGTGTTACTGGGTATAATGGTCTGTCTTTGTTACTTGGTGTCAGTGTATGTCTGCGTTACTTGGTTTAAGTGTGTGTCTGTGTTATTGGGTATCAGTGTATGTCTTTGTTACTTGGTGTAAGTGTGTGTCTGTGTTCCTGTGTATCAGTGTATGTCTTTGTTACTTGGTGTCAGTGTATGTCTTTGTTACTTGGTGTAATTGTATGTCTTTGTTACTTGGTGTCTGTTTATGTCTTTGTTACTTGGTGTAAGTGTGTGTCTGTGTTACTGGGTATCAGTGTATGTCTTTGTTACTTGGTGTCAGTGTATGTCTTTGTGACTTGGTGTAAGTGTGTGTCTGTGTTACTGGGAATCAGTGTCTGACTTTGTTACTTGGTGTAAGTGTGTGTCTGTGTTACTGGGTATCAGTGTATGTCTTTGTTACTTGGTGTCAGTGTATGTCTTTGTTACTTGTTGTAAGTGCATGTCTGTGTTACTTGGTGTAAGTGTATGTCTTCGTTACTTGGTGTCAGTGTATGTCTTTGTTACTTGTTGTAAGTGTATGTCTTTGTTACTTGGTGTCAGTGTATGTCTTTGTTACTTGGTGTAAGTGTATGTCTTGGTTACTTGGTGTCAGTGTATGTCTTTGATACTTGGTGTAAGTGTGTGTCTGTGTTACTGGGTATCAGTGTATGTCTTTTTTACTTGGTGTAAGAGTGCGTCTGTGTTGCTGGGTATCAGTGTATGTCTTTGTTACTTGGTGTCAGTGTAGGTCTGTGTTACTTGGTGTAAGTGTGTGTCTTTCTTACTTGGTGTAAGTGCATGTCTTTGTTACTTGGTGTCAGTGTATGTCTGTGTTACTAGGTGTAAGTGTGTGTCTTTGTTAGTTGGTGTCAGTGTATGTCTTTGTTACTTGGTGTCAGTGTATGTCTGTGTTATTTGGTGTAAGTTTATGTCTTTGTTACTTGGAGTCAGTGTGTGTCTGTGTTGCTGGGTATCAGTGTATGTCTTTGTTAGTTGGTGTCTGTGTATGTCTGTGATACTTGGTGTAAGTGTGTCTGTGTTACTGGGTATCAGTGTATTTCTTTGTTACTTGGTGTCAGTGTATGTCTTTGTTACTAGGTGTAAGTGTATGTCTTTGTTACTTGGTGTCAGTGCATGTATTTGTTACTTCGTGTAATTGTGTGTCTGTGTTACTATGTATCAGTGTATGTCTTTGTTAATTGGTGTCAGTGTATGTCTTTGTTACTTGGTGTCAGTGTATGTCTTTGTTACTTGGTGTAAGTGTGTGTCTGTTTTACTGGGTATCAGTGTATGTCTTTGTTACTTGTTGTCAGTGTATGTCTTTGATGCTTGGTGTCAGTGCGTGTCTTTGTGACTGGGTGTCAGTGTATGTCTTTGTTACTGGTTGTCAGTGTATCTCTTTGTTACTTTGTGTCAGTGTATGTCTGTGTTAGTTGGTGTAAGTGTTTATCTTTGTTACTTTGTGTCAGTGTATGTCTTTGTTACTTGGTGTAAGTGTGTGTCTTGTTACTGGGTATCAGTGTATGACTTTGTTACTTGGTGTAAGTGTGAGTCTGTGTTACTGGGTGTCAGTGCGTGTCTGTGTTACTGGGTATCATTGTATGTCTTTGTTACTTGGTGTCAGTGTCTGTCTTTGTTACTTGGTGTCAGTGTTTCTCTGTGTTACTGGGTGTCAGTGTGTATCTGTGTTCCTGGGTGTCACTGTATGTCTTTGTTACTTGGTGCAAGTGTGTGTCTGTGTTACTGGGTATCAGTGTCTGTCTTTGTTACTGGGTGTCTGTGTATGTCTGTTTTACTTGGTGTAAGTGTGTGTCTGTGTAACTTGGTATCAGTGTATGTCTTTGTTACTGGGTGTCAGTGTATTCTTTGTTACTTGGTGTCAGTGTGTGTTTGTGTTACTGAGTATCAGTGTATGTCTTTGTTACTTGGTGTAAGTGTGTCTCTGTGTTCTTGGGTATCAGTGTATATCTTTGTTGCTTGGTGTCAGTGTATGTCTGTCTTACTTGATGTAAGTGTGTGTCTTTGTTACTGGGTATCAGTGTATGTCTTTGTGACTTGGTGTCAGTGTATGTCTTTGTTTCTGGGTGTCAGTGTGTGTCTTTGTGACTTGGTGTCAGTGTATGTCTTAGTGACTTGGTGTAAGTGTGTGTCTGTGTTGTTGGGTATCAGTGTATGTCTTTGTTACCTGGTGTCAGTGTATGCCTGTGTTACTTGGTGTAAGTGCGTGTCTTTGTTACTTGGTGTAAGTGTATGTCTTTGTTACTTGGTGTCAGTGTATGTCTTTGTTACTTGGTATCAGTGTATGTCTGTGTTACTTGGTGTAAGTGTGTGCCTGTGTTACTGGGTATCAGTGTATGTCTATGTTACTTGATGCAAGTGTGTGTCTTTGTTACTGGGTGTCAGTGTGTATCTGCGCTACTTGGTGTAAGTGTGTGTCTTTGTTACTTGGTGTCCGTATGTGTCTGTGTTACTGGGTGACAGTGTATGTCTTTGATACTGGGTGTCAGTGTATGTCTTTGTTAATTGGTGTACGTGTGTGACTGTGTTACTGGGTATAATGGTCTGTCTTTGTTACTTGGTGTAAGTGTGTGTCTTTGTTACTGTGTATCAATGTATGTCTGTGTTACTTGGTGTAAGTGTGTGTCTGTGTTACTGGGTATCAGTGTATGTCTTTGTTACATCGTGTCAGTGTATGTCTTTGTTACTTGGTGTCAGTGTATGTCAAAATACTTGGTGTAAGTGTATGTCTTTGTTACTTGGTGTAATTGTCTGTCTTTGTTACCTGGTGTCAGTGTATGTCTGTGTTACTTGGTGTAAGTGTGTGTCTTTGTTACTTTGTGCAAGTGTATGTCTGTGTTACATGCTGTAAGTGTGTGTCTGTGTTACTGGTTATCAGTGTATGTCTTTGTTACTTGGTGTAAGTCTGTGTCTGTGTTTCTGCGTATCAGTGTATGTCTTTGTTACTTGGTGTCAGTGTATGTCTTTGTTACTTGGTGTAGGTGTATGTCTTTGTTACTTGGTGTCAGTGTATGTCTTTGTTACTTGGTGTCAGTGTATGTCTGTGTTACATGGTGTAAGTGTGTGTCGGTGTTACTGGGTATCAGTGTATGTCTTTGTTACTTGGTGTAAGTGTATGTCTTTGTTACTTGGTGTCAGTGTATGTCTTTGTTACTTGGTGTAAGTGTGTGTCTGTGTTACTGGGTGTCAGTGTGTGTCTGTGTTACTTGGTGTCCGTGTGTGTCTGTGATTTTGGGTGTCAGTGTATGTCTTTGTTACCTGGTGTCAGTGTATGTCTTTGTTACATGGTGTAAGTGTGTGTCTGTGTTTCTGGGTGTCAGTGTGTGTCTGTGTTACTTGGTGTCCGTGTGTGTCTGTGATTTTATGTGTCAGTGTATGTCTTTGTTACCTGGTGTCAGTGTATGTCTTTGTTGCATGGTGTAAGTGTGTGTCGGTGTTACAGGGTATCAGTGTATGTCTTTGTTACTTGGTGTAAGTGTATGTCTTTGTTACTTGGTGTTAGTGTATGTCTTTGTTGCTTGGTGTAATTGTGTGTCTGTGTTACTGGGTGTCAGTGTGTGTCTGTGTTACTTGGTGTCCGTGTGTGTCTGTGATTTTGGGTGTCAGTGTATGTCTTTGTTACCTGGTGTCAGTGTCTGTCTTTGTTACATGGTGTAAGTGTGTGTCTGTGTTACTGGGTATCTATGTATGTCTTTGTTACCTGGTGTCAGTGTATGTCTTTGTTACTTGGTGTAAGTGTATGACTTTGTTACTTGGTGTAAGTGTGTGTCTGTGTTCCTGGGTGTAAGTGTGTGTCTGTGTTACTGGGTATCAGTGTATGTCTTTCTTACTTGGTGTCAGTTTATGTCAAAATACTTGGTGTAAGTGTATGTCTTTGTTACTTGGTGTAATTGTCAGTCTTTGTTATTTGGTGTCAGAGTAAGTCTGTGTTACTTGGTGTAAGTGTATGTCTGTGTTACTGGGTATCAGTGTATGTCTTTGTTACTTGGTGTCAGTGTATGTCAAAATACTTGGTGTCACTGTATGTCTTTGTTACTTGGTGGAAGTGTGTGTCTGTGTTACTGGGTATCAGTGTATGTCTTTGTGACTTGGTATCAATGTATGTCTGTGTTACTTGGTGTAAGTTTGTGTCTGTGTTACTGGGTATCAGTGTATGTCTTTGTTACTTGGTGTGAGTGTTTGTCTGTGTTAATGGGTATCAGTGTATGTCTTTGTTACTTGGTGTCAGTGTATGTCAAAATACTTGGTGTAAGTGTATGTCTTTGTTACTTGGTGTAATTGTCTGTCTTTGTTACTTGGTGTCAGTGTATGTCTTTGTTACTTGGTGTCAGTGTACGCGTTTGTTACTTGGTGTCAGTGTATATCTTTGTAACTTGGTGTCATTGTGTGTCTGTGTTACTGGCTATCAGTGCATGTCTTTGTGACTTGGTGTCAGTGTATGTCTTTGTTACTGGGTGTCAGTGTGTGTCTGTGTTACTTGGTGTCAGTGTATGTCTTTGTTACTGTGTATCAGTGGTTCTCTGTGTTACCTATTGTCAGTGTGTGTTTGTTTGTGTTACTGGGTGTCAGTGTGTGTCTGTGACACTAGGTGTCAGTATTTAGTTTAGTTTAGAGATACAGCACTGAAACAGGCCCTTCGGCCCACCGATTGTTTGCCGACCATCAACCACCCATTTACTTGCTGTAAGTGTGTGTCTGTGTTACTGGGTATCAGTGTATGTCTTTGTTACTTGGTGTCAGTGTGTGTCTTTGATGCTTGGTGTCAGTGCGTGTCTTTGTTACTGGTTGTCAGTGTATGTCTTTGTTACTGGGTGTCAGTGTATCTCTTTGTTACTTTGTGTCAGTGTATGTCTGTGTTAGTTGGTGTAAGTGTTTGTCTGTGTTATTGGGTATCAGTGTATGTCTTTGTTACTTGGTGTAAGTGTGTGTCTGTGTTACTATGTATCAGTGTATGTCCTTGTTACTTGGCGTAAGTGCATGTCTTTGTTACTTGTTGTAAGTGTGTGTCTTGTTACTGGGTATCAGTGTATGTCTTTGTTACTTGGTGTAAGTGTGAATCTGTGTTACTGGGTTTCAGTGTCTGTCTTTGTTACTTGGTGTAAGTGTGAGTCTGTGTTACTGGGTATCAGTGTCTCTCTATGTTACTTGGTGTCAGTGTGTGTCTTGTTACTGGGTATCAGTGTATGTCTTTGTTACTTGGTGTAAGTGTGAGTCTGTGTTACTGGGTATCAGTGTCTGTCTTTGTTACTTGGTGTCAGTGTATGTCTTTGTTACTGGGTGTCAGTGCGTGTCTGTGTTACTGGGTATCATTGTATGTCTTTGTTACTTGGTGTCAGTGTCTGTCTTTGTTACTTGGTGTCAGTGTTTCTCTGTGTTACTGGGTGTCAGTGTGTATCTGTGTTCCTGGGTGTCACTGTATGTCTTTGTTACTTGGTGCAAGTGTGTGTCTGTGTTACTGGGTATCAGTGTCTGTCTTTGTTACTGGGTGTCTGTGTATGTCTGTGTTACTTGGTGTAAGTGTGTGTCTGTGTAACTTGGTATCAGTGTATGTCTTTGTTACTTGGTGTCAGTGTGTGTCTTTGTTACTGGGTGTCAGTGTATTCTTTGTTACTTGGTGTCAGTGTGTGTTTGTGTTACTGAGTATCTGTGTCTGTCTTTGTTACTTGGTGTAAGTGTGTCTCTGTGTTCTTGGGTATCAGTGTATATCTTTGTTGCTTGGTGTCAGTGTATGTCTGTCTTACTTGATGTAAGTGTGTGTCTTTGTTACTGGGTATCAGTGTATGTCTTTGTGACTTGGTGTCAGTGTATGTCTTTGTTTCTGGGTGTCAGTGTGTGACTGTGTTACTGGGTATAATGGTCTGTCTTTGTTACTTGGTGTAAGTGTGTGTCTTTGTTACTGTGTATCAGTGTATGTCTTTGTTACTGGGAGTCAGTTTGTGTCTTTGTGACTTGGTATCAGTGTATGTCTTTGTTACTTGGAGTAAGTGTGTGTCTGTGTTACTGGGTATCAGTGTATGTCTTTGTAACTTGGTGTGAGTGTATGTCAAAATACTTGGTGTAAGTGTATGTCATTGTTACTTGGTGTAATTGTCTGTCTTTGTTACTTGGTGTCAGTGTATGTCAGTGTTACTTGGTGTAAGTGTGTGTCTTTGTTACTTGGTGTAAGTGTATGTCTGTGTTACTTGGTGTCAGTGTATGTCTTTGTTACTTGGTGTCAGTGTATGTCTGTGTTACTTGGTGTAAGTGTGTGCCTGTGTTACTGGGTATCAGTGTATGTCTTTGTTACTTGGTGTCAGTGTATGTTTGTGTTACTTGGTGTAAGTGTGTGTCTGTGTTACTGGGTGTAAGTGTGTGTCTGTGTTACTTGGTGTAAGTGTGTGTCTTTGTTACTTGGTGTCCGTGAGTTTCTGTGTTACTGGGTGTCCGTGTATGTCTTTGTTACTGGGTGTCAGTGTATGTCTTTGTTAATTGGTGTAAGTGTGTGTCTGTGTTACTGGGTATCAGTGTCTGTCTTTGTTACTTGGTGTAAGTGTGTGTCTGTGTTACTGGGTATCAGTGTATGTCTTTGTTACTTGGTGTCAGTGTATGTCTGTGTTACTTGTTGTAACTGTGTGACTGTGTTACTGTTTATCAGTGTATGTCTTTGTGACTTGGTGTCAGTGTATGTCTTTGTTACTGGGTGTCAGTGTTGTCTTTGTGACTTGGTGTCAGTGTATGTATTTGTTACTTGGTGTAAGTGTATGTATGTGTTACTGGGTATTAGTGTATGTCTTTGTTACTTGGTGTCAGTGTATGTCAAAATACTTGGTGTAAGTGTATGTCTTTGTTACTTGGTGTAATTGTCTGTCTTTGTTACCTGGTGTCAGTGTATGTCTGTGTTACTTGGTGTAAGTGTGTGTCTTTGTTACTTTGTGTAAGTGTATGTCTGTGTTACATGGTGTAAGTGTGTGTCTGTGTTACTGGGTATCAGTGTATGTCTTTGTTACTTGGTGTAAGTCTGTGTCTGTGTTTCTGGGTATCACTGTATGTCTTTGTTACTTGGTGTCAGTGTATGTCTTTGTTACTTGGTGTAAGTGTATGTCTTTGTTACTTGGTGTCAGTGTATGTCTTTGTTACTTGGTGTCAGTGTATGTCTGTGTTACATGGTGTAAGTGTGTGTCGGTGTTACTGGGTATCAGTGTATGTCTTTGTTACTTGGTGTAAGTGTATGTCTTTGTTACTTGGTGTCAGTGTATGTCTTTGTTACTTGGTGTAAGTGTGTGTCTGTGTTACTGGGTGTCAGTGTGTGTCTGTGTTACTTGGTGTCCGTGTGTGTCTGTGATTTTGGGTGTCAGTGTATGTCTTTGTTACCTGGTGTCAGTGTATGTCTTTGTTACATGGTGTAAGTGTGTGTCGGTGTTACTGGGTATCAGTGTATGTCTTTGTTACTTGGTGTAAGTGTATGTCTTTGTTACTTGGTGTAAGTGTATGACTTTGTTACTTGGTGTCAGTGTATGTCTTTGTTACTTGGTGTAAGTGTGTGTCTGTGTTACTGGGTGTAAGTGTGTGTCTGTGTTACTGGGTATCAGTGTATGTCTTTGTTCCTTGGTGTCAGTTTATGTCAAAATACTTAGTGTAAGTGTATGTCTTTGTTACTTGGTGTAATTGTCTGTCTTTGTTACTTGGTGTCAGTGTATGTCTGTGTTACTTGGTGTAAGTGTGTGTCTTTGTTACTTGGTGTCCGTGTGTGTCTGTGTTACTGGGTGTCAGTTTATGTCTTTGTTACTTGGTGTCAGTGTATGTCTTTGTTACTTGGGGTAAGTGTATGTCTGTGTTACTGGGTATCAGTGTATGTCTTTTTTACTTGGTGTCAGTGTATGTCAAAATACTTGGTGTCACTGTATGTCTTTGTTACTTGGTGTAAGTGTGTGTCTGTGTTACTGGGTATCAGTGTATGTCTTTGTGACTTGGTATCAATGTATGTCTGTGTTACTTGGTGTAAGTTTGTGTCTGTGTTACTGGGTATCAGTGTATGTCTTTGTTACTTGGTGTGAGTGTTTGTCTGTGTTATTGGGTATCAGTGTATGTCTTTGTTACTTGGTGTCAGTGTATGTCAAAATACTTGGTGTAAGTGTATGTCTTTGTTACTTGGTGTAATTGTCTGTCTTTGTTACTTGGTGTCAGTGTATGTCTTTGTTACTTGGTGTAAGTGTACGCGTTTGTTACTTGGTGTCAGTGTATATCTTTGTAACTTGGTGTCATTGTGTGTCTGTGTTACTGGCTATCAGTGCATGTCTTTGTGACTTGGTGTCAGTGTATGTCTTTGTTACTGGGTGTCAGTGTGTGTCTATGTTACTTGGTGTCAGTGTATGTCTTTGCTACTGTGTATCAGTGGTTCTCTGTGTTACTGGTTGTCAGTGTGTGTTTGTTTGTGTTACTGGGTGTCAGTGTGTGTCTGTGACACTAGGTGTCAGTATTTAGTTTAGTTTAGAGATACAGCACTGAAACAGGCCCTTCGGCCCACCGATTGTTTGCCGACCATCAACCACCCATTTACTTGCTGTAAGTGTGTGTCTGTGTTACGGGGTATCAGTGTCTGTCTTTGTTACTGGGTGTCAGTGTGTTTCTTTGTGACTTGGTGTAAGTGTGTGTCTGTGTTACTGGGAATCAGTGTCTGTCTTTGTTACTTGGTGTAAGTGTGTGTCTGTGTTACTGGGTATAAGTGTCTGTCTTTGTTACTTGGTGTCAGTGTATGTCTTTGTTACTTGTTGTAAGTGCATGTCTGTGTTACTTGGTGTAAGTGTATGTCTTAGTTACTTGGTGTCAGTGTATGTCTTTGTTACTTGGTGTAAGTGTATGTCTTTGTTACTTGGTGTCAGTGTATGTCTTTGTTACTTGGTGTAAGTGTATGTCTTGGTTACTTGGTGTCAGTGTATGTCTTTGATACTTGGTGTAAGTGTGTGTCTGTGTTACAGGGTATCAGTGTCTGTGTTTTTTACTTGGTGTAAGAGTGCGTCTGTGTTGCTGGGTATCAGTGTATGTCTTTGTTACTTGGTGTCAGTGTAGGTCTGTGTTACTTGGTGTAAGTGTGTGTCTTTCGTACTTGGTGTAAGTGCATGTCTTTGTTACTTGGTGTCAGTGTATGTCTGTGTTACTTGGTGTAAGTGTGTGTCTTTGTTAGTTGGTGTCAGTGTATGTCTTTGTTACTTGGTGTCAGTGTATGTCTGTGTTAGTTGGTGTCTGTGTATGTCTGTGATTCTTGGTGTAAGTGTGTCTGTGTTACTGGGTATCAGTGTTTGCCTTTGTTACTTGGTGTAAGTGTGTATGTGTTACTGGGTATCAGTGTATGTCTTTGTTACTTGGTGTCAGTGTATGTCTTTGTTACTAGGTGTAAGTGTATGTCTTTGTTACTTGGTGTCAGTGCATGTATTTGTTACTTCGTGTAATTGTGTGTCTGTGTTACTATGTATCAGTGTATGTCTTTGTTAATTGGTGTCAGTGTATGTCTTTGTTACTTGGTGTCAGTGTATGTCTTTGTTACTTGGTGTAAGTGTGTGTCTGTTTTACTGGGTATCAGTGTATGTCTTTGTTACTTGGTGTCAGTGTGTGTCTTTGATGCTTGGTGTCAGTGTGTGTCTTTGTTACTGGGTGTCAGTGTATGTCTTTGTTACTGGTTGTCAGTGTATCTCTTTGTTACTTTGTGTCAGTGTATGTCTGTGTTAGTTGGTGTAATTGTTTGTCTGTGTTATTGGGTATCAGTGTATGTCTTTGTTACTTGGTGTAAGTGTGTGTCTTTGTTACTTGGTGTAAGTGTTTATCTTTGTTACTTTGTGTCAGTGTATGTCTTTGTTACTTGGTGTAAGTGTGTGTCTTGTTACTGGGTATCAGTGTATGTCTTTGTTACTTGGTGTAAGTGTGAGTCTGTGTTACTGGGTATCAGTGTCTGTCTTTGTTACTTGGTGTCAGTGTATGTCTTTGTTACTTGGTGTCAGTGCGTGTCTGTGTTACTGGGTATCATTGTATGTCTTTGTTACTTGGTGTCAGTGTCTGTCTTTGTTACTTGGTGTCAGTGTTTCTCTGTGTTACTGGGTGTCAGTGTGTATCTGTGTTCCTGGGTGTCACTGTATGTCTTTGTTACTTGGTGCAAGTGTGTGTCTGTGTTACTGGGTATCAGTGTCTGTCTTTGTTACTGGGTGTCTGTGTATGTCTGTGTTACTTGTTGTAAGTGCATGTCTGTGTTACTTGGTGTAAGTGTATGTCTTAGTTACTTGGTGTCAGTGTATGTCTTTGTTACTTGGTGTAAGTGTATGTCTTTGTTACTTGGTGTCAGTGTATGTCTTTGTTACTTGGTGTAAGTGTATGTCTTGGTTACTTGGTGTCAGTGTATGTCTTTGATACTTGGTGTAAGTGTGTGTCTGTGTTACAGGGTATCCGTGTCTGTGTTTTTTACTTGGTGTAAGAGTGCGTCTGTGTTGCTGGGTATCAGTGTATGTCTTTGTTACTTGGTGTCAGTGTAGGTCTGTGTTACTTGGTGTAAGTGTGTGTCTTTCGTACTTGGTGTAAGTGCATGTCTTTGTTACTTGGTGTCAGTGTATGTCTGTGTTACTTGGTGTAAGTGTGTGTCTTTGTTAGTTGGTGTCAGTGTATGTCTTTGTTACTTGGTGTCAGTGTATGTCTGTGTTAGTTGGTGTCTGTGTATGTCTGTGATACTTGGCGTAAGTGTGTCTGTGTTACTGGGTATCAGTGTTTGCCTTTGTTACTTGGTGTAAGTGTGTGTATGTGTTACTGGGTATCAGTGTATGTCTTTGTTACTTGGTGTCAGTGTATGTCTTTGTTACTAGGTGTAAGTGTATGTCTTTGTTACTTGGTGTCAGTGCATGTATTTGTTACTTCGTGTAATTGTGTGTCTGTGTTACTATGTATCAGTGTATGTCTTTGTTAATTGGTGTCAGTGTATGTCTTTGTTACTTGGTGTCAGTGTATGTCTTTGTTACTTGGTGTAAGTGTGTGTCTGTTTTACTGGGTATCAGTGTATGTCTTTGTTACTTGGTGTCAGTGTGTGTCTTTGATGCTTGGTGTCAGTGTGTGTCTTTGTTACTGGGTGTCAGTGTATGTCTTTGTTACTGGGTGTCAGTGTATCTCTTTGTTACTTTGTGTCAGTGTATGTCTGTGTTAGTTGGTGTAAGTGTTTGTCTGTGTTATTGGGTATCAGTGTATGTCTTTGTTACTTGGTGTAAGTGTGTGTCTTTGTTACTTGTTGTAAGTGTTTATCTTTGTTACTTTGTGTCAGTGTATGTCTTTGTTACTTGGTGTAAGTGTGTGTCTTGTTACTGGGTATCAGTGTATGTCTTTGTTACTTGGTGTAAGTGTGAGTCTGTGTTACTGGGTATCAGTGTCTGTCTTTGTTACTTGGTGTCAGTGTATGTCTTTGTTACTAGGTGTCAGTGCGTGTCTGTGTTACTGGGTATCATTGTATGTCTTTGTTACTTGGTGTCAGTGTCTGTCTTTGTTACTTGGTGTCAGTGTTTCTCTGTGTTACTGGGTGTCAGTGTGTATCTGTGTTCCTGGGTGTCACTGTATGTCTTTGTTACTTGGTGCAAGTGTGTGTCTGTGTTACTGGGTATCAGTGTCTGTCTTTGTTACTGGGTGTCTGTGTATGTCTGTGTTACTTGCTGTAAGTGTGTGTCTGTGTAACTTGGTATCAGTGTATGTCTTTGTAACTTGGTGTCAGTGTGTGTCTTTGTTACTGGGTGTCAGTGTATTCTTTGTTACTTGGTGTAAGTGTGTCTCTGAGTCTCTGGGTATCAGTGTATGTCTTTGTTACTTGGTGTCAGTGTATGTCTTTCTTACCTGGTGTAAGTGTATGTCTTTGTTACTTGGTGTCAGTGTATGTCTTTGTTACTTGGTGTCAGTGTATGTCTGTGTTACATGGTGTAAGTGTGTGTCGGTGTTACTGGGTATCAGTGTATGTCTTTGTTACTTGGTGTAAGTGTATGTCTTTGTTACTTGGTGTCAGTGTATGTCTTTGTTACTTGGGGTAAGTGTGTGTCTGTGTTACTGGGTGTCAGTGTGTGTCTGTGTTACTTGGTGTCCGTGTGTGTCTGTGATTTTGGTTGTCAGTGTATGTCTTTGTTACCTGGTGTCAGTGTATGTCTTTGTTACATGGTGTAAGTGTGTGTCTGTGTTACTGGGTATCAATGTATGTCTTTGTTACCTGGCGTAAGTGTATGTCTTTGTTACTTGGTGTAAGTGTATGACTTTGTTACTTGGTGTCAGTGTATGTCTTTGTTACTTGGTGTAAGTGTGTGTCTGTGTTACTGGGTGTAAGTGTGTGTCTGTGTTACTGGGTATCAGTGTATGTCTTTGTTCCTTGGTGTCAGTTTATGTCAAAATACTTGGTGTAAGTGTATGACTTTGTTACTTGGTGTAATTGTCTGTCTTTGTTACTTGGTGTCAGTGTATGTGTGTGTTACTTGGTGTAAGTGTGTGTCTTTGTTACTTGGTGTCCGTGTGTGTCTGTGTTACTGGGTGTCAGTTTATGTCTTTGTTACTTGATGTCAGTGTCTGTCTTTGTTACTTGGTGTAAGTGTATGTCTGTGTTACTGGGTATCACTGTATGTCTTTGTTACTTGGTGTCAGTGTCTGTCAAAATACGTGGTGTCACTGTATGTCTTTGTTAATTGGTGTAAGTGTGTGTCTGTGTTACTGGGTATCAGTGTATGTCTTTGTGACTTGGTATCAATGTATGTCTGTGTTACCTGGTGTAAGTTTGTGTCTGTGTTACTGGGTATCAGTGTATATCCTTGTTACTTGGTGTCAGTGTATGTCTGTCTTACTTGGTGTAAGTGTGTGTCTGTGTTACTGGGTATCAGTGTATGTCTTTGTGACTTGGTGTCAGTGTATGTCTTTGTTGCTGGGAGTCAGTTTGTGTCTTTGTGACTTGGTATCAGTGCATGTCTTTGTTACTTGGAGTAAGTGTGTGTCTGTGTTACTGGGTATCAGTGCATGTCTTTGTAACTTGGTGTGAGTGTATGTCAAAATACTTGGTGTAAGTGTATGTCTTTGTTACTTGGTGTCAGTGTATGTCTTTGTTACTTGGTGTCAGTGTATGTCTGTGTTACTTGGTGTAAGTGTGTGCCTGTGATACTGGGTATCAGTGTATGTCTTTGTTACTTGGTGTCAGTGTATGTTTGTGTTACTTGGTGTAAGTGTGTGTCTGTGTTACTGTGTGTAAGTGTGTGTCTGTGTTACTTGGTGTAAGTGTGTGTCTTTGTTACTTGGTGTCCGTGAGTTTCTGTGTTACTGGGTGTCCGTGTATGTCTTTGTTACTGGGTGTCAGTGTATGTCTTTGTTAATTGGTGTAAGTGTGTGTCTGTGTTACTGGGTGTCAGTGTCTGTCTTTGTTACTTGGTGTAACTGTGTGTCTGTGTTACTGGGTGTAAGTGTGTGTCTGTGTTACTGGGTATCAGTGTATGTCTTTGTTCCTTGGTGTCAGTTTGTGTCAAAATACTTGGTGTAAGTGTATGACTTTGTTACTTGGTGTAATTGTCTGTCTTTGTTACTTGGTGTCAGTGTATGTGTGTGTTACTTGGTGTAAGTGTGTGTCTTTGTTACTTGGTGTCCGTGTGTGTCTGTGTTACTGGGTGTCAGTTTATGTCTTTGTTACTTGGTGTCAGTGTCTGTCTTTGTTACTTGGTGTAAGTGTATGTCTGTGTTACTGGGTATCAGTGTATGTCTTTGTTACTTGGTGTCAGTGTATGTCAAAATACTTGGTGTCACTGTATGTCTTTGTTACTTGGTGTAAGTGTGTGTCTGTGTTACTGGGTATCAGTGTATGTCTTTGTGACTTGGTATCAATGTATGTCTGTGTTACCTGGTGTAAGTTTGTGTCTGTGTTACTGGGTATCAGTGTATATCCTTGTTACTTGGTGTCAGTGTATGTCTGTCTTACTTGGTGTAAGTGTGTGTCTGTGTTACTGGGTATCAGTGTATGTCTTTGTGACTTGGTGTCAGTGTATGTCTTTGTTACTGGGAGTCAGTTTGTGTCTTTGTGACTTGGTATCAGTGTATGTCTTTGTTACTTGGAGTAAGTGTGTGTCTGTGTTACTGGGTATCAGTGCATGTCTTTGTAACTTGGTGTGAGTGTATGTCAAAATACTTGGTGTAAGTGTATGTCATTGTTACTTAGTGTAATTGTCTGTCTGTGTTACTTGGTGTCAGTGTATGTCTGTGTTACTTGGTGTAAGTGTGTGTCTTTGTTACTTGGTGTAAGTGTATGTCTTTGTTACTTGGTGTCAGTGTATGTCTTTGTTACTTGGTGTCAGTGTATGTCTGTGTTACTTGGTGTAAGTGTGTGCCTGTGATACTGGGTATCAGTGTATGTCTTTGTTACTTGGTGTCAGTGTATGTTTGTGTTACTTGGTGTAAGTGTGTGTCTGTGTTACTGGGTGTAAGTGTGTGTCTGTGTTACTTGGTGTAAGTGTGTGTCTTTGTTACTTGGTGTCCGTGAGTTTCTGTGTTACTGGGTGTCCGTGTATGTCTTTGTTACTGGGTGTCAGTGTATGTCTTTGTTAATTGGTGTAAGTGTGTGTCTGTGTTACTGGGTGTCAGTGTCTGTCTTTGTTACTTGGTGTCAGTGTATGTCTGTGTTACTTGTTGTAACTGTGTGACTGTGTTACTGTTTGTCAGTGTATGTCTTTGTGACGTGGTGTCAGTGTGTGTCTGTGACACTAGGTGTCAGTATTTAGTTTAGTTTAGAGATACAGCACTGAAACGGGCCCTTCGGCCCACCGATTGTTTGCCGACCATCAACCACCCATTTACTTGCTGTAAGTGTGTGTCTGTGTTACTGGGTATCAGTGTATGTCTTTGTTACTTGGTGTCAGTGTGTGTCTTTGATGCTTGGTGTCAGTGCGTGTCTTTGTTACTGGGTGTCAGTGCATGTCTTTGTTACTGGGTGTCAGTGTATCTCTTTGTTACTTTGTGTCAGTGTATGTCTGTGTTAGTTGGTGTAAGTGGTTGTCTGTGTTATTGGGTATCAGTGTATGTCTTTGTTACTTGGTGTAAGTGTGTGTCTGTGTTACTATGTATCAGTGTATGTCCTTGTTACTTGGCGTAAGTGCATGTCTTTGTTACTTGTTGTAAGTGTGTGTCTTGTTACTGGGTATCAGTGTATGTCTTTGTTACTTGGTGTAAGTGTGAGTCTGTACTACTGGGTTTCAGTGTCTGTCTTTGTTACTTGGTGTAAGTGTGAGTCTGTGTAACTGGGTATCAGTGTCTGTCTTTGTTACTTGGTGTCAGTGTATGTCTTTGTTACTTGGTGTAAGTGTGTGTCTTGTTACTGGGTATCAGTGTATGTCTTTGTTACTTGGTGTAAGTGTGAGTCTGTGTTACTGGGTATCAGTGTCTGTCTTTGTTACTTGGTGTCAGTGTATGTCTTTGTTACTGGGTGTCAGTGCGTGTCCGTGTTACTGGGTATCATTGTATGTCTTTGTTACTTGGTGTCAGTGTCTGTCTTTGTTACTTGGTGTCAGTGTGTATCTGTGTTCCTGGGTGTCACTGTATGTCTTTGTTACTTGGTGCAAGTGTGTGTCTGTGTTACTGGGTATCAGTGTCTGTCTTTGATACTGGGTGTCTGTGTATGTCTGTGTTACTTGGTGTAAGTGTGTGTCTGTGTAACTTGGTATCAGTGTATGTCTTTGTTACTTGGTGTCAGTGTGTGTCTTTGTTACTGGGTGTCAGTGTATTCTTTGTTACTTGGTGTCAGTGTGTGTTTGTGTTACTGAGTATCTGTGTCTGTCTTTGTTACTTGGTGTAAGTGTGTCTCTGTGTTCTTGGGTATCAGTGTATATCTTTGTTGCTTGGTGTCAGTGTATGTCTGTCTTACTTGATGTAAGTGTGTGTCTTTGTTACTGGGTATCAGTGTATGTCTTTGTGACTTGGTGTCAGTGTATGTCTTTGTTTCTGGGTGTCAGTGTGTGACTGTGTTACTGGGTATAATGGTCTGTCTTTGTTACTTGGTGTAAGTGTGTGTCTTTGTTACTGTGTATCAGTGTATGTCTTTGTTACTGGGAGTCAGTTTGTGTCTTTGTGACTTGGTATCAGTGTATGTCTTTGTTACTTGGAGTAAGAGTGTGTTTGTGTTACTGGGTATCAGTGTATGTCTTTGTAACTTGGTGTGAGTGTATGTCAAAATACTTGGTGTAAGTGTATGTCATTGTTACTTGGTGTAATTGTCTGTCTGTGTTACTTGGTGTCAGTGTATGTCTGTGTTACTTGGTGTAAGTGTGTGTCTTTGTTACTTGGTGTAAGTGTATGTCTTTGTTACTTGGTGTCAGTGTATGTCTTTGTTACTTGGTGTCAGTGTATGTCTGTGTTACTTGGTGTAAGTGTGTGCCTGTGTTACTGGGTATCAGTGTATGTCTTTGTTACTTGGTGTCAGTGTATGTTTGTGTTACTTGGTGTAAGTGTGTGTCTGTGTTACTGGGTGTAAGTGTGTGTCTGTGTTACTTGGTGTAAGTGTGTGTCTTTGTTACTTGGTGTCCGTGAGTTTCTGTGTTACTGGGTGTCCGTGTATGTCTTTGTTACTGGGTGTCAGTGTATGTCTTTGTTAATTGGTGTAAGTGTGTGTCTGTGTTACTGGGTATCAGTGTCTGTCTTTGTTACTTGGTGTAAGTGTGTGTCTGTGTTACTGGGTATCAGTGTATGTCTGTGTTACTTGTTGTAACTGTGTGACTGTGTTACTGTTTATCAGTGTATGTCTTTGTGACTTGGTGTCAGTGTATGTCTTTGTTACTGGGTGTCAGTGTTGTCTTTGTGACTTGGTGTCAGTGTATGTATTTGTTACTTGGTGTAAGTGTATGTATGTGTTACTGGGTATCAGTGTATGTCTTTGTTACTTGGTGTCAGTGTATGTCAAAATACTTGGTGTAAGTGTATGTCTTTGTTACTTGGTGTAATTGTCTGTCTTTGTTACCTGGTGTTAGTGTATGTCTGTGTTACTTGGTGTAAGTGTGTGTCTTTGTTACTTTGTGTAAGTGTATGTCTGTGTTACATGGTGTAAGTGTGTGTCTGTGTTACTGGGTATCAGTGTATGTCTTTGTTACTTGGTGTAAGTCTGTGTCTGTGTTTCTGGGTATCAGTGTATGTCTTTGTTACTTGGTGTCAGTGTATGTCTTTGTTACTTGGTGTAAGTGTATGTCTTTGTTACTTGGTGTCAGTGTATGTCTTTGTTACTTGGTGTCAGTGTATGTCTGTGTTACATGGTGTAAGTGTGTGTCGGTGTTACTGGGTATCAGTGTATGTCTTTGTTACTTGGTGTAAGTGTATGTCTTTGTTACTTGCTGTCAGTGTATGTCTTTGTTACTTGGTGTAAGTGTGTGTCTGTGTTACTGGGTGTCAGTGTGTGTCTGTGTTACTTGGTGTCCGTGTGTGTCTGTTATTTTGGGTGTCAGTGTATGTCTTTGTTACCTGGTGTCAGTGTATGTCTTTGTTACATGGTGTAAGTATGTGTCGGTGTTACTGGGTATCAGTGTATGTCTTTGTTACTTGGTGTAAGTGTATGTCTTTGTTACTTGGTGTAAGTGTATGACTTTGTTACTTGGTGTCAGTGTATGTCTTTGTTACTTGGTGTAAGTGTGTGTCTTTGTTACATGGTGTAAGCGTGTGTCGGTGTTACTGGGTATCAGTGTATGTCTTTGTTACTTGGTGTAATTGTATGTCTTTGTTACTTGGTGTCAGTGTATGTCTTTGTTACTTGGTGTAAGTGTATGTCTGTGTTACTGGGTGTCAGTGTGTGTCTGTGTTACTTGGTGTCCGTGTGTGTCTGTGATTTTGGGTGTCAGTGTATGTCTTTGTTACCTGTTGTCAGTGTATGTCTTTGTTACATGGTGTAAGTGTATGACTTTGTTACTTGGTGTCAGTGTATGTGTTTGTTACTTGGTGTAAGTGTGTGTCTGTGTTACTGGGTGTAAGTGTGTGTCTGTGTTACTGGGTATCAGTGTATGTCTTTGTTCCTTGGTGTCAGTTTATGTCAAAATACTTAGTGTAAGTGTATGTCTTTGTTACTTGGTGTAATTGTCTGTCTTTGTTACTTGGTGTCAGTGTATGTCTGTGTTACTTGGTGTAAGTGTGTGTCTTTGTTACTTGGTGTCCGTGTGTGTCTGTGTTACTGGGTGTCAGTTTATGTCTTTGTTACTTGGTGTCAGTGTATGTCTTTGTTACTTGGTGTAAGTGTATGTCTGTGTTACTGGGTATCAGTGTATGTCTTTGTTACTTGGTGTCAGTGTATGTCAAAATACTTGGTGTCACTGTATGTCTTTGTTACTTGGTGTAAGTGTGTGTCTGTGTTACTGGGTATCAGTGTATGTCTTTGTGACTTGGTATCAATGTATGTCTGTGTTACTTGGTGTAAGTTTGTGTCTGTGTTACTGGGTATCAGTGTATGTCTTTGTTACTTGGTGTGAGTGTTTCTCTGTGTTATTGGGTATCAGTGTATGTCTTTGTTACTTGGTGTCAGTGTATGTCAAAATACTTGGTGTAAGTGTATGTCTTTGTTACTTGGTGTAATTGTCTGTCTTTGTTACTTGGTGTCAGTGTATGTCTTTGTTACTTGGTGTAAGTGTACGCGTTTGTTACTTGGTGTCAGTGTATATCTTTGTAACTTGGTGTCATTGTGTGTCTGTGTTACTGGCTATCAGTGCATGTCTTTGTGACTTGGTGTCAGTGTATGTCTTTGTTACTGGGTGTCAGTGTGTGTCTATGTTACTTGGTGTCGGTGTATGTCTTTGCTACTGTGTATCAGTGGTTCTCTGTGTTATGGTTGTCAGTGTGTGTTTGTTTGTGTGACTGGGTGTCAGTGTGTGCCTGTGACACTAGGTGTCAGTATTTAGTTTAGTTCAGAGATACAGCACTGAAACAGGCCCTTCGGCCCACCGATTGTTTGCCGACCATCAACCACCCATTTACTTGCTGTAAGTGTGTGTCTGTGTTACTGGGTATCAGTGTCTGTCTTTGTTACTGGGTGTCAGTGTGTGTCTTTGTGACTTGGTGTAAGTGTGTGTCTGTGTTACTGGGAATCAGTGTCTGTCTTTGTTACTTGGTGTAAGTGTGTGTCTGTGTTACTGGGTATAAGTGTATGTATTTGTTACTTGGTGTCAGTGTATGTCTTTGTTACTTGTTGTAAGTGCATGTCTGTGTTACTTGGTGTAAGTGTATGTCTTAGTTACTTGGTGTCAGTGTATGTCTTTGTTACTTGGTGTAAGTGTATGTCTTTGTTACTTGGTGTCAGTGTATGTCTTTGTCACTTGGTGTAAGTGTATGTCTTGGTTACTTGGTGTCAGTGTATGTCTTTGATACTTGGTGTAAGTGTGTGTCTGTGTTACAGGGTATCAGTGTCTGTGTTTTTTACTTGGTGTCAGTGTAGGTCTGTGTTACTTGGTGTAAGTGTGTGTCTTTCGTACTTGGTGTAAGTGCATGTCTTTGTTACTTGGTGTCAGTGTATGTCTGTGTTACTTGGTGTAAGTGTGTGTCTTTGTTAGTTGGTGTCAGTGTATGTCTTTGTTACTTGGTGTCAGTGTATGTCTGTGTTAGTTGGTGTCTGTGTATGTCTGTGATACTTTGTGTAAGTGTGTCTGTGTTACTGGGTATCAGTGTTTGCCTTTGTTACTTGGTGTAAGTGCGTGTATGTGTTACTGGGTATCAGTGTATGTCTTTGTTACTTGGTGTCAGTGTATGTCTTTGTTACTAGGTGTAAGTGTATGTCTTTGTTACTTGGTGTCAGTGCATGTATTTGTTACTTCGTGTAATTGTGTGTCTGTGTTACTATGTATCAGTGTATGTCTTTGTTAATTGGTGTCAGTGTATCTCTTTGTTACTTTGTGTCAGTGTATGTCTGTGTTAGTTGGTATAAGTGTTTGTCTGTGTTATTGGGTATCAGTGTATGTCTTTGTTACTTGGTGTAAGTGTGTGTCTGTGACACTAGGTGTCAGTATTTAGTTTAGTTTAGAGATACAGCACTGAAACAGGCCCTTCGGCCCACCGATTGTTTGCCGACCATCAACCACCCATTTACTTGCTGTAAGTGTGTGTCTGTGTTACTGGGTATCAGTGTCTGTCTTTGTTACTGGGTGTCAGTGTGTGTCTTTGTGACTTGGTGTAAGTGTGTGTCTGTGTTACTGGGAATCAGTGTCTGTCTTTGTAACTTGGTGTACGTGTGTGTCTGTGTTACTGGGTACAAGTGTATGTCTTTGTTACTTGGTGTCAGTGTATGTCTTTGTTACTTGTTGTAAGTGCATGTCACTGTTACTTGGTGTAAGTGTATGTCTTAGTTACTTGGTGTCAGTGTATGTCTTTGTTACTTGGTGTAAGTGTATGTCTTTGTTACTTGGTGTCAGTGTATGTCTTTGTTACTTGGTGTAAGTGTATGTCTTGGTTACTTGGTGTCAGTTTATGTCTTTGATACTTGGTGTAAGTGTGTGTCTGTGTTACAGGGTATCAGTGTCTGTGTTTTTTTACTTGGTGTAAGAGTGCGTCTGTGTTGCTGGGTATCAGTGTATGTCTTTGTTACTTGGTGTCAGTGTAGGTCTTTGTTACTTGGTGTAAGTGTGTGTCTTTCTTACTTGGTGTAAGTGCATGTCTTTGTTACTTGGTGTCAGTGTATGTCTGTGTTACCTGGTGTAAGTGTGTGTATTTGTTAGTTGGTGTCAGTGTATGTCTTTGTTTCTTGGTGTCAGTGTATGTCTGTGTTATTTGGTGTAAGTTTAGGTCTTTGTTACTTGGTGTCAGTGTTGTCTTTGTTACTGGGTATCAGTGTATGTCTTTGTTAGTTGGTGTCTGTGTATGTCTGTGATACTTGGTGTAAGTGTGTCAGTGTTACTGGGTATCAGTGTATGCCTTTGTTACTTGGTGTAAGTGTGTGTATGTGTTACTGGGTATCAGTGTATGTCTTTGTTACTTGGTGTCAGTGTATGTCTTTGTTACTAGGTGTAAGTGTATCTCTTTGTTACTTGGTGTCAGTGTATGTCTTTGTTACTTGGTGTAAGTGTGTGTCTGTTTTACTGGGTACCAGTGTATGTCTTTGTTACTTGGTGTCAGTGTGTGTCTTTGATGCGTGGTGTCAGTGCGTGTCTTTGTTACTGGGTTTCAGTGTATGTCTTTGTTACTGGGTGTCAGTGTATCTCTTTGTTACTTTGTGTCAGTGTATGTCTGTGTTAGTTGGTGTAAGTGTTTGTCTGTGTTATTGGGTATCAGTGTATGTCTTTGTTACTTGGTGTACGTGTGTGTCTGTGTTACTATGTATCAGTGTATGTCCTTGTTACTTGGTGTCAGTGCATGTCTTTGTTACTTGTTGTAAGTGTTTATCTTCGTTACTTTGTGTCAGTGTATGTCTTTGTTACTTGGTGTAAGTGTGTGTCTTGTTACTGGGTATCAGTGTATGTCTTTGTTACTTGGTGTAAGTGTGAGTCTGTTTTACTGGGTATCAGTGTCTGTCTTTGTTACTTGGTGTCAGTGTATGTCTTTGTTACTAGGTGTCAGTGCGTGTCTGTGTTACTGGGTATCATTGTATGTCTTTGTTACTTGGTGTCAGTGTCTGTCTTTGTTACTTGGTGTCAGTGTTTCTCTGTGTTACTGGGTGTCAGTGTGTATCTGTGTTCCTGGGTGTCACTGTATGTCTTTGTTACTTGGTGCAAGTGTGTGACTGTGTTACTGGGTATCAGTGTCTGTCTTTGTTACTGGGTGTCTGTGTATGTCTGTGTTACTTGGTGTAAGTGTGTGTCTGTGTAACTTGGTATCAGTGTATGTCTTTGTAACTTGGTGTCAGTGTGTGTCTTTGTTACTGGGTGTCAGTGTATTCTTTGTTACTTGGTGTCAGTGTGTGTCTATGTTACTGAGTATCTGTGTCTGTCTTTGTTACTTGGTGTAAGTGTGTCTCTGTGTTCTTGGGTATCAGTGTATATCTTTGTTGCTTGGTGTCAGTGTATGTCTGTCTTACTTGATGTAAGTGTGTGTCTTTGTTACTGGGTATCAGTGTATGTCTTTGTGACCTGGTGTCAGTGTATGTCTTTGTTTCTGGGTGTCAGTGTGTGTCTTTGTGACTTGGTGTCAGCGTATGTCTTTGTGACTTGGTGTAAGTGTGTGTCTGTGTTACTGGGTATCAGTGTCTGTCTTTGTTACTGGGAGTCTGTGTATGTCTGTGTTACTTGGTGTAAGTTTGTGTCTGTGTTACTGGGTATCAGTGTTTGTCTGTGTTAATGGGTATCAGTGTATGTCTTTGTTACTTGGTTTCAGTGTATGTCAAAATACTTGGTGTAAGTGTATGTCTTTGTTACTTGGTGTAATTGTCTGTCTTTGTTACTTGGTGTCAGTGTATGTCTTTGTTACTTGGTGTAAGTATACGCATTTGTTACTTGGTGTCAGTGTATATCTTTGTAAATTGGTGTCATTGTGTGTCTGTGTTACTGGCTATCAGTGCATGTCTTTGTGACTTGGTCTCAGTGTATGTCTTTGTTACTGTGTTTCAGTGGTTCTCTGTGTTACTGGTTGTCAGTGTGTGTTTGTTTGTGTTACTGGGTGTCAGTGTGTGTCTGTGACACTAGGTGTCAGTATTTAGTTTAGTTTAGAGATACAGCACTGAAACAGGCCCTTCGGCCCACCGATTGTTTGCCGACCATCAACCACCCATTTACTTGCTGTAAGTGTGTGTCTGTGTTACTGGGTATCAGTGTCTGTCTTTGTTACTGGGTGTCAGTGTGTGTCTTTGTGACTTGGTGTAAGTGTGTGTCTGTGTTACTGGGAATCAGTGTCTGTCTTTGTAACTTGGTGTAAGTGTGTGTCTGTGTTACTGGGTACAAGTGTATGTCTTTGTTACTTGGTGTCAGTGTATGTCTTTGTTACTTGTTGTAAGTGCATGTCTGTGTTACTTGGTGTAAGTGTATGTCTTAGTTACTTGGTGTCAGTGTATGTCTTTGTTACTTGGTGTAAGTGTATGTCTTTGTTACTTGGTGTCAGTGTATGTCTTTGTTACTTGGTGTAAGTGTATGTCTTGGTTACTTGGTGTCAGTTTATGTCTTTGATACTTGGTGTAAGTGTGTGTCTGTGTTACAGGGTATCAGTGTCTGTCTTTGTAACTTGGTGTACGTGTGTGTCTGTGTTACTGGGTACAAGTGTATGTCTTTGTTACTTGGTGTCAGTGTATGTCTTTGTTACTTGTTGTAAGTGTGTGTCTTTCTTACTTGGTGTAAGTGCATGTCTTTGTTACTTGGTGTCAGTGTATGTCTGTGTTACCTGGTGTAAGTGTGTGTATTTGTTAGTTGGTGTCAGTGTATGTCTTTGTTTCTTGGTGTCAGTGTATGTCTGTGTTATTTGGTGTAAGTTTAGGTCTTTGTTACTTGGTGTCAGTGTTGTCTTTGTTACTGGGTATCAGTGTATGTCTTTGTTAGTTGGTGTCTGTGTATGTCTGTGATACTTGGTGTAAGTGTGTCAGTGTTACTGGGTATCAGTGTATGCCTTTGTTACTTGGTGTAAGTGTGTGTATGTGTTACTGGGTATCAGTGTATGTCTTTGTTACTTGGTGTCAGTGTATGTCTTTGTTACGAGGTGTAAGTGTATCTCTTTGTTACTTGGTGTCAGTGTATGTCTTTGTTACTTGGTGTAAGTGTGTGTCTGTTTTACTGGGTACCAGTGTATGTCTTTGTTACTTGGTGTCAGTGTGTGTCTTTGATGCGTGGTGTCAGTGCGTGTCTTTGTTACTGGGTTTCAGTGTATGTCTTTGTTACTGGGTGTCAGTGTATCTCTTTGTTACTTTGTGTCAGTGTATGTCTGTGTTAGTTGGTGTAAGTGTTTGTCTGTGTTATTGGGTATCAGTGTATGTCTTTGTTACTTGGTGTACGTGTGTGTCTGTGTTACTATGTATCAGTGTATGTCCTTGTTACTTGGTGTCAGTGCATGTCTTTGTTACTTGTTGTAAGTGTTTATCTTAGTTACTTTGTGTCAGTGTATGTCTTTGTTACTTGGTGTAAGTGTGTGTCTTGTTACTGGGTATCAGTGTATGTCTTTGTTACTTGGTGTAAGTGTGAGTCTGTTTTACTGGGTATCAGTGTCTGTCTTTGTTACTTGGTGTCAGTGTATGTCTTTGTTACTAGGTGTCAGTGCGTGTCTGTGTTACTGGGTATCATTGTATGTCTTTGTTACTTGGTGTCAGTGTCTGTCTTTGTTACTTGGTGTCAGTGTTTCTCTGTGTTACTGGGTGTCAGTGTGTATCTGTGTTCCTGGGTGTCACTGTATGTCTTTGTTACTTGGTGCATGTGTGTGTCTGTGTTACTGGGTATCAGTGTCTGTCTTTGTTACTGGGTGTCTGTGTATGTCTGTGTTACTTGGTGTAAGTGTGTGTCTGTGTAACTTGGTATCAGTGTATGTCTTTGTAATTTGGTGTCAGTGTGTGTCTTTGTTACTGGGTGTCAGTTTATTCTTTGTTACTTGGTGTCAGTGTGTGTCTATGTTACTGAGTATCTGTGTCTGTCTTTGTTACTTGGTGTAAGTGTGTCTCTGTGTTCTTGGGTATCAGTGTATATCTTTGTTGCTTGGTGTCAGTGTATGTCTGTCTTACTTGATGTAAGTGTGTGTCTTTGTTACTGGGTATCAGTGTATGTCTTTGTGACCTGGTGTCAGTGTATGTCTTTGTTTCTGGGTGTCAGTGTGTGTCTTTGTGACTTGGTGTCAGCGTATGTCTTTGTGACTTGGTGTAAGTGTGTGTCTGTGTTACTGGGTATCAGTGTCTGTCTTTGTTACTGGGAGTCTGTGTATGTCTGTGTTACTTGGTGTAAGTTTGTGTCTGTGTTACTGGGTATCAGTGTATGTCTTTGTTACTTGGTGTGAGTGTTTGTCTGTGTTAATGGGTATCAGTGTATGTCTTTGTTACTTGGTTTCAGTGTATGTCAAAATACTTGGTGTAAGTGTATGTCTTTGTTACTTGGTGTAATTGTCTGTCTTTGTTACTTGGTGTCAGTGTATGTCTTTGTTACTTGGTGTAAGTGTACGCATTTGTTACTTGGTGTCAGTGTATATCTTTGTAAATTGGTGTCATTGTGTGTCTGTGTTACTGGCTATCAGTGCATGTCTTTGTGACTTGGTCTCAGTGTATGTCTTTGTTACTGTGTTTCAGTGGTTCTCTGTGTTACTGGTTGTCAGTGTGTGTTTGTTTGTGTTACTGGTTGTCAGTGTGTGTTTGTTTGTGTTACTGGGTGTCAGTGTGTGTCTGTGACACTAGGTGTCAGTATTTAGTTTAGTTTAGAGATACAGCACTGAAACAGGCCCTTCGGCCCACCGATTGTTTGCCGACCATCAACCACCCATTTACTTGCTGTAAGTGTGTGTCTGTGTTACTGGGTATCAGTGTCTGTCTTTGTTACTGGGTGTCAGTGTGTGTCTTTGTGACTTGGTGTAAGTGTGTGTCTGTGTTACTGGGAATCAGTGTCTGTCTTTGTAACTTGGTGTAAGTGTGTGTCTGTGTTACTGGGTACAAGTGTATGTCTTTGTTACTTGGTGTCAGTGTATGTCTTTGTTACTTGTTGTAAGTGCATGTCTGTGTTACTTGGTGTAAGTGTATGTCTTAGTTACTTGGTGTCAGTGTATGTCTTTGTTACTTGGTGTAAGTGTATGTCTTTGTTACTTGGTGTCAGTGTATGTCTTTGTTACTTGGTGTAAGTGTATGTCTTGGTTACTTGGTGTCAGTTTATGTCTTTGATACTTGGTGTAAGTGTGTGTCTGTGTTACAGGGTATCAGTGTCTGTGTTTTTTTACTTGGTGTAAGAGTGCGTCTGTGTTGCTGGGTATCAGTGTATGTCTTTGTTACTTGGTGTCAGTGTAGGTCTGTGTTACTTGGTGTAAGTGTGTGTCTTTCTTACTTGGTGTAAGTGCATGTCTTTGTTACTTGGTGTCAGTGTATGTCTGTGTTACCTGGTGTAAGTGTGTGTATTTGTTAGTTGGTGTCAGTGTATGTCTTTGTTTCTTGGTGTCAGTGTATGTCTGTGTTATTTGGTGTAAGTTTAGGTCTTTGTTACTTGGTGTCAGTGTTGTCTTTGTTACTGGGTATCAGTGTATGTCTTTGTTAGTTGGTGTCTGTGTATGTCTGTGATACTTGGTGTAAGTGTGTCAGTGTTACTGGGTATCAGTGTATGCCTTTGTTACTTGGTGTAAGTGTGTGTATGTGTTACTGGGTATCAGTGTATGTCTTTGTTACTTGGTGTCAGTGTATGTCTTTGTTACTAGGTGTAAGTGTATCTCTTTGTTACTTGGTGTCAGTGTATGTCTTTGTTACTTGGTGTAAGTGTGTGTCCGTTTTACTGGGTACCAGTGTATGTCTTTGTTACTTGGTGTCAGTGTGTGTCTTTGATGCGTGGTGTCAGTGCGTGTCTTTGTTACTGGGTTTCAGTGTATGTCTTTGTTACTGGGTGTCAGTGTATCTCTTTGTTACTTTGTGTCAGTGTATGTCTGTGTTAGTTGGTGTAAGTGTTTGTCTGTGTTATTGGGTATCAGTGTATGTCTTTGTTACTTGGTGTACGTGTGTGTCTGTGTTACTATGTATCAGTGTATGTCCTTGTTACTTGGTGTCAGTGCATGTCTTTGTTACTTGTTGTAAGTGTTTATCTTAGTTACTTTGTGTCAGTGTATGTCTTTGTTACTTGGTGTAAGTGTGTGTCTTGTTACTGGGTATCAGTGTATGTCTTTGTTACTTGGTGTAAGTGTGAGTCTGTTTTACTGGGTATCAGTGTCTGTCTTTGTTACTTGGTGTCAGTGTATGTCTTTGTTACTAGGTGTCAGTGCGTGTCTGTGTTACTGGGTATCATTGTATGTCTTTGTTACTTCGTGTCAGTGTCTGTCTTTGTTACTTGGTGTCAGTGTTTCTCTGTGTTACTGGGTGTCAGTGTGTATCTGTGTTCCTGGGTGTCACTGTATGTCTTTGTTACTTGGTGCAAGTGTGTGTCTGTGTTACTGGGTATCAGTGTCTGTCTTTGTTACTGGGTGTCTGTGTATGTCTGTGTTACTTGGTGTAAGTGTGTGTCTGTGTAACTTGGTATCAGTGTATGTCTTTGTAACTTGGTGTCAGTGTGTGTCTTTGTTACTGGGTGTCAGTGTATTCTTTGTTACTTGGTGTCAGTGTGTGTCTATGTTACTGAGTATCTGTGTCTGTCTTTGTTACTTGGTGTAAGTGTGTCTCTGTGTTCTTGGGTATCAGTGTATATCTTTGTTGCTTGGTGTCAGTGTATGTCTGTCTTACTTGATGTAAGTGTGTGTCTTTGTTACTGGGTATCAGTGTATGTCTTTGTGACCTGGTGTCAGTGTATGTCTTTGTTTCTGGGTGTCAGTGTGTGTCTTTGTGACTTGGTGTCAGCGTAAGTCTTTGTGACTTGGTGTAAGTGTGTGTCTGTGTTACTGGGTATCAGTGTCTGTCTTTGTTACTGGGAGTCTGTGTATGTCTGTGTTACTTGGTGTAAGTTTGTGTCTGTGTTACTGGGTATCAGTGTATGTCTTTGTTACTTGGTGTGAGTGTTTGTCTGTGTTAATGGGTATCAGTGTATGTCTTTGTTACTTGGTTTCAGTGTATGTCAAAATACTTGGTGTAAGTGTATGTCTTTGTTACTTGGTGTAATTGTCTGTCTTTGTTACTTGGTGTCAGTGTATGTCTTTGTTACTTGGTGTAAGTGTACGCATTTGTTACTTGGTGTCAGTGTATATCTTTGTAAATTGGTGTCATTGTGTGTCTGTGTTACTGGCTATCAGTGCATGTCTTTGTGACTTGGTCTCAGTGTATGTCTTTGTTACTGTGTTTCAGTGGTTCTCTGTGTTACTGGTTGTCAGTGTGTGTTTGTTTGTGTTACTGGGTGTCAGTGTGTGTCTGTGACACTAGGTGTCAGTATTTAGTTTAGTTTAGAGATACAGCACTGAAACAGGCCCTTCGGCCCACCGATTGTTTGCCGACCATCAACCACCCATTTACTTGCTGTAAGTGTGTGTCTGTGTTACTGGGTATCAGTGTCTGTCTTTGTTACTGGGTGTCAGTGTGTGTCTTTGTGACTTGGTGTAAGTGTGTGTCTGTGTTACTGGGAATCAGTGTCTGTCTTTGTAACTTGGTGTAAGTGTGTGTCTGTGTTACTGGGTACAAGTGTATGTCTTTGTTACTTGGTGTCAGTGTATGTCTTTGTTACTTGTTGTAAGTGCATGTCTGTGTTACTTGGTGTAAGTGTATGTCTTAGTTACTTGGTGTCAGTGTATGTCTTTGTTACTTGGTGTAAGTGTATGTCTTTGTTACTTGGTGTCAGTGTATGTCTTTGTTACTTGGTGTAAGTGTATGTCTTGGTTACTTGGTGTCAGTTTATGTCTTTGATACTTGGTGTAAGTGTGTGTCTGTGTTACAGGGTATCAGTGTCTGTGTTTTTTTACTTGGTGTAAGAGTGCGTCTGTGTTGCTGGGTATCAGTGTATGTCTTTGTTACTTGGTGTCAGTGTAGGTCTGTGTTACTTGGTGTAAGTGTGTGTCTTTCTTACTTGGTGTAAGTGCATGTCTTTGTTACTTGGTGTCAGTGTATGTCTGTGTTACCTGGTGTAAGTGTGTGTATTTGTTAGTTGGTGTCAGTGTATGTCTTTGTTTCTTGGTGTCAGTGTATGTCTGTGTTATTTGGTGTACGTTTAGGTCTTTGTTACTTGGTGTCAGTGTTGTCTTTGTTACTGGGTATCAGTGTATGTCTTTGTTAGTTGGTGTCTGTGTATGTCTGTGATACTTGGTGTAAGTGTGTCAGTGTTACTGGGTATCAGTGTATGCCTTTGTTACTTGGTGTAAGTGTGTGTATGTGTTACTGGGTATCAGTGTATGTCTTTGTTACTTGGTGTCAGTGTATGTCTTTGTTACTAGGTGTAAGTGTATCTCTTTGTTACTTGGTGTCAGTGTATGTCTTTGTTACTTGGTGTAAGTGTGTGTCTGTTTTACTGGGTACCAGTGTATGTCTTTGTTACTTGGTGTCAGTGTGTGTCTTTGATGCGTGGTGTCAGTGCGTGTCTTTGTTACTGGGTTTCAGTGTATGTCTTTGTTACTGGGTGTCAGTGTATCTCTTTGTTACTTTGTGTCAGTGTATGTCTGTGTTAGTTGGTGTAAGTGTTTGTCTGTGTTATTGGGTATCAGTGTATGTCTTTGTTACTTGGTGTACGTGTGTGTCTGTGTTACTATGTATCAGTGTATGTCCTTGTTACTTGGTGTCAGTGCATGTCTTTGTTACTTGTTGTAAGTGTTTATCTTAGTTACTTTGTGTCAGTGTATGTCTTTGTTACTTGGTGTAAGTGTGTGTCTTGTTACTGGGTATCAGTGTATGTCTTTGTTACTTGGTGTAAGTGTGAGTCTGTTTTACTGGGTATCAGTGTCTGTCTTTGTTACTTGGTGTCAGTGTATGTCTTTGTTACTAGGTGTCAGTGCGTGTCTGTGTTACTGGGTATCATTGTATGTCTTTGTTACTTGGTGTCAGTGTCTGTCTTTGTTACTTGGTGTCAGTGTTTCTCTGTGTTACTGGGTGTCAGTGTGTATCTGTGTTCCTGGGTGTCACTGTATGTCTTTGTTACTTGGTGCAAGTGTGTGTCTGTGTTACTGGGTATCAGTGTCTGTCTTTGTTACTGGGTGTCTGTGTATGTCTGTGTTACTTGGTGTAAGTGTGTGTCTGTGTAACTTGGTATCAGTGTATGTCTTTGTAACTTGGTGTCAGTGTGTGTCTTTGTTACTGGGTGTCAGTGTATTTTTTGTTACTTGGTGTCAGTGTGTGTCTATGTTACTGAGTATCTGTGTCTGTCTTTGTTACTTGGTGTAAGTGTGTCTCTGTGTTCTTGGGTATCAGTGTATATCTTTGTTGCTTGGTGTCAGTGTATGTCTGTCTTACTTGATGTAAGTGTGTGTCTTTGTTACTGGGTATCAGTGTATGTCTTTGTGACCTGGTGTCAGTGTATGTCTTTGTTTCTGGGTGTCAGTGTGTGTCTTTGTGACTTGGTGTCAGCGTATGTCTTTGTGACTTGGTGTAAGTGTGTGTCTGTGTTATTGGGTATCAGTGTATGTCTTTGTTACTTGGTGTCAGTGTATGTCAAAATACTTGGTGTAAGTGTGTGACTTTGTTACTTGGTGTAATTGTCTGTCTTTGTTACCTGGTGTCAGTGTATGCCTGTGTTACTTGGTGTAAGTGCGTGTCTTTGTTACTTGGAGTAAGTGTATGTCTTTGTTACTTGGTGTCAGTGTATGTCTTTGTTACTTGGTGTCAGTGTATGTCTGTGTTACTTGGTGTAAGTGTGTGCCTGTGTTACTGGGTATCAGTGTATGTCTATGTTACTTGGTGTAATTGTGTGTCTGTGTTACTGGGTGTCAGTGTGTATCTGTGCTACTTGGTGTAAGTGTGTGTCTTTGTTACTTGGTGTCCGTATGTGTCTGTGTTACTGGGTGTCAGTGTATGTCTTTGATACTGGGTGTCAGTGTATGTCTTTGTTAATTGGTGTAAGTGTGTGACTGTGTTACTGGGTATAAGGGTCTGTCTTTGTTACTTGGTGTAAGTGTGTGTCTTTGTTACTGTGTATCAGTGTATGTCTGTGTTACTTGGTGTAAGTGTGTGTCTGTGTTACTGGGTATCTGTGTATGTCTTTGTTACTTGGTGTCAGTGCATGTCTGTGGTACTTTGTGTAAGTGTATGTCTTTGTTACATGGTGTCAGTGTATGTCTTTGTTACTTGGTGTAAGTGTGTGTCTGTGTTACTGGGTGTCAGTGTGTGTCTGTGTTACTTGGTGTAAGTGTGTGTCTTTGTTACTTGGTGTCCGTGTGTGTCTATGTTACTGGGTGTCAGTGTATGTCTTTGTTCCTGGGTGTCAGTGTATTCTTTGTTACTTGGTGCAAGTGTGTTTCTGTGTTACTGAGTATCAGTGTCTGTCTTTGTTACTTGGTGTAAGTGTTTGTCTGTGTTACTGGGTATCAGTGTATATCCTTGTTACTTGGTGTCAGTGTATGTCTGTCTTACTTGGTGTAAGTGTGTGTCTGTGTTACTCGGTATCATTGTATGTCTTTGTGACTTGGTGTCAGTGTATGTCTTTGTTCCTGGGAGTCAGTTTGTGTCTTTGTGACTGGGTATCAGTGTATGTCTTTGTTACTTTGTGTAAGTGTGTGTCTGTGTTACTGGGTATCAGTGTATGTCTTTGTAACTTGGTGTGAGTGTATGTCTAAATACTTGGTGTCTGTGGTACTTTGTGTAAGTGTATGTCTTTGTTACATGGTGTCAGTGTATGTCTTTGTTACTTGGTGAAATTGTCTGTCTGTGTTACTTGGTGTCTGTGTATGTCTGTGTTACTTGGTGTAAGTGTGTGTCTTTGTTACTTGGTGTAAGTGTATGTCTTTGTTACTTGGTGTCAGTGTATGTCTTTGTTACTGGGTATCAGTGTATGTCTTTGTTACTTGGTGTCAGTGTATGTTTGTGTTACTTGGTGTCCGTGAGTGTCTGTGTTACTGGGTGTCCGTGTATGTCTTTGTTACTGGGTGTTAGTGTATGTCTTTGTTAATTGGTGTAAGTGTGTGTCTGTGTTACTGGGTATCAGTGTCTGTCTTTGTTATTTGGTGTAAGTGTGTGTCTGTGTTACTGGGTATCAGTGTATGTCTTTGTTACTTGGTGTCAGTGTATGTCTTTGTTACTTGGTGTCAGTGTATGTCTTTGTTACTTAGTGTAAGTGTGTGTCTGTGTTACTGGGTGTCAGTGTGTGTCTGTGTTACTTGGTGTCCGTGTGTGTCTGTGATTTTGGATGTCAGTGTATGTCTTTGTTACCTGGTGTCAGTGTATGTCTTTGTTACATGGTGTAAGTGTGTGTCTGTGTTACTGGGTATCAATGTATGTCTTTGTGACTTGGTGTCATTGTATGTCTTTGTTACTTGGTGTAAGTGTATGTCTTTGTTATTGGTGTCAGTGTATATCTTTGTTACTTGGTGTAAGTGTGTGTCTGTGTTACTGGGTGTAAGTGTGTGTCTGTGTTACTGGGTATCAGTGTATGTCTTTGTTACTTGGTGTCAGTTTATGTCAAAATACTTGGTGTAAGTGTATGTCTTTGTTACTTGGTGTAATTGTCTGTCTTTGTTACTTGGTGTCAGTGTATGTCTGTGTTACTTGGTGTAAGTGTGTGTCTTTGTTACTTGGTGTCAGTGTATGTCTTTGTTACTTGATGTCAGTGTGTGTCTGTGTTACTGGGTATCAGTGTATGTCTTTGTGACTTGGTTTCAATGTATGTCTTTGTTACTTGGTGTCAGTGTATGTCTTTGTTACTGGGTATCAGTGGTTCGCTGTGTTACTGGGTGTCAGTGTGTGTTTGTTTGTGTTACTGGCTGTCAGTGTGTGTCTGTGACACTAGGTGTCAGTATTTAGTTTAGTTTAGAGATACAGCACTTAAACAGGCCCTTCGGCCCACCGAGTCTGTGCCGACCATCAACCAAACATTTATACTAATCCTACACTATTCCCGTATTTCTATCACATCCCCACCGGTCCCTATACATTTCCCTACCACCTACCTATACTAGGGGCAATTTATGATGGCCAATTAACCTATCAACCTGCAAGTCTTTGGCATGTGGGAGGAAACCGGAGCACACGGAGGAAACTCACGCAGAAACAGGGAGAACTTGCAAACTCCGCACAGGCAGTGCCCAGATTCGAACCCGGGTCCCTGGAGCTATGAGGCTGCGGTGCGAACCACTGCGCCAATGTGCCCCCACGCCCACGCCCCCCAGTGTGTGCCTGTGTTACTGGTTATCAGTGTATGTCTTTGTTACTTGTTGTCAGTGTATGTCTTTGTTACTTGGTGTAAGTGTATGTCTTTGTTACTTGGTGTAAGTGTATGTCTTTGTTACTTGGTGTCAGTGTATGTCGTTGTTACTTGGAGTCAGTGTGTGTCTGTGTTACTGGGTATCAGTGTATGTCTTTGTTACTTGGTGTCAGTGTATGTCTTTGTTACTTGGTGTAAGTGTGTGTCTGTGTTACTGGGTATCAGTGTCTGTCTTTGTTACTGGGTGTCTGTGTATGTCTGTGTTACTTGGTGTAAGTGTGTGTCTGTGTAACTTGGTATCAGTGTATGTCTTTGTAACTTGGTGTCAGTGTGTGTCTTTGTTACTGGGTGTCAGTGTATTCTTTGTTACTTGGTGTCAGTGTGTGTCTATGTTACTGAGTATCTGTGTCTGTCTTTGTTACTTGGTGTAAGTGTGTCTCTGTGTTCTTGGGTATCAGTGTATATCTTTGTTGCTTGGTGTCAGTGTATGTCTGTCTTACTTGATGTAAGTGTGTGTCTTTGTTACTGGGTATCAGTGTATGTCTTTGTGACCTGGTGTCAGTGTATGTCTTTGTTTCTGGGTGTCAGTGTGTGTCTTTGTGACTTGGTGTCAGCGTAAGTCTTTGTGACTTGGTGTAAGTGTGTGTCTGTGTTACTGGGTATCAGTGTCTGTCTTTGTTACTGGGAGTCTGTGTATGTCTGTGTTACTTGGTGTAAGTTTGTGTCTGTGTTACTGGGTATCAGTGTATGTCTTTGTTACTTGGTGTGAGTGTTTGTCTGTGTTAATGGGTATCAGTGTATGTCTTTGTTACTTGGTTTCAGTGTATGTCAAAATACTTGGTGTAAGTGTATGTCTTTGTTACTTGGTGTAATTGTCTGTCTTTGTTACTTGGTGTCAGTGTATGTCTTTGTTACTTGGTGTAAGTGTACGCATTTGTTACTTGGTGTCAGTGTATATCTTTGTAAATTGGTGTCATTGTGTGTCTGTGTTACTGGCTATCAGTGCATGTCTTTGTGACTTGGTCTCAGTGTATGTCTTTGTTACTGTGTTTCAGTGGTTCTCTGTGTTACTGGTTGTCAGTGTGTGTTTGTTTGTGTTACTGGGTGTCAGTGTGTGTCTGTGACACTAGGTGTCAGTATTTAGTTTAGTTTAGAGATACAGCACTGAAACAGGCCCTTCGGCCCACCGATTGTTTGCCGACCATCAACCACCCATTTACTTGCTGTAAGTGTGTGTCTGTGTTACTGGGTATCAGTGTCTGTCTTTGTTACTGGGTGTCAGTGTGTGTCTTTGTGACTTGGTGTAAGTGTGTGTCTGTGTTACTGGGAATCAGTGTCTGTCTTTGTAACTTGGTGTAAGTGTGTGTCTGTGTTACTGGGTACAAGTGTATGTCTTTGTTACTTGGTGTCAGTGTATGTCTTTGTTACTTGTTGTAAGTGCATGTCTGTGTTACTTGGTGTAAGTGTATGTCTTAGTTACTTGGTGTCAGTGTATGTCTTTGTTACTTGGTGTAAGTGTATGTCTTTGTTACTTGGTGTCAGTGTATGTCTTTGTTACTTGGTGTAAGTGTATGTCTTGGTTACTTGGTGTCAGTTTATGTCTTTGATACTTGGTGTAAGTGTGTGTCTGTGTTACAGGGTATCAGTGTCTGTGTTTTTTTACTTGGTGTAAGAGTGCGTCTGTGTTGCTGGGTATCAGTGTATGTCTTTGTTACTTGGTGTCAGTGTAGGTCTGTGTTACTTGGTGTAAGTGTGTGTCTTTCTTACTTGGTGTAAGTGCATGTCTTTGTTACTTGGTGTCAGTGTATGTCTGTGTTACCTGGTGTAAGTGTGTGTATTTGTTAGTTGGTGTCAGTGTATGTCTTTGTTTCTTGGTGTCAGTGTATGTCTGTGTTATTTGGTGTACGTTTAGGTCTTTGTTACTTGGTGTCAGTGTTGTCTTTGTTACTGGGTATCAGTGTATGTCTTTGTTAGTTGGTGTCTGTGTATGTCTGTGATACTTGGTGTAAGTGTGTCAGTGTTACTGGGTATCAGTGTATGCCTTTGTTACTTGGTGTAAGTGTGTGTATGTGTTACTGGGTATCAGTGTATGTCTTTGTTACTTGGTGTCAGTGTATGTCTTTGTTACTAGGTGTAAGTGTATCTCTTTGTTACTTGGTGTCAGTGTATGTCTTTGTTACTTGGTGTAAGTGTGTGTCTGTTTTACTGGGTACCAGTGTATGTCTTTGTTACTTGGTGTCAGTGTGTGTCTTTGATGCGTGGTGTCAGTGCGTGTCTTTGTTACTGGGTTTCAGTGTATGTCTTTGTTACTGGGTGTCAGTGTATCTCTTTGTTACTTTGTGTCAGTGTATGTCTGTGTTAGTTGGTGTAAGTGTTTGTCTGTGTTATTGGGTATCAGTGTATGTCTTTGTTACTTGGTGTACGTGTGTGTCTGTGTTACTATGTATCAGTGTATGTCCTTGTTACTTGGTGTCAGTGCATGTCTTTGTTACTTGTTGTAAGTGTTTATCTTCGTTACTTTGTGTCAGTGTATGTCTTTGTTACTTGGTGTAAGTGTGTGTCTTGTTACTGGGTATCAGTGTATGTCTTTGTTACTTGGTGTAAGTGTGAGTCTGTTTTACTGGGTATCAGTGTCTGTCTTTGTTACATGGTGTCAGTGTATGTCTTTGTTACTAGGTGTCAGTGCGTGTCTGTGTTACTGGGTATCATTGTATGTCTTTGTTACTTGGTGTCAGTGTCTTTCTTTGTTACTTGGTGTCAGTGTTTCTCTGTGTTACTGGGTGTCAGTGTGTATCTGTGTTCCTGGGTGTCACTGTATGTCTTTGTTACTTGGTGCAAGTGTGTGTCTGTGTTACTGGGTATCAGTGTCTGTCTTTGTTACTGGGTGTCTGTGTATGTTTGTGTTACTTGGTGTAAGTGTGTGTCTGTGTAACTTGGTATCAGTGTATGTCTTTGTAACTTGGTGTCAGTGTGTGTCTTTGTTACTGGGTGTCAGTGTATTTTTTGTTACTTGGTGTCAGTGTGTGTCTATGTTACTGAGTATCTGTGTCTGTCTTTGTTACTTGGTGTAAGTGTGTCTCTGTGTTCTTGGGTATCAGTGTATATCTTTGTTGCTTGGTGTCAGTGTATGTCTGTCTTACTTGATGTAAGTGTGTGTCTTTGTTACTGGGTATCAGTGTATGTCTTTGTGACCTGGTGTCAGTGTATGTCTTTGTTTCTGGGTGTCAGTGTGTGTCTTTGTGACTTGGTGTCAGCGTATGTCTTTGTGACTTGGTGTAAGTGTGTGTCTGTGTTATTGGGTATCAGTGTATGTCTTTGTTACTTGGTGTCAGTGTATGTCAAAATACTTGGTGTAAGTGTGTGACTTTGTTACTTGGTGTAATTGTCTGTCTTTGTTACCTGGTGTCAGTGTATGCCTGCGTTACTTGGTGTAAGTGCGTGTCTTTGTTACTTGGAGTAAGTGTATGTCTTTGTTACTTGGTGTCAGTGTATGTCTTTGTTACTTGGTGTCAGTGTATGTCTGTGTTACTTGGTGTAAGTGTGTGCCTGTGTTACTGGGTATCAGTGTATGTCTATGTTACTTGGTGTAATTGTGTGTCTGTGTTACTGGGTGTCAGTGTGTATCTGTGCTACTTGGTGTAAGTGTGTGTCTTTGTTACTTGGTGTCCGTATGTGTCTGTGTTACTGGGTGTCAGTGTATGTCTTTGATACTGGGTGTCAGTGTATGTCTTTGTTAATTGGTGTAAGTGTGTGACTGTGTTACTGGGTATAAGTGTCTGTCTTTGTTACTTGGTGTAAGTGTGTGTCTTTGTTACTGTGTATCAGTGTATGTCTGTGTTACTTGGTGTAAGTGTGTGTCTGTGTTACTGGGTATCTGTGTATGTCTTTGTTACTTGGTGTCAGTGCATGTCTGTGGTACTTTGTGTAAGTGTATGTCTTTGTTACATGGTGTCAGTGTATGTCTTTGTTACTTGGTGTAAGTGTGTGTCTGTGTTACTGGGTGTCAGTGTGTGTCTGTGTTACTTGGTGTAAGTGTGTGTCTTTGTTACTTGGTGTCCGTGTGTGTCTATGTTACTGGGTGTCAGTGTATGTCTTTGTTCCTGGGTGTCAGTGTATTCTTTGTTACTTGGTGCAAGTTTGTTTCTGTGTTACTGAGTATCAGTGTCTGTCTTTGTTACTTGGTGTAAGTGTTTGTCTGTGTTACTGGGTATCAGTGTATATCCTTGTTACTTGGTGTCAGTGTATGTCTGTCTTACTTGGTGTAAGTGTGTGTCTGTGTTACTCGGTATCATTGTATGTCTTTGTGACTTGGTGTCAGTGTATGTCTTTGTTCCTGGGAGTCAGTTTGTGTCTTTGTGACTGGGTATCAGTGTATGTCTTTGTTACTTTGTGTAAGTGTGTGTCTGTGTTACTGGGTATCAGTGTATGTCTTTGTAACTTGGTGTGAGTGTATGTCTAAATACTTGGTGTCTGTGGTACTTTGTGTAAGTGTATGTCTTTGTTACATGGTGTCAGTGTATGTCTTTGTTACTTGGTGAAATTGTCTGTCTGTGTTACTTGGTGTCTGTGTATGTCTGTGTTACTTGGTGTAAGTGTGTGTCTTTGTTACTTGGTGTAAGTGTATGTCTTTGTTACTTGGTGTCAGTGTATGTCTTTGTTACTTGGTGTCAGTGTATGTCTGTGTTTCTTGGTGTAAGTGTGTGCCTGTGTTACTGGGTATCAGTGTATGTCTTTGTTACTTGGTGTCAGTGTATGTTTGTGTTACTTGGTGTCCGTGAGTGTCTGTGTTACTGGGTGTCCGTGTATGTCTTTGTTACTGGGTGTTAGTGTATGTCTTTGTTAATTGGTGTAAGTGTGTGTCTGTGTTACTGGGTATCAGTGTCTGTCTTTGTTATTTGGTGTAAGTGTGTGTCTGTGTTACTGGGTATCAGTGTATGTCTTTGTTACTTGGTGTCAGTGTATGTCTTTGTTACTTGGTGTCAGTGTATGTCTTTGTTACTTAGTGTAAGTGTGTGTCTGTGTTACTGGGTGTCAGTGTGTGTCTGTGTTACTTGGTGTCCGTGTGTGTCTGTGATTTTGGGTGTCAGTGTATGTCTTTGTTACCTGGTGTCAGTGTATGTCTTTGTTACATGGTGTAAGTGTGTGTCTGTGTTACTGGGTATCAATGTATGTCTTTGTGACTTGGTGTCATTGTATGTCTTTGTTACTTGGTGTAAGTGTATGTCTTTGTTATTGGTGTCAGTGTATATCTTTGTTACTTGGTGTAAGTGTGTGTCTCTGTTACTGGGTGTAAGTGTGTGTCTGTGTTACTGGGTATCAGTGTATGTCTTTGTTACTTGGTGTCAGTTTATGTCAAAATACTTGGTGTAAGTGTATGTCTTTGTTACTTGGTGTAATTGTCTGTCTTTGTTACTTGGTGTCAGTGTATGTCTGTGTTACTTGGTGTAAGTGTGTGTCTTTGTTACTTGGTGTCAGTGTATGTCTTTGTTACTTGATGTCAGTGTGTGTCTGTGTTACTGGGTATCAGTGTATGTCTTTGTGACTTGGTTTCAATGTATGTCTTTGTTACTTGGTGTCAGTGTATGTCTTTGTTACTGGGTATCAGTGGTTCGCTGTGTTACTGGGTGTCAGTGTGTGTTTGTTTGTGTTACTGGCTGTCAGTGTGTGTCTGTGACACTAGGTGTCAGTATTTAGTTTAGTTTAGAGATACAGCACTTAAACAGGCCCTTCGGCCCACCGAGTCTGTGCCGACCATCAACCAAACATTTATACTAATCCTACACTATTCCCGTATTTCTATCACATCCCCACCGGTCCCTATACATTTCCCTACCACCTACCTATACTAGGGGCAATTTATGATGGCCAATTAACCTATCAACCTGCAAGTCTTTGGCATGTGGGAGGAAACCGGAGCACACGGAGGAAACTCACGCAGAAACAGGGAGAACTTGCAAACTCCGCACAGGCAGTGCCCAGATTCGAACCCGGGTCCCTGGAGCTGTGAGGCTGCGGTGCGAACCACTGCGCCAATGTGCCCCCACGCCCACGCCCCCCAGTGTGTGCCTGTGTTACTGGTTATCAGTGTATGTCTTTGTTACTTGTTGTCAGTGTATGTCTTTGTTACTTGGTGTAAGTGTATGTCTTTGTTACTTGGTGTAAGTGTATGTCTTTGTTACTTGGTGTCAGTGTATGTCGTTGTTACTTGGAGTCAGTGTGTGTCTGTGTTACTGGGTATCAGTGTATGTCTTTGTTACTTGGTGTCAGTGTATGTCTTTGTTACTTGGTGTAAGTGTATGTCTTTGTTACTTGGTGTCAGTGTATGTCGTTGTTACTTGGGGTAAGTTAGTGTCTGTGTTACTGGTTATCAGTGTATGTCTTTGTGACTCGGTGTCAGTATATGTCTTTGTTACTGGGTGTCAGTGTATGTCTTTGTTACTTGGTGACAGTGTGTGCCTGTGTGTCAGTGTATGTCTTTGTTACTGTGTATCAGTGTTACTCTCTGTTACTCGGTGTCTGTGTGTGTTTATTTGTGTTACTGGGTGTCAGTATTTAGTTTAGTGATACAGCACTGAAACAGGCCCTTCGGCCAACCGAGTCTGTGCCGACCATCAACCACCCGTTTATACTAATCCTACACTGATCAATTATTCCTATCACATCCCCACCTGTCCCTATATATTTCCCAACCACCTACCTGTACTCGGGTCAATTATTAATGGCCAATTAACCTATCAACCTGCAAGTCTTTGGCATGTGGGAGGAAACCGGAGCACCCGGAGGAAACTCACGCAGACACAGGGAGAACTTGCAAACTCCGCACAGGCAGTACCCAGAATCGAGCCCGGGTTCCTGGAGCTGTGAGGCTGCTAACCACTGTGCCAATGTGCCGCCCGGTGTGTGTCTGTGTTGCTGGGTATCAGTGTATGTCTTTGTTACTTGGTGTAAGTGTGTGTCTGTGTTACTGGGTAACAGTGCATGTCTTTGTTACTTGGTGTAAGTGTATGTCTGTGTTACTTGGTGTAAGTGTGTGTCTTTGTTACTTGGTGTAATTGCATGCCTTTGTTCCTTGGTGTGAGTGTGTTTCTGTGTTACTGGGTATCAGTGTATGTCTTTGTTACTTGGTGTCAGTGTATGTCTTTGTTAATTGGTGTAAGTGTATGTCTTTGTTTCTTGGTGTCAGTGTATGTCTTTGTTACTTGGTGTAACTGTGTGTCTGTGTTACTGGGTGTCAGTGTGTGTCTGTGTTACTTGGTGTCCGTGTGTGTCTGTGTTACTGGGTGTCAGTGTGATTGTCTTTGTTACCTGGTGTCAGTGTATGTCTTTGTTACATGGTGTAAGTGCGTTTCTGTGTTACTGGGTATCAGTGTCTATCTTTGTTACTTGGTGTAAGTGTGTGTCTGTGTTACTGGGTATCAGTGTATGTCTTTGTTACTTGGTGTCTGTGTATGTCTTTGTTACTGGGTGTCAGTGTGTGTCTTTGTGACTTGGTGTCAGTGTGTGTCTTTGTTACTTAGTGTAGGCGTATGTCTGTGTTACATGGTGTAAGTGTGTGTCTGTGTTACTGGGTATCAGGGTATGTCTTTGTTACTTGGTGTCAGTGTATGTCTGTGTTACTTGTTGTAACTGTGTGACTGTGTTACTGGGTATCAGTGTATGTCTTTGTGACTTGGTGTCAGTGTATGTCTTTGTTACTGGGTGTCAGTGTGTGTCTTTGTGACTTGGTGTCAGTGTGTGTCTTTGTTACTTCGTGTAAGCGTATGTCTGTGTTGCATGGTGTAAGTGTCTGTCTGTGTTACTGGGTATCAGTGTATTTCTTTGTTACTTGGTGTCAGTGTATGTCAAAATACTTGGTGTAAGTGTATGTCTTTGTTACTTGCTGTACTTGTCTGTCTTTGTTACCTGGTGTCAGTGTATGTCTGTGTTACTTGGTGTAAGTGTGTGTCTTTGCTCCTTAGTGTAAGCGTATGTCTTTGTTGCATGGTGTAAGTGTGTGTCTGTGTTACTGGGTATCAGTGTATGTCTTTGTTACTTGGTGTAAGTGTGTGTCTGTGTTACTGGGTATCAGTGTATGTCTTTGTTACTGGGTGTCAGTGTGTCTCTTTGTTACTTGGTGTAAGTGTATGTCTTTGTTACTTGGTGTCAGTGTATGTCTGTGTTACTTGGTGTAAGTGTGTTTCTGTGTTACTGGGTATCAGTGTATGTCTTTGTTACTTGGTGTCAGTGTATGTCTTTGTTACTTGGTGTAAGTGTATGTCTTTGTTACTTGGTGTCAGTGTATGTCTGTGTTACTTGGTGTAAGTGTGTTTCTGTGTTACTGGGTATCAGTGTATGTCTTTGTTACTTGGTGTCAGTGTATGTCTTTGTTACTTGGTGTAAGTGTATGTCTTTGTTACTTGGTATCAGTGTATGTCTTTGTTACTTGGTGTAAGTGTGTGTCTGTGTTACTGGGTATCAGTGTATGTCTTTGTTACTGGGTGTCAGTGTATGTCTTTGTTACTTGGTGTAAGTGTATGTCTTTGTTACTTGGTGTCAGTGTCTGTCTGTGTTACTTGGTGTAAGTGTGTTTCTGTGTTACTCGGTGTCAGTATATGTCTTTGTTTCTGGGTGTCAGTGTATGTCTTTGTTACTTGGTGACAGTGTGTGCCTGTGTGTCAGTGTATGTCTTTGTTACTGTGTATCAGTGTTACTCTATGTTACTCGGCGTCTGTGTGTGTTTATTTGTGTTACTGGGTGTCAGTATTTAGTTTAGTGATACAGCACTGAAACAGGCCCTTCGGCCAACCGAGTCTGTGCCGACCATCAACCGCCCATTTATACTTTCTTTTTTCTTTTTGGGCCTCCTTATCTCGAGAGACAATGGATACGCGCCTGGAGGTGGTCAGTGGTTTGTGAAGCAGCGGCTGGAGTGGCTATAAAGGCCAATTCTGGAGTGACAGGCTCTTCCACAGGTGCTGCAGAGAAATTTGTTTGTTGGGGCTGTTGCACAGTTGGCTCTCCCCTTGCGCCTCTGTCTTTTTTCCTGCCAACTACTAAGTCTCTTCGAATCGCCACAATTTAGCCCTGTCTTTATGGCTGCCCGCCAGCTCTGGCGAATGCTGGCAACTGACTCCCACGACTTGTGATCAATGTCACACGATTTCATGTCGCGTTTGCAGACGTCTTTATAACGGAGACATGGACGGCCGGTGGGTCTGATACCAGTGGCCAGCTCGCTGTACAATGTGTCTTTGGGGATCCTGCCATCTTCCATGCGGCTCACATGGCCAAGCCATCTCAAGCGCCGCTGACTCAGTAGTGTGTATAAGCTGGGGATGTTGGCCGCTTCAAGGACTTCTGTGTTGGAGATATAGTCCTGCCACCTGATGCCAAGTATTCTCCGAAGGCAGCGAAGATGGAATGAATTGAGACGTCGCTCTTGGCTGGCATACGTTGTCCAGGCCTCGCTGCCGTAGAGCAAGGTACTGAGGACACAGGCCTGATACACTCGGACTTTTGTGTTCCGTGTCAGTACGCCATTTTCCCACACTCTCTTGGCCAGTCTGGACATAGCAGTGGAAGCCTTACCCATGCGCTTGTTGATTTCTGCATCTAGAGACAGGTTACTGGTGATAGTTGAGCCTAGGTAGGTGAACTCTTGAACCACTTCCAGAGCGTGGTCGCCAATATTGATGGATGGAGCATTTCTGACATCCTGCCCCATGATGTTCGTTTTCTTGAGGCTGATGGTTAGGCCAAATTCATTGCAGGCAGACGCAAACCTGTCGATGAGACTCTGCAGGCATTCTTCCGTGTGAGATGTGAAAGCAGCATCGTCAGCAAAGAGGAGTTCTCTGATGAGGACTTTCCGTACTTTGGACTTCGCTCTTAGACGGGCAAGGTTGAACAACCTGCCCCCTGATCTTGTGTGGAGGAAAATTCCTTCTTCAGAGGATTTGAACGCATGTGAAAGCAGCAGGGAGAAGAAAATCCCAAAAAGTGTGGGTGCGAGAACACAGCCCTGTTTCACACCACTCAGGATAGGAAAGGGCTCTGATGAGGAGCCACCATGTTGAATTGTGCCTTTCATATTGTCATGGAATGAGGTGATGATACTTAGTAGCTTTGGTGGACATCCGATCTTTTCTAGTAGTCTGAAGAGACCACGTCTGCTGACGAGGTCAAAGGCTTTGGTGAGATCAATGAAAGCAATGTAGAGGGGCATCTGTTGTTCACGGCATTTCTCCTGTATCTGACGAAGGGAGAACAGCATGTCAATAGTCGATCTCTCTGCACGAAAGCCACACTGTGCCTCAGGGTAGACGCGCTCGGCCAGCTTCTGGAGCCTGTTCAGAGCGACTCGAGCAAAGACTTTCCCCACTATGCTGAGCAGGGAGATTCCACGGTAGTTGTTGCAGTCACCGCGGTCACCTTTGTTTTTATAGAGGGTGATGATGTTGGCATCGCGCATGTCCTGGGGTACTGCTCCCTCGTCCCAGCACAGGCATAGCAGTTCATGTAGTGCTGAGAGTATAGCAGGCTTGGCACTCTTGATTATTTCAGGGGTAATGCTGTCCTTCCCAGGGGCTTTTCCGCTGGCTAGGGAATCAATGGCATCACTGAGTTCCGATTTGGTTGGCTGTATGTCCAGCTCATCCATGACTGGTAGAGGCTGGGCTGCATTGAGGGCAGTCTCAGTGACAGCATTCTCCCTGGAGTACAGTTCTAGGTAGTGCTCAACCCAGCGGTCCATCTGTTTGCGTTGGTCAGTGATTATGTCCCCCGATTTAGATTTGAGGGGGGTGATCTTCTTGATGGTTGGCCCAAGAGCTCTCTTCATGCCATCATACATTCCTCTGATGTTTCCGGTGTCTGAGGCCAGCTGAATATGACTGCATAGGTGTTGCCAGTAGTCGTTTGTGCAACGCCTAGCTTTTCTTTGTGCAGTACTTCTGGCTGCTTTAAGTGCTGCGGATGTTAAATCGCTGGGGGCTTTCTTGTAGTTCAAAAGTGCAATGCGCTTAGCGGCTATGACAGGTTCCAGCTCTTCATTATGAGATTGAAACCAGTCTGCATTTCTCTTCGCACTTTTGCCGTAGGTGGTCAAAGCTGACTCATAGATGGCGTCTCTGATGTGGGCCCACTTGGTCTCAGCATCCCCTGTGGGAGTGTTTTGAAGGGCTGTTACAAGTGAATTTAGAAATTTTTGTAACAGCTGTGGGTGAGAAATTCTGCTCGTGTTGATGCGCGGGTGGCCCTTCTGCTTGGAATGATGCAACTTCTTTGGTCTGAGTCTAACCTTGCTGCACACCAGGGAGTGGTCGGTGTCGCAGTCCGCACTGTGGAAGCTGCGTGTGATTTGAACACTGTTTAAGGTGGCTCGCCTTGTGACAATGAGGTCGAGCTGGTGCCAACGACGTGATCTTGGGTGCCTCCATGAAACCTGGTGACAGGGTTTAGTGTGAAAGAACGAGTTGGTGATGCAGAGGTTATGATAGGTACACAACTCAAGCAGTCTCTGCCCGTTCTCATTCATCCTTCCAACGCCATAGCGCCCAAGGCAGGAGGGCCATGAGTCATGGTCGGCCCCAACCCTGGCATTAAAGTCCCCCAGCAGGAATAGGTGTTCGGTGTTGGGGATGCTGCTAATGATGTTATGGAGTTGTTCATAGAACTGGTCTTTAGCTTCAGGTGCGGAACAGAGTGTTGGAGCATAGATGCTGAGTAGGTGTACTGGACCAGAGGTGGTGAGCAGTCGGATGGACAGTATGCGTTCCGAGCCATTTGAGGGAGGCTCTATCATGCTGAGCAAGGAGTTTCTGATGGCGAAGCCCACTCCATGCTGTCTTGGTTCTTCAGGATCCCTGCCCTGCCAGAAGAAGGTGTAGTCTTGCTCTGCTAGAGAGCCATTTATACTAATCCTACACTAATCCCGTATTCCTATCACATCCCCACCTGTCCCTATATATTTCCCAACCACCTACCTATACTCGGGTCAATTTATAATGGCCAATTAACCTATCAACCTGCAAGTCTTTGGCATGTGGGAGGAAACCGGAGCACCCGGAGGAAACTCACGCAGACACAGGGAGAACTTGCAAACTCCGCACAGGCAGTACCCAGAATCGAGCCCGGGTTCCTGGAGCTGTGAGGCTGCTGACCACTGTGCCAATGTGCCGCCCGGTGTGTGTCTGTGTTACTGGGTATCAGTGTATGTCTTTGTTACTTGGTGTCAGTGTATGTCTGTGTTACTTGGTGTAAGTGTGTGTCTTTGTTACTTGGTGTGAGTGTGTTTCTGTGTTACTGGGTATCAGTGTATGTCTTTGTTACTTGGTGTCAGTGTATGTCTGTGTTACTTGGTGTAAGTGTGTGTCTTTGTTACTTGGTGTGAGTGTGTTTCTGTGTTACTGGGTATCAGTGTATGTCTTTGTTACTTGGTGTAAGTGTGTGTCTGTGTTACTGGGTAACAGTGTATGTCTTTGTTACTTGGTGTCAGTGTATGTCTGTGTTACTTGGTGTAAGTGTGTGTCTTTGTTACTTGGTGTGAGTGTGTTTCTGTGTTACTGGGTATCAGTGTATGTCTTTGTTACTTGGTGTAAGTGTATGTCTTTGTTTCTTGGTATCAGTGTCTATCTTTGTTACTTGGTGTAAGTGTGTGTCTGTGTTACTTGTTGTAACTGTGTGACTGTGTTACTGGGTATCAGTGTATGTCTTTGTGACTTGGTGTCTGTGTATGTCTTTGTTACTGGGTGTCAGTGTGTGTCTTTGTGACTTGGTGTCAGTGTGTGTCTTTGTTACTTAGTGTAAGCGTATGTCTGTGTTACATGGTGTAAGTGTGTGTCTGTGTTACTGGGTATCAGGGTATGTCTTTGTTAGTTGGTGTCAGTGTATGTCTGTGTTACTTGTTGTAACTGCGTGACTGTGTTACTGGGTATCAGTGTATGACTTTGTGACTTGGTGTCAGTGTATGTCTTTGTTACTGGGTGTCAGTGTGTGTCTTTGTTACTTAGTGTAAGCGTATGTCTGTGTTCCATGGTGTAAGTGTATGTCTGTGTTACTGGGTATCAGTGTATGTCTTTGTTACTTGGTGTCAGTGTATGTCAAAATACTTGGTGTAAGTGTATGTCTTTGTTACTTGCTGTAATTGTCTGTCTTTGTTACCTGGTGTCAGTGTGTGTCTTTGTGACTTGGTGTAAGTGTGTGTCTTTGCTCCTTAGTGTAAGCGTATGTCTTTGTTACATGGTGTACGTGTGTGTCTGTGTTACTGGGTATCAGGGTATGTCTTTGTTACTTGGTGTAAGTGTGTGTCTGTGTTACTGGGTATCAGTGTATGTCTTTGTTACTGGGTGTCAGTGTATGTCTTTGTTACTTGGTGAAAGTGTATGTCTTTGTTACTTGGTGTCAGTGTATGTCTGTGTTACATGGTGTAAGTGTGTTTCTGTGTTACTGGGTATCAGTGTATGTGTTTGTTACTTGGTGTAAGTGTGTTTCTGTGTTACTGGGTTTCAGTGTATGTCTTTGTTACTTGGTGTCAGTGTATGTCTTTGTTACTTGGTGTCAGTGTATGTCTTTGTTTCTTGGTGTCAGTGTATGTCTTTGTTACTTGGTGTAAGTGTGTGTCTGTGTTACTGGGTGTCAGTGTGTGTCTGTGTTACTTGGTGTCCGTGTGTGTCTGTGTTACAGGGTGTCAGTGTGAATGTCTTTGTTACCTGGTGTCAGTGTATGTCTTTGTTACATGGTGTAAGTGTGTGTCTTTGTGACTTGGTATCAGTGTGTGTCTTTGTTACTTAGTGTAAGCGTATGTCTGTGTTACATGGTGTAAGTGTGTGTCTGTGTTACTGGGTATCAGTGTATGTCTTTGTTACTTGGTGTAAGTGTGTGTCTGTGTTACTGGGTATCAGTGTATGTCTTTGTTACTTGGTGTCAGTGTATGTCTGTGTTACAAGGTGTAAGTGTGTGTCTGTGTTACTGGGTATCAGTGAATGTCTTTGTTACTTGGTGTAAGTGTGTGTCTGTGTTACTGGGTATCAGTGTATGTCTTTGTTACTTGGTGTCAGTGTATGTCTTTGTTGCTTGGTGTAAGTGTATGTCTTTGTTACTTGGTGTCAGTGTATGTCTTTGTTACTTGGTGTAAGTGTGTGTCTGTGTTACTGGGTGTCAGTGTGTGTCTGTGTTACTTGGTGTCCGTGTGTGTCTGTGTTACTGGGTGTCAGTGTATGTCTTTGTTAGATGGTGTAAGTGCGTTTCTGTGTTACTGGGTATCAGTGTCTATCTTTGTTACTTGGTGTCAGTGTGTGTCTTTGTTACTTGGTGCAAGCGTATGTCATTGTTACTTGGTGTAAGTGTATGTCTTTGTGACTTGCTGTCAGTGTATGTCTTTGTTACTGGGTGTCAGTGTGTGTCTTTGTGACTTGGTGTCAGTGTATGTCTTTGTTACTTGGTGTCAGTGTATGTCAAAATACTTGGTGTAATTGTATGTCTGTGTTATTTGGTATCAGTGTATGTCTTTGTTACGTGGTGTCAGTGTATGTCTTTGTGACTTGGTGTCAGTGTATGTCTTTGTTACTGGGTGTCAGTGTGTGTCTTTGTGACTTGGTGTCAGGGTATGTCTTTGTTACTTGGTGTAAGTGTGTGTCTGTGTTACTGGGTGTCAGTGTATGTCTTTGTTACTGGGTGTCAGTGTGTGTCTTTGTGACATCGTGTCAGTGTATGTCTTTGTTACTTGGTGTAAGTGTGTGTCTGTGTTACTGGGTATCAGTGTATGTCTGTGCTACTTGGTGTAAGTGTATGTCAAAATACTTGGTGGAAGTGTATGTCTTTGTTACTTGGTTTAATTGTCTGTCTTTGTTACCTGGTGTCAGCGTATGTCTGTGTTACTTGGTGTAAGTGTGTGTCTTATTTACTTGGTGCAAGCGTATGTCTGTGTTACATGGTGTAAATGTGTGTCTGTGTTACTGGGAATCAGTGTATGTCTTTGTTACTTGGTGTAAGTGTGTGTCTGTGTTACTGGGTATCAGTGTATGTCTTTGTTACTTGGTGTCAGTGTATGTCTTTGTTACTTGGTGTAAGTGTATGTCTTTGTTACTTGGTGTCAGTGTATGTCTTTGTTACTTGGTGTCAGTGTATGTCTGTGTTACATGGTGTAAGTGTGTGTCTGTGCTACTGGGTATCAGTGTATGTCTTTGTTACTTGGTGTAAGTGTGTGTCTGTGTTACTGGATATCAGTGTATGTCTTTGTTACTTGGTGTCAGTGTATGTCTTTGTTACTTGGTGTAAGTGTATGTCTTTGTTACTTGGTGTCAGTGTATGTCTTTGTTACTTGGTGTAAGTGTGTGTCTGTGTTACAGGGTGTCAGTGTGTGTCTGTGTTACTTGCTGTCTGTGTGTGTCTGTGTTACTGGGTGTCAGTGAATGTCTTTGTTACCTGGTGTCAGTGTATGTCTTTGTAACATGGTGTAAGTGCGTGTCTGTGTTACTGGGTATCAGTGTCTGTCTTTGTTACTTGGTGTAAGTGTGTGTCTGTGTTACTGGGGATCAGTGTATGTCTTTGTTACTTGGTGCCATTGTATGTCTGTGTTACTTGGTGTAAATGTGTGTCTGTGTTACTGGGAATCAGTGTATGTCATTGTTACTTGGTGTAAGTGTATGTCTTTGTTACTGGGTGTCAGTGTGTGTCTTTGTGACTTTGTGTCAGTGTATGTCTTTGTTACTTGGTGTAAGTGTTTGTCTGTGTTACTGGGTATCAGTGTATGTCTTTGTTACTTGGTGTCAGTGTATGTCAAAATACTTGGTGTAAGTGTATGTCTTTTTTACGTGGTTTAATTGTCTGTCTTTGTTACCTGGTGTCATTGTATGTCTGTGTTACTTGGTGTAAGTGTGTGTCTTTGTTACTTGGTGGAAGCGTATGTCTGTGTTACATGGTGTAAGTGTGTGTCTGTGTTACTGGGTATCAGTGTATGTCTTTGTTACTTGGTGTAAGAGTGTGTCTGTGTTACTGGGTATCAGCGTATGTCTTTGTTACAGGGTGTCAGTGTATTTCTTTGTTACTTGGTGTAAGTGTATGTCTTTGTTACTTAGTGTCAGTGTATGTCTGTGTGACATGGTGTAAGTGTGTGTCTGTGTTACTGGGTATCTGTGTATGTATTTGTTACTTGGTGTAAGTGTGTGTCTGTGTTACTGGGTATCAGTGTATGTCTTTGTTACTTGGTGTCAGTGTATGTCTTTGTTACTTGGTGTAAGTGTATGTCTTTGTTACTTGGTGTCAGTGTATGTCTTTGTGACTTGGTGTCAGTGTGTGTCTGTGTTACTGGGTATCAGTGTATGTCTTTGTTACTTGGTGTCAGTGTATGTCAAAATACTTGGTGTAAGTGTATGTCTTTGTTACTTGCTGTAATTGTCTGTCTTTGTTACCTGGTGTCAGTGCATGTCTGTGTTACATGGTGTAAGTGTGTGTCTGTGTTACTGGGTATCTGTGTATGTATTTGTTACTTGGTGTAAGTGTGTGTCTGTGTTACTGGGTATCAGTGTATGTCTTTGTTACTTTGTGTAAGTGTATGTCTTTGTTACTTGGAGTCAGTGTATGTCTTTGTTACTTGTTGTCAGTGTATGTCTGTGTTACTGGGTGTCAGTGTGTGTCTGTGTTACTTGGTGTCCGTGTGTGTCTGTGTTACTGGGTTTCAGTGTATATCTTTGTTACTGGGTGTAAGTGTGTGTCTGTGTTACTGGGTATCAGTGTATGTCTTTGTTACTTGGTGTCAGTGTATGTCAAAATACTTGGTGTAAGTGTATGTCTTTGTTACTTGGTGTAATTGTCTGTCTTTGTTACTTGGTGTCAGTGTATGGCTGTGTTACTTGGTGTAAGTGTGTGTCTTTGTTACTTGGTGTAAGTGTATGCCTTTGTTACTTGGAGTCAGTGTATGTCTTTGTTACCTGGCGTCAGTGTATGTCTGTGTTACATGGTGTAAGTGTGTGTCTGTGTTACTGGGTATCAGCGTCTGTCTTTGTTACTTGGTGTAAGTGTGTGTCTGTTTTACTGGGTGTCAGTTTATGTCTTTGTTACTTGGTGTCAGTGTATGTCTTTGTTACTTGGTGTAAGTGTATGTCTTTGTTACTTGGTGTCAGTGTATGTCTTTGTTACTTGGTGTAAGTGTGTGTCTGTGTTACTGGGTGTCAGTGTGTGTCTGTGTTACTTGGTGTCCGTGTGTGTCTGTGTTACTGGGTTTCAGTGTATGTCTTTGTTACTTGGTGTAAGTGCGTGTCTATGTTACTGGGTGTAAGTGTGTGTCTGTGTTGCTGGGTATCAGTGTATGTCTTTGTTACTTGGTGTCAGTGTATATCAAAATACTTGATGTAAGTGTATGTCTTTGTTACTTGGTGTAAGTGGATGCCTTTGTTACTTGGTGTCAGTGTATGTCTTTGTTCCTTGGTGTCAGTGTGTGTCTGTGTTACTGGGTATCAGTGTATGTCTTTGTGACTTAGTATCAATGTATGTCTTTGTTACTTGGTGTCAGTGTATGTCTTTGTTACTGGGTGTCAGTGTGTGTCTTTGTTACTGTTTATCAGTGGTTCTCTGTGTTCCTGGGTGTCAGTGTGTGTTTGTTTGTGTTACTGGCTGTCAGTGTGTGTCTGTGACACTAGGTGTCAGTATTTAGTTTAGTTTTGAGATACTCCACTTAAACAGGCCTTTCGGCCCACCGAGTCTGTGCCAACCATCAACCAAACATTTATACTAATCCTACACTAATCCCGTATTTCTATCACATCCCCACCTGTCCCTATATATTTCCCGACCACCTACCTATACCAGGGGCAATTTATGATGGCCAATTAACCGATCAACCTGCAAGTCTTTGGCATGTGGGAGGAACCGGAGCACCCGGAGGAAACTCTCGCAGACACAGGGAGAACTTGCAAACGCCGCGCAGGCAGTGGCCAGAATCGAACCCGGGTCCCTGGAGCTGTGAGGCTGCGGTGCGAACCACTGCTCCAATGTGCCCCCCGCCACCCGCGCCCCCCCCCCCCCCACGGTGTGTGCCTGTGTTACTGGGTATCAGTGTATGTCTTTGTTACTTGGTGTAAGTGTATGTCTTTGTTACTTGGTGTCAGTGTATGTCTTTGTTACTTGGTGTAAGTGTGTGTCTGTGCTATTGGGTGTCAGTGTGTGTCTGTGTTACTTGGTGTAAGTGTGTGTCTTTGTTTCTTGGTGTCCGTGTGTGTCTGTGTTACTGGGTGTCAGTTTATGTCTTTGTTACTTGGTGTAAGTGTGTGTCTGTGTTACTGGGTATCAGTGTATGTCTTTGTTGCTTGGTGTCAGTGTATGTCTGTGCTACTTGGTGTAAGTGTGTGTCTGTGTTACTGGGTATCAGTGTTTGTCTTTGCTACTTGGTGTAAGTGTGTGTCTGTGTTACTGGGTATCAGTGTATGTCTTTGTTACTTGGTGTCAGTGTATGTCTTTGTTACTTGGTGTAAGTGTATGTCTTTGTTACTTCGTGTCAGTGTATGTCTTTGTTACTTGGTGTAAGTGTGTGTCTGTGTTACTGGGTGTCAGTGTGTGTCTGTGTTACTTGGTGTCCGTGTGTGTCTGTGTTACAGGGTGTCAGTGTGAATGTCTTTGTTACCTGGTGTCAGTGTATGTCTTTGTTACATGGTGTTAGTGCGTTTCTGTGTTACTGGGTATCAGTGTCTGTCTTTGTTACTTGGTGTCATTGTATGTCTTTGTTACTGGGTGTCAGTGTGTGTCTTTGTGACTTGGTATCAGTGTGTGTCTTTGTTACTTAGTGTAAGTGTGTGTCTGTGTTACTGGGTATCAGTGTATGTCTTTGTTACTTGGTGTAAGTGTGTGTCTGTGTTACTGGGTATCAGTGTATGTCTTTGTTACTTGGTGTCAGTGTATGTCTGTGTTACATGGTGTAAGTGTGTGTCTGTGTTACTGGGTATCAGTGAATGTCTTTGTTACTTGGTGTAAGTGTGTGTCTGTGTTACTGGGTATCAGTGTATGTCTTTGTTACTTGGTGTCAGTGTATGTCTTTGTTGCTTGGTGTAAGTGTATGTCTTTGTTACTTGGTGTCAGTGTATGTCTTTGTTACTTGGTGTAAGTGTGTGTCTGTGTTACTGGGTGTCAGTGTGTGTCTGTGTTACTTGGTGTCCGTGTGTGTCTGTGTTACTGGGTGTCAGTGTATGTCTTTGTTAGATGGTGTAAGTGCGTTTCTGTGTTACTGGGTATCAGTGTCTATCTTTGTTACTTGGTGTCAGTGTGTGTCTTTGTTACTTGGTGCAAGCGTATGTCATTGTTACTTGGTGTAAGTGTATGTCTTTGTGACTTGCTGTCAGTGTATGTCTTTGTTACTGGGTGTCAGTGTGTGTCTTTGTGACTTGGTGTCAGTGTATGTCTTTGTTACTTGGTGTCAGTGTATGTCAAAATACTTGGTGTAATTGTATGTCTTTGTTACTTGGTGTAATTGTCTGTCTTTGTTACCTGGTGTCAGTGTATGTCTTTGTGACTTGGTGTCAGTGTATGTCTTTGTTACTGGGTGTCAGTGTGTGTCTTTGTGACTTGGTGTCAGGGTATGTCTTTGTTACTTGGTGTAAGTGTGTGTCTGTGTTACTGGGTGTCAGTGTATGTCTTTGTTACTGGGTGTCAGTGTGTGTCTTTGTGACATCGTGTCAGTGTATGTCTTTGTTACTTGGTGTAAGTGTGTGTCTGTGTTACTGGGTATCAGTGTATGTCTGTGTTACTTGGTGTAAGTGTATGTCAAAATACTTGGTGGAAGTGTATGTCTTTGTTACTTGGTTTAATTGTCTGTCTTTGTTACCTGGTGTCAGCGTATGTCTGTGTTACTTGGTGTAAGTGTGTGTCTTATTTACTTGGTGCAAGCGTATGTCTGTGTTACATGGTGTAAATGTGTGTCTGTGTTACTGGGAATCAGTGTATGTCTTTGTTACTTGGTGTAAGTGTGTGTCTGTGTTACTGGGTATCAGTGTATGTCTTTGTTACTTGGTGTCAGTGTATGTCTTTGTTACTTGGTGTAAGTGTATGTCTTTGTTACTTGGTGTCAGTGTATGTCTTTGTTACTTGGTGTCAGTGTATGTCTGTGTTACATGGTGTAAGTGTGTGTCTGTGCTACTGGGTATCAGTGTATGTCTTCGTTACTTGGTGTAAGTGTGTGTCTGTGTTACTGGATATCAGTGTATGTCTTTGTTACTTGGTGTCAGTGTATGTCTTTGTTACTTGGTGTAAGTGTATGTCTTTGTTACTTGGTGTCAGTGTATGTCTTTGTTACTTGGTGTAAGTGTGTGTCTGTGTTACTGGGTGTCAGTGTGTGTCTGTGTTACTTGCTGTCTGTGTGTGTCTGTGTTACTGGGTGTCAGTGAATGTCTTTGTTACCTGGTGTCAGTGTATGTCTTTGTAACATGGTGTAAGTGCGTGTCTGTGTTACTGGGTATCAGTGTCTGTCTTTGTTACTTGGTGTAAGTGTGTGTCTGTGTTACTGGGGATCAGTGTATGTCTTTGTTACTTGGTGACATTGTATGTCTGTGTTACATGGTGTAAATGTGTGTCTGTGTTACTGGGAATCAGTGTATGTCATTGTTACTTGGTGTAAGTGTATGTCTTTGTTACTGGGCGTCAGTGTGTGTCTTTGTGACTTTGTGTCAGTGTATGTCTTTGTTACTTGGTGTAAGTGTTTGTCTGTGTTACTGGGTATCAGTGTATGTCTTTGTTACTTGGTGTCAGTGTATGTCAAAATACTTGGTGTAAGTGTATGTCTTTGTTACGTGGTTTAATTGTCTGTCTTTGTTACCTGGTGTCATTGTATGTCTGTGTTACTTGGTGTAAGTGTGTGTCTTTGTTACTTGGTGGAAGCGTATGTCTGTGTTACATGGTGTAAGTGTGTGTCTGTGTTACTGGGTATCAGTGTATGTCTTTGTTACTTGGTGTAAGAGTGTGTCTGTGTTACTGGGTATCAGCGTATGTCTTTGTTACAGGGTGTCAGTGTATTTCTTTGTTACTTGGTGTAAGTGTATGTCTTTGTTACTTGGTGTCAGTGTATGTCTGTGTGACATGGTGTAAGTGTGTGTCTGTGTTACTGGGTATCTGTGTATGTATTTGTTACTTGGTGTAAGTGTGTGTCCATGTTACTGGGTATCAGTGTATGTCTTTGTTACTTGGTGTCAGTGTATGTCTTTGTTACTTGGTGTAAGTGTATGTCTTTGTTACTTGGTGTCAGTGTATGTCTTTGTGACTTGGTGTCAGTGTGTGTCTGTGTTACTGGGTATCAGTGTATGTCTTTGTTACTTGGTGTCAGTGTATGTCAAAATACTTGGTGTAAGTGTATGTCTTTGTTACTTGCTGTAATTGTCTGTCTTTGTTACCTGGTGTCAGTGCATGTCTGTGTTACATGGTGTAAGTGTGTGTCTGTGTTACTGGGTATCTGTGTATGTATTTGTTACTTGGTATAAGTGTGTGTCTGTGTTACTGGGTATCAGTGTATGTCTTTGTTACTTTGTGTAAGTGTATGTCTTTGTTACTTGGAGTCAGTGTATGTCTTTGTTACTTGTTGTCAGTGTATGTCTGTGTTACTGGGTGTCAGTGTGTGTCTGTGTTACTTGGTGTCCGTGTGTGTCTGTGTTACTGGGTTTCAGTGTATGTCTTTGTTACTGGGTGTAAGTGTGTGTCTGTGTTACTGGGTATCAGTGTATGTCTTTGTTACTTGGTGTCAGTGTATGTCAAAATACTTGGTGTAAGTGTATGTCTTTGTTACTTGGTGTAATTGTCTGTCTTTGTTACTTGGTGTCAGTGTATGGCTGTGTTACTTGGTGTAAGTGTGTGTCTTTGTTACTTGGTGTAAGTGTATGCCTTTGTTACTTGGAGTCAGTGTATGTCTTTGTTACCTGGCGTCAGTGTATGTCTGTGTTACATGGTGTAAGTGTGTGTCTGTGTTACTGGGTATCAGCGTCTGTCTTTGTTACTTGGTGTAAGTGTGTGTCTGTTTTACTGGGTGTCAGTGTATGTCTTTGTTACTTGGTGTCAGTGTATGTCTTTGTTACTTGGTGTAAGTGTATGTCTTTGTTACTTGGTGTCAGTGTATGTCTTTGTTACTTGGTGTAAGTGTGTGTCTGTGTTACTGGGTGTCAGTGTGTGTCTGTGTTACTTGGTGTCCGTGTGTGTCTGTGTTACTGGGTTTCAGTGTATGTCTTTGTTACTTGGTGTAAGTGCGTGTCTATGTTACTGGGTGTAAGTGTGTGTCTGTGTTGCTGGGTATCAGTGTATGTCTTTGTTACTTGGTGTCAGTGTATATCAAAATACTTGATGTAAGTGTATGTCTTTGTTACTTGGTGTAAGTGGATGCCTTTGTTACTTGGTGTCAGTGTATGTCTTTGTTCCTTGGTGTCAGTGTGTGTCTGTGTTACTGGGTATCAGTGTATGTCTTTGTGACTTAGTATCAATGTATGTCTTTGTTACTTGGTGTCAGTGTATGTCTTTGTTACTGGGTGTCAGTGTGTGTCTTTGTTACTGTTTATCAGTGGTTCTCTGTGTTCCTGGGTGTCAGTGTGTGTTTGTTTGTGTTACTGGCTGTCAGTGTGTGTCTGTGACACTAGGTGTCAGTATTTAGTTTAGTTTTGAGATACACCACTTAAACAGGCCTTTCGGCCCACCGAGTCTGTACCAACCATCAACCAAACATTTATACTAATCCTACACTAATCCCGTATTTCTATCACATCCCCACCTGTCCCTATATATTTCCCTACCACCTACCTATACCAGGGGCAATTTATGATGGCCAATTAACCGATCAACCTGCAAGTCTTTGGCATGTGGGAGGAAACCGGAGCACCCGGAGGAATCTCTCGCAGACACAGGGAGAACTTGCAAACGCCGCGCAGGCAGTGGCCAGAATCGAACCCGGGTCCCTGGAGCTGTGAGGCTGCGGTGCGAACCACTGCTCCAATGTGCCCCCCGCCACCCGCGCCCCCACCCCCCCCACAGTGTGTGCCTGTGTTACTGGGTATCAGTGTATGTCTTTGTTACTTGGTGTAAGTGTATGTCTTTGTTACTTGGTGTCAGTGTATGTCTTTGTTACTTGGTGTAAGTGTGTGTCTGTGTTATTGGGTGTCAGTGTGTGTCTGTGTTACTTGGTGTAAGTGTGTGTCTTTGTTTCTTGGTGTCCGTGTGTGTCTGTGTTACTGGGTGTCAGTTTATGTCTTTGTTACTTGGTGTAAGTGTGTGTCTGTGTTACTGGGTATCAGTGTATGTCTTTGTTGCTTGGTGTCAGTGTATGTCTGTGCTACTTGGTGTAAGTGTGTGTCTGTGTTACTGGGTATCAGTGTTTGTCTTTGCTACTTGGTGTAAGTGTGTGTCTGTGTTACTGGGTATCAGTGTATGTCTTTGTTACTTGGTGTCAGTGTATGTCTTTGTTACTTGGTGTAAGTGTATGTCTTTGTTACTTCGTGTCAGTGTATGTCTTTGTTACTTGGTGTAAGTGTGTGTCTGTGTTACTGGGTGTCAGTGTGTGTCTGTGTTACTTGGTGTCCGTGTGTGTCTGTGTTACTGGGTGTCAGTTTATGTCTTTGTTACTTGGTGTCAGTGTATGTCTGTGTTACTGGGTATCATTGTATGTCATTGTTACTTGGTGTCAGTGTATGTCTTTGTGACTTGGTGTCAGTGTATGTCTTTGTTACTTGGTGTCAGTGCGTGTCTTTGTGACTTGGTGTCATTGTATGTCTGTGTTACTGGTGTAAGTGTGTGTCTGTGTTACTGGGTATCAGTGTATGTCTTTCTTACTTGGTGTCAGTGCATGTCAAAATACTTGTGTAAGTGTTTGTCTGTGTTACTTTGTTTTAGTGTATGTCTGTGTTACTTGGTGTAAGTGTGTGTCTTTGTTACTTGGTGTAAGTGTATGCCTTTGTTACTTGGTGTCAGTGTATGTCTTTGTTACTTGGTGTCAGTGTGTGTCTGTGTTACTGGGTATCAGTGTATGTCTTTGTTACTTGGTGTCATTGTATGCCTTTGTAACTTGGTGTCAGTGTGTGTCTGTGTTACTGGGTATCAGTGTATGTCTTTGTTACTTTGTGTCAATGTATGTCTTTGTTACTTGGTGTAAGTGTGTGTCTGTGTTATTGGGTGTCCGTGTGTGTCTGTGTTACTGGGTGTCAGTTTATGTCTTTGTTACTTGGTGTCAGTGTATGTCTTTGTTACTTGGTGTAAGTGCGTGTCTTTGTGACTTGGTGTCATTGTATGTCTGTGTTACTGGTGTAAGAGTGTGTCTGTGTTACTGGGTATCAGTGTATGTCTTTGTGACTTGGTGTCACTGTATGTCTTTGTTACTGGGTGTCAGTGCGTGTCTTTGTGACTTGGTGTCATTGTATGTCTGTGTTACTGGTGTAAGTGTGTCTGTGTTACTGGGTATCAGTGTATGTCTTTCTTACTTGGTGTCAGTGTATGTCAAAATACTTGGTGTACGTGTATGTCTTTGTTACTTGGTGTAATTATCTGTCCTTGATACTTGGTGTCAGTGTATGTATGTGTTACTTGGTGTAAGTGTGTGTCTTTGTTACTTGGTGTAAGTGTATGCCTTTGTTACTTGGTGTCAGTGTATGTCTTTGTTACTTGGTGTCAGTGGGTGTCTGTGTTGCTGGGTATCAGTGTATGTCTTTGTTACTTGGTGTCAGTGTATGTCTTTGTTACTTGGTGTAATTTATGTCTTTGATACTTGGTGTCAGTGTATGCCTTTGTGACTCGGTGTCAGTGTATTTCTTTGTTACTGGGTGTCAGTGTATGTCTTTGTTACTTGGTGACAGTGTGTGTCTATGTGTCAGTGTATGTCTTTGTTACTGTGTATCAGTGCTTCTCTATGTTCCTGGGTGTCAGTGTTTGTTTTTTTGTGTTGCTGGGTGTCAGTGTTTAGTTTAGTGATACAGCACTGAATCAGGCCCTTCGGCCAACCGAGTCTGTGCCGACCATCAACCACACATTTACTCTAATCCTGCACTAATCCCGTATTCCTATCACATCCCCACCTGTCCCGATATATTTCCCTCCCACCTGCCGATGCTCGGGTCAATTTATAATGGCCAATTAACCTATCAACCTGCAAGTCTTTGGCATGTGGGAGGAAACCGGAGCACCCGGAGGAAACTCACGCAGACACAGGGAGAACTTGCAAACTCCGCACAGGTCGTACCCAGAATCGAGCCCGGGTCCCTGGAGCTGTGAGGCTGATAACCACTGTGCCAATGTGCCGCCCGGTGTGTGTCTGTGTTACTGGGTATCAGTGTAAGTCTTTCTTACTTGGTGTCAGTGTATGTCTGTGTTACTTGGTGTAAGTGTGCGTATTTGTTACTTGGTGTCAGTGTATGTCTGTGTTACTTGGTGCAAGTGTGTGTCTGTGTTACTGGGTATCAGTGTATGTCTTTGTGACTTTGTGTCAGTGTATGTCTTTGTTACTTGGTGTAAGTGTGTGTCTGTGTTACTGGGTATCAGTGTTTGTCATTGTTACTTGGTGTCAGTGGATGTCAAAATATTTGGTGTCAGTGTATGGCTTGTTACTGGGTGTCAGTGTGTGTCTGTGTTACTGGGTACTAGTGTATGTCTTTGTTACTTGGTGTCAGTGTATGTCTGTGTTACTTGGTGTAAGTGTGTGTCTGCGTTACTGGGTATCAGTGTATGTCTGTGTTACTTGGTGTAAGAGTGTGTCTGTGTTACTGGGTATCAGTGTATGTCTTTGTGACTTGGTGTCAGTGCATGTCTTTGTTACTGGGTGTCAGTGCGTGTCTTTGTGACTTGGTGTCATTGTATGTCTGTGTTACTGGTGTATGTGTGTGTCTGTGTTACTGGGTATCAGTGTATGTCTTTCTTACTTGGTGTCAGTGTATGTCAAAATACTTGGTGTAAGTGTATGTCTTTGTTACTTGGTGTAATTGTCTGTCTTTGATACTTGGTGTCAGTGTATGTATGTGTTACTTGGTGTCAGTGCATGTCTTTGTTACTTGGTGTAATTTATGTCTTTGATACTTGGTGTCAGTGTATGTCTTTGTGACTCGGTGTCAGTGTATGTCTTTGTTACTGGGTGTCAGTGTATGTCTTTGTTACTTGGTGACAGTGTGTGTCTGTTTGTCAGTTTATGTCTTTGTTACTGTGTATCAGTGTTTCTCTATGTTACTGGGTGTCAGTGTGTGTTTGTTTGTGTTGCTGGGTGTCAGTATTTAGTTTAGTGATACAGCACTGAAACAGGCCCTTCGGCCAACCGTGTCTGTGCCAACCATCAACCACACATTTATACTAATCCTACACTAATCCCGTATTCCTATCTCATACCCACCTGTCCCTATATATTTCCCTACCACCTGCCTATACTAGGGTCAATTTATAATGGCCAATTAACCTATCAACCTGCAAGTCTTTGGCATGTGGGAGGAAACCGGAGCACCCGGAGGAAACTCACGCAGACACAGGGAGAACTTGCAAACTCCGCACAGGTAGTACCCAGAATCGAGCCCGGGTCCCTGGAGCTGTGAGGCTGATAACCACTGTGCCAATGTGCCGCCCTGTGTGTGTCTGTGTTACTGGGTATCAGTATAAGTCTTTGTTACTTGGTGTCAGTGTATGTCTGTGTTACTTGGTGTAAGTGTGCGTCTTGGTTACTTGATGTAATTGAATGTCGTTGTTCCTTGGTGTCAGTGTATGTCTGTGTTACTTGGTGTAAGTGTATGTCTTTGTTACTTGGTGTCAGTGTATGTCTTTGTTACTTGGTGTCAGTGCATGTCTTTGTGACGTGGTGTCATTGTCTGTCTTTGTTACTGGGTGTCAGTGTCCGTCTTCGTTACTTGGTGTCAGTGTTTGTCTTTGTTACCGGGTGTCAGTGTCTGTCTTTGTGACTTGGTGTCAGTGCATGTCTTTGCTACTTGGTGTCAGTGTATGTCTTTGTTACTTGGTGTAAGTGTGTGTCTGTGTTACGGGGTATCAGTGTATATCTTTGTTACTTGGTGTAAGTGTGTCTGTGTTACTGGGTATCAGTGCATGTCTTTGCTACATGGTGACAGTGTATGTCTGTGTTACTTGGTGTAAGTGTGTGTCTTTGTTACTTGGTGTAATTGTATGTCTTTGTTACTTGGTGTAAGTGTGTGTCTGTGTTACTGGGTATCAGTGTATGTCATTGTTACTTGGTGTCAGTGGATGTCAAAATATTTGGTGTCAGTGTATGGCTTATAACTGGGTGTCAGTGTGTGTCTTTGTGACTTGGTGTCAGTGTATGTCTTTGTTACTTGGTGTAAGTGTGTGTCTGTGTTACTGGGTACTAGTGTATGTCTTTGTTACTTTGTGTCAGTGTATGTCTGTGTTACTTGGTGTAAGTGTGTGTCTGCGTTACTGGCTATCAGTGTATGTCTGTGTTACTTGGTGTAAGAGTGTGTCTGTGTTACTGGGTATCAGTGTATGTCTTTGTGACTTGGTGTCAGTGTATGTCTTTGTTACTGGGTGTCAGTGCGTGTCTTTGTGACTTGGTGTCATTGTATGTCTGTGTTACTGGTGTAAGTATGTGTCTCTGTTACTGGGTATCAGTGTTTGTCTTTCTTACTTGGTGTCAGTGTATGTCAAAATAATTGGTGTAAGTGTATGTCTTTGTTACTTGGTGTAATTGTCTGTCTTTGATACTTGGTGTCAGTGTATGTATGTGTTACTTGGTGTAAGTGTGTCTTTGATACTTGGTGTAAGTGGGTGTCTGTGCTACTGGGTATCAGTGTATGTCTTTGTTACTTGGTGTCAGTGTATGTCTTTGTTACTTGGTGTAATTTATGTCTTTGATACTTGGTGTCAGTGTATGTCTTTGTGACTCGGTGTCAGTGTATGTCTTTGTTACTTGGTGACAGTGTGTGTCTGTGTGTCAGTTTATGTCTTTGTTACTGTGTATCAGTGTTTCTCTATGTTACTGGGTGTCAGTGTGTGTTTGTTTGTGTTGCTGGGTGTCAGTATTTAGTTTAGTGACACAGCACTGAAACAGGCCCTTCGGCCAACCGAGTCTGTGCCAACCATCAACCACACATTTATACTAATCCTACACTAATCCCGTATTCCTATCACATCCCCACCTGCCTATACAAGGGTCAACTTATAATGGCCAATTAACCTATCAACCTGCAAGTCTTTGGCATGTGGGAGGAAACCGGAGCACCCGGAGGAAACCCACGCAGACACAGGGAGAACTTGCAAACTCCGCACAGGTAGTACCCAGTATCGAGCCCGGGTCCCTGGAGCTGTGAGGCTGATAACCACTGTGCCAATGTGCCGCCCGGTGTGTGTCTGTGTTACTGGGTATCAGTGTAAGTCTTTGTTACTTGGTGTCAGTGTATGTCTGTGTTACTTGGTGTAAGTGTGTGTCTTTGTTACTTGGTATAAGTGTATGTCTGTGTTACTTGGTGTCAGTGTATGTCTTTGTTACTTGGTGTCAGTGTATGTCTTTGTGACGTGGTGTCATTGTCTGTCTTTGTTACTGGGTGTCAGTGTCCGTCTTCGTTACTTGGTGTCAGTGTTTGTCTTTGTCACTGGGTGTCAGTGTCTGTCTTTGTGACTTGGTGTCAGTGCATGTCTTTGTTACTTGGTGTCAGTGTATGTCTTTGTTACTTGGTGTAAGTGTGTGTCTGTGTTTCGGGGTATCAGTGTATATCTTTGTTACTTGGTGTAAGTGTGTGTCTGTGTTACTGGGTATCAGTGCATGTCTTTGCTACATGGTGACAGTGTATGTCTGTGTTACTTGGTGTAAGTGTGTGTCTTTGTTACTTGGTGTAATTGTATGTCTTTGTTACTTGGTGTCAGTGTATGTCTGTGTTACTTGGTGTAAGTGTATGTCTGTGTTACTTGGTGTCAGTGTATGTCTTTGTTACTTGGTGTAAGTGTGTGTCTGTGTTACTTGGTGTAAGTGTGTGTCTGTGTTACTTGGTTTCAGTGTATGTCTTTGTTACTTGGTGTAAGTGTGTGTCTGTGTTACTGGGTAACAGTGTTTGTCTTTGTTACTTGGTGTCAGTGTTTGTCTGTGTTACTTGGTGTAAGTGTGTGTCTTTGTTACTTGGTGTAAGTGTATGTCTGTGTTACTTGGTGTCAGTGTATGTCTTTGTTACTTGGTGTAAGTGTGTGTCTGTGTTACTTGGTGTAAGTGTGTGTCTGTGTTACTTGGTATCAGTGTATGTCTTTGTTACTTGGTGTAAGTGTGTGTCTGTGTTACTGGGTAACAGTGTTTGTCTTTGTTACTTGCTGTCAGTGTATGTCTGTGTTACTTGGTTTAAGTGTATGTCTTTGTTACTGGGTGTCAGTGTCTGTCTTTGTGACTTGGTGTCAGTGCATGTCTTTGTTACTTGGTGTCAGTGTATGTCTTTGTTACTTGGTGCAAGTGTGTGTCTTTGTTACTTGGTGTAATTGTATGTCTTTGTTACTTGGTGTCAGTGTATGTCTTTGTTACTTGGTGTAAGTGTATGTCTGTGTTACTTGGTGTCAGTGTTTGTCTTTGTTACTTGGTGTAAGTGTGTGTCTGTGTTACTTGGTGTAAGTGTGTGTCTGTGTTACTTGTTTATCAGTGTATGTCTTTGTTACTTGGTGTAAGTGTGTGTCTTTGTTACTGGGTAACAGTGTATGTCTTTGTTACTTGGTGTCAGTGTATGTCTTTGTTACTGGGTGCAAGTGAGTGTTTGTGTTACTTGTGTAAGTGTGTGTCTGTGTCACTCGTATCAGTGTATGTCTTTGTTACTGGGTGTCAGTGTATGTCCAAACTCTTGGTGTAAGTGTGTGCCTTTGTTACTTGGTGTAATTGTATGTCTTTCTTAATTGGTGTCAGTGTATGTCTGTGTTACTTGGTGTAAGTGTGTGTCTTTGTTACTGGGTATCAGTGTATGTCATTGTTACTTGGTGTCAATGTATTTCTGTGTTACTTGGTGTAAGTGTGTGTCTGTGTTACTGGGTATCAGTGTATGTCTGTATTACTTGGTGTAAGAGTGTGTCTGTGTTACTGGGTATCAGTGTATGTCTTTGTGACTTGGTGTCAGTGTATGTCTTTGTTACTGGGTGTCAGTGTGTGTCTTTGTGACTTGGTGACATTGTATGTCTTTGTTACAGGTGTAAGTGTGTGTCTGTGTTACTGGGTATCAGTGTTTGTCTTTCTTACTTGGTGTCAGTGTATGTCAAAATACTTGGTGTAAGTGTATGTCTTTGTTACTTGGTGTCAGTGTATGTCTGTGTTACTTGGTGTAAGTGTGTGTCTTTGTTACTTGGTGTAAGTGTATGCCTTTGTTACTTGGTGTCAGTGTATGTCTTTGTTACTTGGTGTCAGTGTGTGTCTGTGTTACTGGGTATCAGTGTATGTCTTTGTTACTTGGTGTCAGTGTATGTCTTTGTTACTTGGTGTAAGTGTATGTCCTTGTTACTTGGTGTCAGTGTATGTCGTTGTTACTTGGTGTAAGTGTGTGTCTGTGTTACTGGTTATCAGTGTATGTCTTTGTGACTCGGTGTCAGTGTATGTCTTTGTTACTGGGTGTCAGTGTATGACTTTGTTAATTGGTGACAGAGTGTGTCTGTGTGTCAGTGTATGTCTTTGTTACTGTGTATCAGTGTTTCTCTATATTACTGGCTGTCAGTGTGTGTTTGTTTGTGTTACTGGGTGTCAGTATTTAGTTTAGTGATACAGCACTGAAACAGGCCCTTCGGCCAACCGAGTCTGTGCCGAACATCAACCACCCATTTATACTAATCCTACACTGATCCCGTATTCCTATCACATCCCCACCTGTCCCTATATATTTCCCTACCACCTACCTATACCAGGGTCAATTTATAATGGCCAATTAACCTATCTGCCTGCAAGTCTTTGGCATGTGGGAGGAAACCGGAGCACCCGGAGGAAACTCACACAGACACAGGGAGAAAAAGCAAACTCCGCACAGGCAGTACCCAGAATCGAGCCTGGGTCCCTGGAGCTGTGAGGCTGCTAACCACTGTGCCAATGTGCCGCCCGGTGTGTGTCTGTGTTACTGGGTATCAATGTATGTCTTTGTTACTTGGTGTAAGTGTGTGTCTGTGTTGCTGGGTAACAGTGTATGTCTTTGTTACTTGGTGTCAGTGTATGTCTGTGTTACTTGGTGCAAGTGTGTGTCTTTGTTACTTGATGTAATTGTATGTCTTTGTTCCTTGGTGCCAGTGTATGTCTGTGTCACTTGGTGTAAGTGTATGTCTTTGTTACTTGGTGTCAGTGTATGTCTTTGTGACATGGTGTCATTGTCTGTTTTAGTTACTGGGTGTTAGTGTCCGTCTTCGTTACTTGGTGTCAGTGTTTGTCTTTGTTACTGGGTGTCAGTGTCTGTCTTTGTGACTTGCTGTCAGTTTATGTCTGTGTTACCTGGTGTCAGTGTATGTCTTTGTTACTTGGTGTAAGTGTGTGTCTGTGTTACTGGGTATCAGTGCATGTCTTTGCTACATGGTGACAGTGTACGTCTGTGTTAATTGGTGTAAGTGTGTGTCTTTGTTACTTGGTATAATTGTATGTCTTTCTTAATTGGTGTCAGTGTATGTCTGTGTTACTTGGTGTAAGTGCATGTCTGTGTTACTTGGTGTCAGTGCATGTCTTTGTTACTTGGTGTCAGTGTATGTCTTTGTTACTTGGTGTAAGTGTATGTCTGTGTTACGGGGTATCAGTGTATATCTTTGTTACTTGGTGTAAGTGTGTGTCTGTGTTACTGGGTATCAGTGCATGTCTTTGCTTCATGGTGACAGTGTATGTCTGTGTTACTTGGTGTAAGTGTGTGTCTTTGTTACTTGGTGTAATTGTATGTCTTTGTTACTTGGTGTCATTGAATGTCTTTGTTACTTGGTGTAACTGTGTGTCTGTGTTACTTGGTGCAAGTGTGTGTCTGTGTTACTTGGTATCAGTGTATGTCTTTGTTACTTGGTGTAAGTGTGTGTCTGTGTTACTGGGTAACAGTGTATGTCTTTGTTACTTGGTGTCAGTGTATGTCTGTGTTACTTGGTATAAGTGTGTGTCTGTGTTACTTGGTGTAATTGTATGTCTTTGTTAGTTGGTGTCAGTGTATGTCTTTGTTCCTGGGTGTAAGTGAGAGTTTGTGTTACTTTGTGTAAATATTTGTCTGTGTCACTCGGTATCAGTGTATGTCTTTGTTACTTGGTGTCAGTGTCTGTCTGTGTTACTTGTTGTAAGTGTGCGTCTTTGTTACTTGATGTAATTGAATGTCGTTGTTCCTTGGTGTCAGTGTATGTCTGTGTTACTTGGTGTAAGTGTATGTCTTTGTTACTTGGTGTCAGTGTATGTCTTTGTTACTTGGTGTCTGTGTATGTCTTTGTGACGTGGTGTCATTGTATGTCTTTGTTACTGGGTGTCAGTGTCCGTCTTCGTTACTTGGTGTCAGTGTTAGTCTTTGTTACTGGGTGTCAGTGTCTGTCTTTGTGACTTGGTGTCAGTGCATGTCTTTGTTACTTGGTGTCAGTGTATGTCTTTGTTACTTGGTGCAAGTGTTTGTCTGTGTTGCGGGGTATCAGTGTATATCTTTGTTACTTGGTGTAAGTGTGTGTCTGTGTTACTGGGGATCAGTGCATGTCTTTGCTACATGGTGACAGTGTATGTCTGTGTTACTTGGTGTAAGTGTGTATCTTTGTTACTTGGTGTAATTGTATGTCTTTGTTACTTGGTGTCAGTGTATGTCTGTGTTACTTGGTGTAAGTGCATGTCTGTGTTACTTGGTGTCAGTGTATGTCTTTGTTACTTGGTGGAAGTGTGTGTCTGTGTTACTTGGTGTAAGCGTGTGTCTGTGTTACTTGGTATCAGTGTATGTCTTTGTTACTTGGTGTAAGTGTGTGTCTTTGTTACAGGGTAACAGTGTATGTCTTTGTTACTTGGTGTCAGTGTATGCCTGTGTTACTTGGTGTAAGTGTGTGTCTTTGTTACTTGGTGTAATTGTATGTCTTTGTTACTTGGTGTCAGTGTATGTCTTTGTTACTGGGTGTAAGTGAGTGTTTGTGTTACTTGTGTAAGTGTGTGTCTGTGTCACTCGGTATCAGTGTATGTCTTTGTTACTTGGTGTCAGTGTATGTCAAAACTCTTGGTGTAAGTGTATGTCTTTGTTACTTGGTGTAATTGTCTGTCTTTGTTACTTGGTGTCAGTGTATGTCTGTGTTACTTGGTGTAAGTGTGTGTCTTTGTTACTTGGTATCAGTGTATGTCATTGTTACTTGGTATCAGTGGATGTCAAAATATTTGGTGTCAGTGTATGGCTTGTTACTGGGTGTCAGTGTGTATCTTTGTGACTTGGTGTCAGTGTATGTCTTCGTTACTTGGTGTAAGTGTGTGTCTGTGTTACTGATTACTAGTGTATGTCTTTGTTACTTGGTGTCAGTGTATGTCTGTGTTACTTGGTGTAAGTGTGTGTCTGTGTTACTGGGTATCAGTGTATGTCTGTATTACTTGGTATAAGAGTGTGTCTGTGTTACCTGGTATCAGTGTATGTCTTTGTGACTTGGTATCAGTGTATGTCTTTGTTACTGGGTGTCAGTGTGTGTCTTTGTGACTTGGTGACATTGTATGTCTTTGTTACTGGTGTAAGTGTGTGCCTGTGTTACTGGGTATCAGTGTTTGTCTTTCTTACTTGGTGTCAGTGTATGTCAAAATACTTGGTGTAAGTGTATGTCTGTGTTGCGGGGTATCAGTGTATATCTTTGTTACTTGGTGTAAGTGTGTGTCTGTGTTACTGGGGATCAGTGCATGTCTTTGCTACATGGTGACAGTGTATGTCTGTGTTACTTGGTGTAAGTGTGTGTCTTTGTTACTTGGTGTAATTGTATGTCTTTGTTACTTGGTGTAATTGTCTGTCCTTGGTCCTTGGTGTCAGTGTATGTTTGTGTTACTTGGTGTAAGTGTGTGTCTTTGTTACTTGGTGTCAGTGTATGTCTTTGTTACTTGGTGTAAGTGTATGTCCTTGTTACTTGGTGTCAGTGTATGTCGTTGTTACTTGGTGTAAGTGTGTGTCTGTGTTACTGGTTATCAGTGTATGTCTTTGTGACTCGGTGTCAGTGTATGTCTTTGTTACTGGGTGTCAGTGTATGACTTTGTTAATTGGTGACAGTGTGTGTCTGTGTGTCAGTGTATGTCTTTGTTACTGTGTATCAGTGTTTCTCTATGTTACTGGGTGTCAGTGTGTGTTTGTTTGTGTTACTGGGTGTCAGTATTTAGTTTAGTGATACAGCACTGAAACAGGCCCTTCGGCCAACCGAGTCTGTGACGAACATCAACCACCCATTTATACTAATCCGACACTAATCCCGTATTCCTATCACATCCCCACCTGTCCCTATATTTTTCCCTACCACCTACCTATACTAGGTTCAGTTTATAATGGCTAATTAACCTATCTACCTGCAAGTCTTTGGCATGTGGGAGGAAACCGGAGCACCCGGAGGAAACTCACACAGACACAGGGAGAACATGCAAACTCCGCACAGGCAGTACCCAGAATCGAGCCTCGGTCCCTGGAGCTGTGAGGCAGCTAACCACTGTGCCAATGTGCCGCGTGGTGTGTGTCTGTGTTACTGGGTATCAGTGTATGTCTTTGTTACTTGGTGTAAGTGTGTGTCTGTGTTACTGGGTAACAGTGTATGTCTTTGTTACTTGGTGTCAGTGTATGTCTGTGTTACTTGGTGTAAGTGTGTGTCTTTGTTACTTGATGTAATTGCATGTATTTGTTCCTTGGTGTCAGTGTATGTCTGTGTTACTTGGTGTAAGTGCATGTCTTTGTTTCTTGGTGTCAGTGTATGTCTTTGTGACGTGATGTCATTGTCTGTCTTAGTTACTGGGTGTCAGTGTTTGTCTTTGTTACTGGGTGTCAGTGTCTGTCTTTGTGACTTGGTGTCAGTGTATGTCTTTGTTACCTGGTGTCAGTGTATGTCTTTGTTACTTGTTGTAAGTGTGTGTCTGTGTTACTGGGTATCAGTGCATGTCTTTGCTACATGGTGACAGTGTACGTCTGTGTTACTTGGTGTAAGTGTGTGTCTTTGTTACTTGGTGTAATTGTATGTCTTTCTTAATTGGTGTCAGTGGATGTCTGTGTTACTTGGTGTAAGTGTATGTCTGTGTTACTTGGTGTCAGTGTATGTCTTTGTTACTTGGCGTAAGTGTGTGTCTGTGTTACTCGGTATCAGTGTATGTCATTGTTACTTCGTGTAAGTGTGTGTCTGTGTTACTGGGTAACAGTGTATGTCTTTGTTACTTGGTGTAATTGTATGTCTTTGTTACTTGGTGTCAGTGTATGTCTTTGTTACTTGGTGGAAGTGAGTGTTTGTGTTACTTGGTGTAAGTGTGTGTCTGCGTCACTCGGTATCAGTGTATGTCTTTGTTACTTGGTGTAAGTGTGTGTCTGTGTTACTGGGTAACAGTGTATGTTTTTGTTACTTGGTGTCAGTGTATGTCTGTGTTATTTGGTGTAAGTGTGTGTCTTTGTTACCTGGTGTAATTGTATATCTTTGTTACTTGGTGTCAGAGTATTTCTGTGTTACTTGGTGTAAGTGTATGTCTTTGTTACTTGGTGTCAGTGTATGTCTTTGTTACTTGGTGTAAGTGTGTGCCTGTGTTACTGGGTATCAGTGTATGTCTTTGTTACTGGGTGTAAGTGTATGTCTTTGTTACTTGGTGTCAGTGCATGTCTGTGTTACTTGGTGTAAGTGTATGTCTTTGTTACTTGGTGTCAGTGTTTGTCTTTGTTACTTTGTGGAAGTGTGTGACTGTGTTACTGGGTATCAGTGTATGTCTTTGTTACTGGGTGTCAGTGGTTCTCTGTGTTACTGGGTGTCAGTGTTTGTTTGTTTGTGTCACTGGGTGTCAGTGTGTGTCTGTGAGACTCGGTGTCAGTATTTAGTTTAGTTTAGAGATACAGCACTTAAACAGGCCCTTCGGCCAACCGAGTGTGTGCCGACCATCAACCACCCATTTATACTAATCCTACACTAATCCCGTATTCCTACCACATCCCCACCAGTCCCTATATATTTCCCTACCACCTACCTATACTAGGGTCAATTTATCATGGCCAATTAACCTATCAACCTGCAAGTCGTTGGCATGTGGCAAAAAACCGGAGCATCCGGAGGAAACTCTCGCAGACACAGGGAGAACTTGCAAACTCCGCACAGGCAGTACCCAGAATCGAGCCCGGGTCCCTGGAGCTGTGAGGCTGCTAACCACTGTGCCAATGTGCCGCCCAGTGTGTGTCTGTGCTACTGGGTATCAGTGTATGTCTTTGTTACTTGGTGTCATTGTATGTCTGTGTTACTTGGTGTAAGTGTCTGTCTGTGTTACTGGGTATCAGTGTATGTCTTCGTGACTTGGTGTCAGTGTATGTCTTTGTTACTGGGAGGCAGTGTATGTCTTTGTTACTTGTTGTAAGTGTGTGTCTGTGTTCCTGGGTATCAGTGTATGTCTTTGTTTCTTGGTGTCATTGTATGTCTTTGTTACTTTGTGTCAGTGTATATCTGTGTTACTGGGTATAAGTGCATGTCTTTATTAAATGGTGCAAGTGTATCTCTGTGTTACATGGTGTAAGTGTGTGTCTGTGTTACTGGGTATCAGTGTATGTCTTTGTTACTTGGTGTAAGTGTGTGTCTGTGTTCCTGGGTATCAGTGTATGTCTTTGTTACTTGGTGTCATTGGATGTCTTTGTTACTTGGTGTAAGTGTATGTCTGTGTTACTTGGTGTCAGTGTATGTCTTTGTTACTTGGAGAAAGTGTGTGTCTGTGTTACTGGGTGTCAGTGAGTGTCTTTGTTACTTGGTGTCCGTGTGTGCCTGTGTTACTGGGTGTCAGTGTATGACTTTGTTACTGGGTGTCTGTGTATGTCTTTGTTACTTGGTGTAAGTGTGTGTCTGTGTTACTGGGTATCAGTGTCTGTCTTTGTTACTTGGTGTAAGTGTGTGTCTGTGTTACTGGGTATCAGTGTATGTCTTTGTTTCTTGGTGTCAGTGTATGTCTATGTTACTTGGTGTAAGTGTGTGTCTGTTTTACTGGGTATCAGTGTATGTCTTTGTGACTTGGTGTCAGTGTATGTCTTTGTTACTGGGTGTCAATGTGTGTCTTTGTGACTTGGTGTCAGTGTATTTCTTTGTTACTTTTTGGTAAGTGTGTGTCGGTGTTCCTGGGTGTCAGTGTATGTCTGTGTTACTTGGTGTAAGTGTGTGTCTTTGTTACTTGGTGTAAGTGTATGCATTTGTTAATTGGTGTCAGTGTATGTTTTTGTTACTTGGTGTCAGTGTGTGTCTGTTTTACTGAGTATCAGTGTATGTCTTTGTTACTTGGTGTAAGTGTATGTCTTTGTTACTTGGTGTCAGTGTCTGTCGTTGTTACTTCTTGCAGGTGTGTGTCTGTGTTACTGGTTATCAGTGTATGTCTTTGTGACTCGGTGTCAGTGTATGTCTTTGTAACTGGATGTCAGTGTATGTCTTTGTTACTTGGTGACAGTGTGTGTCTGTGTGTCAGTGTATGTCTTTGTTACTGTGTATCAGTGTTTCTCTATGTTACTGGGTGTCAGTGTGTTTTCGTTTGTGTTACTGGGTGTCAGTATTTAGTTTAGTGATGCAGCACTGAAACAGGCCCTTCGGCCAACCGAGTCTGTGCCGACCATCAACCACTCATTTATACTAATCCTACACTAATCCCGTATTCCTATCACATCCCCACCTGTCCCTATATATTTCCCTACCACCTACCTATATTAGTGTCAATATATAATGGCCAATTAACCTATCAACCAGCAAGTCTTTGGCATGTGGGAAGAAACCGGAGCACCCGGAGGAATCTCACGCAGACACAGGGAGAACTTGCAAACTCCGCACAGCCAGTACCCAGAATCGAGCCCGGGTCCCTGGAGCTGTGAGGCTGCGAACCACTGTGCCAATGTGCCGCCCAGTGTGTGTCTGTGCGACTGGGTATCAGTGTATGGCTTTGTTACTTGGTGTCAGTGTATGTCTGTGTTACTTGGTGTAACTGTGTGTCTGTGTTACTGGGTAACAGTGTATGTCTTTGTAACTTGGTGTCAGTGTATGTCTGTGTTACTTGGTGTACGTGTGTGTATTTGTTACTTGGTGTAATTGTATGTCTTTGCTACTTGGTGTCAGTGTATGTCTGTGTTACTTCGTGTCATTGTATGTCTTTGTTACCTGGTGTCAGTGCATGTCTTTGTGACGTGGTGTCATTGTCTGTCTTTGTTACTTGGTTTGAGTGTATGTCTTTGTTACTTGGTGTCAGTGTGTGTCTGTGTTACTGGGTATCAGTGTATATCTTTGTTAATAGTGTAAGTGTGTGTCTGTGTTACTGGGTATCAGGGAATGTCTTTGCTACATGGTGACAGTGTATGTCTGTGTTACTTGGTGTAAGTGTGAGTCTTTGTTACTTGGTGTAAGTGTATGTCTTTGTAACTTGGTGTCAGTGTATGTCTTTGTTACTTGGTGTAAGCGTGTGTCTGTGTTACTGGGTAACAGTGTATGTCTTTGTTACTAGGTGTCAGTGTATGACTGTGTTACTTGGTGTCAGTGTATGTCTTTGTTACTTGGTGTAAGTTTATGTCTTTGATACTTGGTGTCAGTCTATGTCTTGGTTACTTGGTGTAAGTGTGTGTCTGTGTTTCTGGGTAACAGTGTATGTCTTTGTTACTGGGTGTCAGTGTATGTCTTGGTTACTGGATGTCAGTGAATGTCTTTGTGACTTGGTGTCAGTGTATGTCTGTGTTACTTGGTGTCAGTGTATGTCTGTGTTACTTGGTGTAATTGTGTGTCTTTGTTACTTGGTGTAAGTGTGTGTCTGTGTTACTGGGTATCAGAGTATGTCTTTGTTACTTGGTGTCAGTGTATGTCTTTGTTACTTGGTGTTAGTGTGTGTCTGTGTTACTGGGTGTCAGTAGATATCTTTGTTACTTGGTGTCAGTGTATGTCTTTGTTACTTTGTGGAAGTGTGTGCATGTGTTACTGGGTATCAGTGTATGTCTTTGTGACTTGGTGTCAGTGTATGTCTTTGTTACTGGGTGTCAGTGTATGTCTTTGTTACTTGGTGACAGTGTGTGCTTGTGTTAGTCTTTGTTACTTGATGTCAGTGTGTGTCTGTGTATGTCTTTGTTACTGTGTGTCAGTGTTTCTCTATGTTACTGGGTGTCAGTGTGTGTTTGTTTGTGTTGCTGGGTGTGAGTGTGTGTCTGTGTTACTTGGTGTAAGTGTATGTCTTTGTATCTTGGTGTCAGTGGCTGTCTTTGTTACTTGGTGTCAGAGTTTGTCTTTGTTACTTGGTGTAAGTGTGTGTCTGTGTGAATGGGTATCAGTGTATGTCTTCGTGACTTGGTGTCAGTGTATGTCTTTTTTACTGGGTGTCAGTGTATGTCTTTGTTACTTGGTGTAAGTGTGTGTCTTTGTTACAGGGTATCAGTGTATGTCTTTGTTACTTGGTGTCAGTGTATGTCTTTTTTACTTGGTGTAAGTGTATGTCTTTGTTACTTGTTGTCAGTGTGTGTCTTTGTTACTTGGTGTCAGTGTGTGTCTGTGTTCCTGGGTGTCAGTGTATGTCTTTGTTACTTGGTGTCAATGTGTGTCTGTGTTACTGGGTGTCAGTGTGTTTGTTTGTGTTCCTGGGTGTCAGTGTGTGTCTGTGTTACTTGGTGTATGTGTGTGTCTTTGTTACTTGGTTTCCGTGTGTATCTGTGTTACTGGGTGTCAGTGTACTTCTTTGTTACTTGGTGTAAGTGTGTGTCAGTGTTCCTGGGTGTCAGTGTATGTCTTTGTTACTGTGTATCAGTTTGTGTCTGTGACACTAGGTGTCAGTATTTAGTTTAGTTTAGAGTTACAGCACTGAAACAGGCCCTTCGGCCCACCGACCATCAACCACCCATTTATTCTAATCCTACACTAATCCCGTATTCCTATCAACAACTTTGCTTCCAATTTCCACCCTTCTCATACCTTTACATGGTCCATCTCTGACACTTCCCTTCCCTTCCTCGACTTCTCTGTTTCCATCTCTGGGGATAGGTTGTCTACCAATATCCATTATAATCCCACTGACTACCACAGCAACCTCGACGACACTTCTTCACACCCTACCTCCTGAAAGAACTCCATTCCATTCTCCTTGTTTCTCCGTCTCCGACGCATCTGCTCTGATGATGCTACCTTCCATGACGGTGCTTCTGATATGACCTCCTTTTTCCTCAACCGAGGATTTCCCCCCACTGTTGTTGACAGGGACCTTCAACCGTGTCCGACCCATTCCCCGCACCTCTACCCTCACCCCTTCCCCTCCCTCCCAGAACCATGACAGGGTTCCCCTTGTCCTCACTTTTCATCCCACCAGCCTCCATATCCAAAGGATCATCCTGCGCCATTTTCGCCCCCTCCAGCGTGATGCCACTACCAGTCGCATCTTCCCCTCCCTTCCCCTGTCAGCATTCCGAAGGGATCGTTCCCTCCACGACACCCTGGTCCACTCCTCCATTACCCCCACCACCTCGTCCCCGTCCCAGGGCACCTTCCCTTGCAATCGCAGGAGGTGTAATACCTGTCCATTTACCTCCTCTCTCCTCACTATCCCAGGCCGCAAACACTCCTTTCAGGTGAACCAGCGATTTACTTGTACTTCTTTCAATGTAGTATACTGTATTCGCTGCTCACAGTGTTGTCTCCTCTACATTGGGTAGACCAAGCGCAGACTGGGTGACCGCTTTGCGGAACATCTCCGCTTAGTCCGCAAGCAGGACCCTGAGCTTCCGGTTGCTTGCCATTTCAACACTCCCCCCTGCTCTCATGCTCACATCTCTGTCCTGGGATTGCTGCAGTGTTCCAGTGAACATCAACGCAAGCTTGAGGAACAGCATCTCATCTACCGATTAGGCGCACTACAGCCTGCCCGACTGAGCATTGAGTTCAACACTTTCAGAGCATGACAGCCCCCCACTTTACTTACATTTTTAGTCATTTTAAGTTGTTTTTTCTTCCTTTTGTTTGCATTCCTATCACATCCCCACCTGTCCCTATATATTTCCCTACCACCTACCTATACTAGGGGCAATTTATAATGGCCAATTAACCTATCAACCTGCAAGTCTTTGGCATGTGGGAGGAAACCGGAGCACCCGGAGGAAACCCACGCAGACACAGGGAGAACTTGCAAACTCCGCACAGGCGGTACCCAGAATCGAGCCCGGGTCCCTGGAGCTGTGAGGCTGCTAACCACTGTGCCAATGTGCCGCCCAGTGTGTGTCTGTGTTACTGGGTATCAGTGTGTGTCTTTGTTACTTGGTGTCAGTGTATGTCTGTGTTACTTGGTGTAAGTGTGTGTCTGTGTTACTGGGTATCAGTGTATGTCTGTGTTACGTGGTGTCGGTGTATGTTTCTGTTACTTGGTGCAAGTGTGTGTCTTTGTTACTTGGTGTAATTGTATGTCTTTGTTACTTGGTGTCATTGTATGTCTGTGTAACTTGGTGAAAGTTTATGTCTTTGATACTTGGTGTCAGTGTATGTCTTTGTGACGTGGTGTCAGTGTCTGTCTTTGTTACTGGGTGTCAGTGTCTGTCTTCGTTACTTGGTGTCAGTGTTTATCTTTGTTACTTGGTTTGAGTGTATGTCTTTGTTACTTGGTGTCAGTGTGTGTCTGTGTTACTGGGTATCAGTGTATATCTTTGTTAATGGTGTAAGTGTGTGTCTGTGTTACTGGGTGTCAGGGAATGTCTTTGCTACATGGTGACAGTGTATTTCTGTGTTACTTGGTGTAAGTGTGAGTCTTTGTTACTTGGTGTAAGTGTATGTCTTTGTAACTTGGTGTCAGTGTATGTCTTTGTTACTTGGTGTAAGTGTGTGTCTGTGTTACTGGGTAACAGTGTATGTCTTTGTTACTTGGTGTAATTGTATGTCTTTGTTACTTGGTGTCAGTGTATGTCTTTGTTACTTGGTGTAAGTTTATGTCTTTGATACTTGGTGTCAGTGTATGTCTTTGTTACTTGGTGTAAGTGTGTGTCTGTGTTTCTGGGTAACAGTGTATGTCCTTGTTACGTGGTGTCAGTCTATGTTTGTGTTGCTTGGTGCAAGTGTGTGTCTTTGTTACTTGGTGTAATTGTATGTCTTTGTTACTTGGTGTCATTGTATGTCTGTGTTACTTGGTGTAAGTTTATGTCTTTGATACTTGGTGTCAGTGTATGTCTTTGTGACTTGGTGTCAGTGTCTGTCTTTGTTACTGGGTGTCAGTGTCTGTCTTCGTTACTTGGTGTCAGTGATTGTCTTTGTTACTGTGTGTCAGTGTCTGTCTTTGTGACTTGGTGTCAGTGTATGTCTTTGTTACTTGGTTTCAGTGTATGTCTTTGTTACTTGGTGTCAGTGTGTGTCTGTGTTACTGGGTATCAGTGTATATCTTTGTTACTTGGTGTAAGTTTGTGTCATTGTTACCAGGTATCAGGGAATGTCTTTGCTACATGGTGACAGTGTCTGTCTGTGTTACTTGGTGTAAGTGTGAGTCTTTGTTACTTGGTGTACGTGTATGTCTTTGTAACTTGGTGTCAGTGTGTGTCTGTGTTACTGGGTAACAGTGTATGTCTTTGTTACTAGGTGTCAGTGTATGTCTGTGTTACTTGGTGTAAGTGTGTGTCTTTGTTACTTGGTGTAATTGTATGTCTTTGTTACTCGGTGTCAGTGTATGTGGTTGTTACTTGGTTTAAGTGTGTGTCTTTGTTACTTGGTGTAATTGTATGTCTGTGTTGCTTGATGTCAGTGTATGTCTGTGTTACTTGGTGTAAGTGTATGTCTTTGTTACTGAGTATCAGTGAATGTCTTTGTTACTTGGTGTCATTGTATGTCTGTGTTACTTGGTGTAAGTGTGTGTCTGTGTTACTTGGTATCAGTGCATGTCTTTGTTACTTGGTGTAAGTGTGTGTCTGTGTTACTGGGTATCAGTGTATGTCTTTGTTACTTGGTGTCATTGTATGTCTGTGTTACTTGGTGTAAGTGTGTGTCTGTGTTACTTGGTATCAGTGCATGTCTTTGTTACTTGGTTTAAGTGTGTGTCTGTGTTCCTGGGTAACAGTGTATGTCTTTGTTACTTGGTGTTAGTGTATGTCTGAGTTACTTGGTGTAAGTGTGTGTCTTTGTTACTTGGTGTAATTGTATTTCTTTGTTACTTGGTGTCAGTGTTTGTCTGTGTTACCTGGTGTAAGTTTATGTCTTTGTTACTTGGTGTCAGTGTATGTCTTTGTGACGTGGTGTCATTGTCTGTCTTTGTTACTGGGTGTCAGTGTCTGTCTTCGTTACTGGGTGTCATTGTTTGTCTTTGTTACTGGGTGTCAGTGTCTGTCTGTGTTACTGGGTATCAATGTATATCTTTTTTACTTGGTGTAAGTGTGTGTCTGTGTTACTGGGTATCAGTGCATGTCTTTGCTACATGGTGACAGTGCATGTCTTTGCTACTTGCTGTAAGTGTGTGTCTTTGTTACTTGGTGTCAGTGCAGGTCTTTGTTACTTGGTGTCAGCGTATGTATTTGTTACTTGGTGTATGTGTGTGTCTGTGTTACTTGGTGTAAGTGTGTGTCTGTGTTACTTGGTATCAGTGTATGTCTTTGTTACTTGGTGTAAGTGTGTGTCTGTGATACTGGGTAACAGTGTATGTCTTTGTTACTTGGTGTCAGTGTATGTCTGTGTTACTTGGTGTAAGTGTGTATCTTTGATACTTGGTGTAATTGTATGTCTTTGATACTTGGTGTCAGTGTATGTCTTTGCTACTTGGTGTAAGTGAGTGTTTGTGTTACTTGGTGTAAGTGTGTGCCTGTGTCACTTGGTATCAGTGTATGTCTTTGTTACTTGGTATAAGTGTGTGTCTGTGCTACTGGGTAACAGTGTATGTTTTTGTTACTTGGTGTCAGTGTATGGCTGCGTTATTTGGTGTAAGTGTTTTTCTTTGTTACTTGGTGTAATTGTATGTCTTTGTTACTTGGTGTCAGTGTATGTCTTTGTTAATTGGTGTAAGTGTGTGTCTGTGTTACTGGGTATCAGTGGATGTCTTTGTTACTTGGTGCCAGTGTATGTCTTTGTGACTTCGTGTCAGTGTATGTCTTGGTTACTGGGTGTCAGGGAATGTCTTTGTGACTTGGTGTCAGTGTATGTCTTTGTTACTTGGTGTCTGTTTATGTCTTTGTTACTTGGTGTCAGTGTATGTCTGTGTTACTTGGTGTCAGAGTATGTCTGTGTTACTTGGTGTAATTGTGTGTCTTTGTTACTTGGTGTAAGTGTGTGTCTGTGTTACTGGGCATCAGTGTATGTTTTTGTTACTTGGTGTCAGTGTATGTCTTTGTTACTTGGTGTTAGTGTGTGTCTGTGTTACTGGGTGTCAGTAGATGTCTTTGTTACTTGTTGTCAGTGTTTGTCTTTGTTACTTTGTGGAAGTGTGTGTCTGTGTTACTGGGTATTAGTGTATGTCTTTGTGACTTGGTGTCAGTGTATGTCTTTGTTACTGGGTGTCTGTGTATGTCTTTGTTACTGTGTGTCAGTGTTTCTCTATGTTACTGGGTGTCAGTGTGTGTTTGTTTGTGTTGCTGGGTGTGAGTGTGTGTCTGTGTTACTTGGTGTAAGTATATGTCTTTGTATCTTGGTGTCAGTGGCTGTCTGTGTTACTTGGTGTCAGTGTATGTCTGTGTTACTTGGTGTAAGTGTATGTCTTTGTTACTGGGTATCAGTGAATGTCTTTGTTACTTGGTGTCATTGTATGTCTGTGTTACTTGGTGTAAGTGTGTGTCTGTGTTACTTGGTATCAGTGCATGTCTTTGTTACTTGGTGTAAGTGTGTGTCTGTGTTACTGGGTATCAGTGTATGTCTTTGTTACTTGGTGTCATTGTATGTCTGTGTTACTTGGTGTATGTGTGTGTCTGTGTTACTTGGTATCAGTGCATGTCTTTGTTACTTGGTGTAAGTGTGTGTCTGTGTTACTGGGTAACAGTGTATGTCTTTGTTACTTGGTGTCAGTGTATGTCTGAGTTACTTGGTGTAAGTGTGTGTCTTTGTTACTTGGTGTAATTGTATTTCTTTGTTACTTGGTGTCAGTGCTTGTCTGTGTTACTTGGTGTAAGTTTATGTCTTTGTTACTTGGTGTCAGTGTATGTCTTTGTGACGTGGTGTCATTGTCTGTCTTTGTTACTGGGTGTCAGTGTCTGTCTTCGTTACTTGGTGTCATTGTTTGTCTTTGTTACTGGGTGTCAGTGTCTGTCTTTGTGACTTGGTGTCAGTGTATGTCTTTGTTACTTGGTGTAAGTGTGTGTCTGTGTTACTGGGTATCAATGTATATCTTTGTTACTTGGTGTAAGTGTGTGTCTGTGTTACTGGGTATCAGTGCATGTCTTTGCTACATGGTGACAGTGCATGTCTGTGCTACTTGCTGCAAGTGAGTGTCTTTGTTACTTGGTGTAATTGTATGTCTTTGTTACTTGGTGTCAGTGCAGGTCTTTGTTACTTGGTGTCAGTGTATGTATTTGTTACTTGGTGTAAGTGTGTGTCTGTGTTACTTGGTGTAAGTGTGTGTCTGTGTTACTTGGTATCAGTGTATGTCTTTGTTACTTGGTGTAAGTGTGTGTCTGTGATACTGGGTAACAGTGTATGTCTTTGTTACTTGGTGTCAGTGTATGTCTGTGTTACTTGGTGTAAGTGTGTATCTTTGTTACTTGGTGTAATTGTATGTCTTTGATACTTGGTGTCAGTGGATGTATTTGCTACTTGGTGTAAGTGAGTGTTTGTGTTACTTGGTGTAAGTGTGTGCCTGTGTCACTTGGTATCAGTGTATGTCTTTGTTACTTGGTATAAGTGTGTGTCTGTGCTACTGGGTAACAGTGTATGTCTTTGTTACGTGGTGTCAGTGTATGGCTGCGTTATTTGGTGTAAGTGTTTGTCTTTGTTACTTGGTGTAATTGTATGTCTTTGTTACTTGGTGTCAGTGTATGTCTGTGTTACTTGGTGTAAGTGTATGTCTTTGTTACTTGGTGTCAGTGTATGACTTTGTTACTTGGTGCCAGTGTATGTCTTTGTGACTTCGTGTCAGTGTATGTCTTGGTTACTGGGTGTCAGTGAATGTCTTTGTGACTTGCTGTCTGTTTATGTCTTTGTTACTTGGTGTCAGTGTATGTCTGTGTTACTTGGTTTAATTGTGTGTCTTTGTTACTTGGTGTAAGTGTGTGTCTGTGTTACTGGGTATCAGTGTATGTTTTTGTTACTTGGTGTCAGTGTATGTCTTTGTTACTTGGTGTTAGTGTGTGTCTGTGTTACTGGGTGTCAGTGTGTTACTGTGTGTCAGTGGCTGTCTTTGTTACTTGGTGTCAGAGTTTGTCTTTGTTACTTGGTGTAAGTGTGTGTCTGTGTTACTGGGTATCAGTGTATGTCTTCGTGACTTGGTGTCAGTGTATGTCTTTTTTACTGGGTGTCAGTGTATGTCTTTGTTACTTGGTGTAAGTGTGTGTCTGTGTTACTGGGTATCAGTGTATGTCTTTGTTACTTGGTGTAAGTGTTTGTCTTTGTTACTTGGTGTCAGTGTATGTCTTTGTTACTTGTTATAAGTGTGTGTCTTTGTTACTTGGTGTCAGTGTGTGTCTGTGTTCCTGGGTGTCAGTGTATGTCTTTGTTGCTTGGTATCAATGTGTGTCTGTGTTACTGGGTGTCAGTGTATTTGTTTGTGTTAATGGGTGTCAGTGTGTGTCTGTGTTACTTGGTGTATGTGTGTGTCTTTGTTACTTGGTTTCCATGTGTGTCTGTGTTACTGGGTGTCAGTGTACGTCTTTGTTACTTGTTGTAAGTGTGTGTCTGTGTAACTGGGTGTCAGTGCATGTCTTTGTTACTGTGTATCAGTTTGTGTCTGTGACACTAGGTGTCAGTATTTAATTTAGTTTAGAGATACAGCACTGAAACAGGCCCTTCGGCCCACCGACCATCAACCACCCATTTATTCTAATCCTACACTAATCCCGTATTCCTATCAACAACTTTGCTTCCAATTTCCACCCTTCTCTCACCTTTACATGGTCCATCTCTGACACTTCCCTTCCCTTCCTCGACTTCTCTGTCTCCATCTCTGGGGATAGGTTGTCTACCAATATCCATTATAAGCCCACTGACTCCCACAGCAACCTCGACGACATTTCTTCACACCCTGCCTCCTGAAAGAACTCCATTACATTCTCCTAGTTTCTCCGTCTCCGACGCATCTGCTCTGATGATGCTACCTTCCATGACGGTGCTTCTGATATGACCTCCTTTTTCCTCAACCGAGGATTTCCCCCCACTGTGGTTGACAGGGACCTCAACCGTGTCCGACCCATTCCCCACACCTCTACCCTCACCCCTTCCCCTCCCTCCCAGAACCGTGACAGGGTTCCCCTTGTCCTCACTTTTCATCCCACCAGCCTCCATATCCAAAGGATAATCCTCCGCCATTTTCGCCCCCTCCAGCGTGATGCCACTACCAGTCGCATCTTCCCCTCCCTTCCCCTGTCAGCATTCCGAAGGGATCGTTCCCTCCACGACACCCTGGTCCACTCCTCCATTACCCCCACCACCTCGTCCCCGTCCCAGGGCACCTTCCCTTGCAATCGCAGGAGGTGTAATACCTGTCCATTTACCTCCTCTCTCCTCACTATCCCAGGCCGCAAACACTCCTTTCAGGTGATGCAGCGATTTACTTGTACTTCTTTCAATGTAGTATACTGTATTCGCTGCTCACAGTGTGGTCTCCTCTACATTGGGTAGACCAAGCGCAGACTGGGTGACCGCTTTGCGGAACATCTCCGCTCAGTCCGCAAGCAGGACCCTGAGCTTCCGGTTGCTTGCCATTTCAACACTCCCCCCTGCTCTCATGCTCACATCTCTGTCCTGGGATTGCTGCAGTGTTCCAGTGAACATCAACGCAAGCTCGAGGAACAGCATCTCATCTACCGATTAGGCGCACTACAGCCTGCCGGACTGAACATTGAGTTCAATACTTTCAGAGCATGACAGCCCCCCACTTTACTTACATTTTTAGTCATTTTAAGTTATTTTTTCCTCCTTTTTTTTGCATTCCTATCACATCCCCACCTGTCCCTATATATTTCCCTATCACCTACCTATACTAGGGGCAATTTATAAAGGCCAATTAACCTATCAACCTGCAAGTCTTTGGCATGTGGGAGGAAACCAGAGCACCCGGAGGAAACCCACGCAGACACAGGGAGAACTTGCAAACTCCGCACAGGCGGTACCCAGAATCGAGCCCGGGTCCCTGGAGCTGTGAGGCTGCTAACCACTGTGCCAATGTGCCGCCCAGTGTGTGTCTGTGTTACTGGGTATCAGTGTATGTCTTTGTTACTTGGTGTCAGTGTATGTCTGTGTTACTTGGTGTAAGTGTGTGTCAGTGTTACTGGGTATCAGTGTATGTCTTTGTTACTTTGTGTCAGTGTATGTTTGTGTTGCTTGGTGCAAGTGTATGTCTTTGTTACTTGGTGTCAGTGTATGTCTGTGTTACTTGGTGTACGTGTGTGTCTGTGTTATTTGGTATCAGTGTATGTCTTTGTTACGTGGTGTCAGTGTATGTCTTTGTTACTTGGTGTAAGTTTATGTCTTTGATACTTGGTGTCAGTGTATGTCTTTGTGACGTGGTGTCAGTGTCTGTCTTTGTTACTGGGTGTCAGTGTCTGTCTTCGTTACTTGGTGTCAGTGTTTATCTTTGTTACTGTGTGTCAGTGTCTGTCTTTGTGACTTGGTTTGAGTGTATGTCTTTGTTACATGGTGTCAGTGTGTGTCTGTGTTACTGAGTATCAGTGTATATCCTTGTTAATGGTGTAAGTGTGTGTCTGTGTTACTGGGTATCAGGGAATGTCTTTGCTACATGGTGACAGTGTATGGCTGTGTTACTTGGTGTAAGTGTGAGTCTTTGTTACTTGGTGTAAGTGTATGTCTTTGTAACTTGGTATCAGTGTATGTCTTTGTTACTTGGTGTAAGTGTGTGTCTGTGTTACTGGGTAACAGTGTATGTCTTTGTTACTTTGTGTAATTGTATGTCTTTGTTACTTGGTGTCAGTGTATGTCTTTGTTACTTGGTGTAAGTGTGTGTCTGTGTCACTTGGTATCAATGTATGTCTTTGTTACTTGGTGCAAGTGTTTGTCTGTGTTTCTGGGTAACAGTGTATGTCTTTGTTACGTGGTGTCAGTGTATGTTTGTGTTGCTTGGTGCAAGTGCGTGTCTTTGTTACTTGGTGTAATTGTATGTCTTTGTTACTTGGTGTCATTGTATGTCTGCGTTACTTGGTGTAAGTTTATGTCTTTGATACTTGGTGTCAGTGTATGTCTTTGTGACTTGGTGTCAGTGTCTGTCTTTGTTACTGGGTGTCAGTGTCTGTCTTCGTTACTTGGTGTCAGTGTTTGTCTTTGTTACTGTGTGTCAGTGTCTGTCTTTGTGACTTGGTGTCAGTGTATGTCTTTGTTACTTGGTTTCAGTGTATGTCTTTGTTACTTGGTGTAAGTGTGTGTCTGTGTTACTGGGTATCAGTGTATATCTTTGTTACTTGGTGTAAGTGAGTGTCTGTGTTACTGGGTATCAGGGAATGTCTTTGCTACATGGTGTCATTGATTGTTTTGTTACTTGGTGTCAGTGTATGTCTTTGTTACTGGGTGTCACTGTATGTCTTAGTGACTTTGTGTCAGTGTATGTCTTTGTTACTGGGTGTCAGTTTATGTCTTTGTTACTTGGTGTCAGTGTATGTCTTTGTCACTTGATGTCAGTGTATGTCTGTGTTACTTGGTGTAAGTGTGAGTCTTTGTTACTTGATGTAAGTGTGTGCCTGTGTTACTCGGTATCAGTGTATGTCTTTGTTACTTGGTGTCAGTGTATGTCGTTGTTACTTGGTGTAAGTGTGTGTCTGTGTTACTTGGTATCAGTGTATGTTTTTGTTACTTGGTGTAAGTGTGTGTCTGTGTTATTGGGTTACAGTGTATGTCTTTGTTACTTGGTGTCAGTGTATGTCTGTGTTACTTCGTGCAAGTCTGTGTCTTTGTTACTTGGTGTAATTGTATGTCTTTGTTACTTGGTGTCATTGTATGTCTGTGTTACTTGGTGTCTGTGTATGTCTTTGTGACTTGGTGTCAGTGTCTGTCTTTGTTACTGGGTGTCAGTGTCTTTCTTCGTTACTTGGTGTCAGTGTTTGTCTTTGTTACCGTGCGTCAGTGTCTGTCTTTGTTACTTGGCGTCAAAATTTTGTCATTGTTACTTGGTGTAAGTGTGTGTCTGTGTTACTGGGTATCAGTGTATATCTTTGTTACTTGGTGTCAGTGTGTGTCTGTGTTACTTGGTATCAGTGTATGTCTTTGTTCCTTGGTGTAAGCGTGTGTCTGTGTTAATGGGTAACAGTGTATGTCTTTGTTACTGGGTGTCACTGTATGTCTGTGTTACTTGGTGTAAGTGTGTGTCTTTGTTACTTGGTGTAATTGTATGTCTTTGTTACTTGGTGTCAGTGTATGTCTGTGTTACTTGGTGTCAGTGTACGTCTTTGTTACTTGGTGAAAGTGTGTGTCTGTGTTACTGGGTATCAGTGTATGTCTTTGTTACTTGGTGTCAGTGTATGTCTTTGTGACTTGGTGTCAGTGAAAGTCTTTGTTACTGGTTGTCACTGTATGTCTTTGTGACTTTGTGTCAGTGTTTGTCTGTGTTACTTGTTGTAAGTGTGTGTCTTTGTAACTTGGTGTCCGTGTGTGTCTGTGTTACTGGGTGTCAGTGTATGTCTTTGTTACTGGGTGTCACTGTATGTCCTTGTTACTTGATGTATGTGTGTGTCTGTGTTACTGGGTATCAGTGTATGTCTTTGTTACTTGGTGTCAGTGTATGTCTGTGTTACTTGGTGTAAGTGTGAGTCTGTGTTACTGGGTATCAGTGTATGTCTTTGTGACTTGGTGTAAGTGTGTGTCTGTGTTACTGGGTATCAGTGTATGTCTTTGTGACTTGGTGTCAGTGTATGTCTTTGTTACTGGGTGTCAGTGTGTGTCTTTGTGACTTGGTGTCAGAGGATGTCTTTGTTACTTGGTGTAAGTGTGTGTCTTTGTTACTGGGTATCAGTGCATGTCTTTGTTACTGGGTGTCAGTGTATGTCTGTGTTACATGGTGTAAGTGTGTGTCTTTGTTACTTGGTGTCAGTGTAGGTCTTTGTTACTTGGTGTAAGTGTGTGTCTGTGTTACTGGGTATCAGTGTATATCTTTGTGACTTGGTATCAGTGTATGTATTTGTTACTGGGTGTCATTGTGTGTCTTTGTTACTGTGTATCAGTGTTTCTCTGTGTTACAGGGTGTCAGTGACACTAGGTGTCAGTATTTAGTTTAGTTTAGAGATACAGCACTTAAACAGGCCCTTCGGCCCACCGAGTCTGTGACGACCATCAACCACTCATTTATGCTAATCCGACACTAATCCCGTATTCCTATCACATTCCCACCTGTCCCAATATATTTCCCTACCACCTACCTATACTAGGGGCAATTCATAATGGCCAATTAACCTATCAACCTGCAAGTCTTTGGCATGTGGGAGGAAACGGGAGCACCCGGAGGAAACCCACGCAGACACAGGGAGAACTTGCAAACTCCGCACAGGCGGTACCCAGAATCGAGCCCGGGTCCCTGGAGCTGTGAGGCTGCTAACCACTGTGCCAATGTGCCACCCTGTGTGTGTCTGTGTTACTGGGTATCAGTGTATGTCTTTGTTACTTGGTGTCAGTGTATGTCTGTGTTACTTGGTGTAAGTGTGTGTCTGTGTCACTTGGTATCAATGTATGTCTTTGTTACTTGGTGCAAGTGTTTGTCTGTGTTTCTGGGTAACAGTGTATGTCTTTGTTACGTGGTGTCAGTGTATGTTTGTGTTGCTTGGTGCAAGTGCGTGTCTTTGTTACTTGGTGTAATTGTATGTCTTTGTTACTTGGTGTCATTGTATGTCTGCGTTACTTGGTGTAAGTTTATGTCTTTGATACTTGGTGTCAGTGTATGTCTTTGTGACTTGGTGTCAGTGTCTGTCTTTGTAACTGGGTGTCAGTGTCTGTCTTCGTTACTTGGTGTCAGTGTTTGTCTTTGTTACTGTGTGTCAGTGTCTGTCTTTGTTACTTGGTTTCAGTGTATGTCTTTGTTACTTGGTGTAAGTGTGTGTCTGTGTTACTGGGTATCAGTGTATATCTTTGTTACTTGGTGTAAGTGTGTGTCTGTGTTACTGGGTATCAGGGAATGTCTTTGCTACATGGTGACAGTGTATGTCTGTGTTACTTGGTGTGAGTGTAAGTCTTTGTTACTTGGTGTAAGTGTATGTCTTTGTAACTTGGTGTCAGTGTATGTCTTTGTTACTTGGTGTAAGTGTGTGTCTGTGTTACTGGGTAACAGTGTATGTCTTTGTTACTTGTTGTCAGTGTATGTCTTTGTGACTTGGTGTCAGTGTCTGTCTTTGTTACTGGGTGTCAGTGTCTGTCTTTGTTGCTTGGTGTCAGTGAATGTCTTTGTTACTTGGTGTAAGTGTGTGTCTGTGTTACTGGGTATCAGTGTGTATCTTTGTTACTTGGTGTCAGTGTGTGTCTGAGTTACTTGGTATCAGTGTATGTCTTTGTTACTTGGTGTAAGTGTATGTCTTTGTTACATGGTGTAAGTGTTTGTCTGTGTTACTTGGTGTCAATGTATGTCTGTGTTACTTGGTGTCAATGTATGTCTGTGTTACTTGGTGTCAGTGTATGTCTTTGTTACTTGGTGTCAGTGTATGTCTTTGTTACTTGGTGTAAGTGTTTGTCTGTGTTACTGGGTATCAGTGTATGTCTTTGTTACTTGTTGTCAGTGTATGTCTTTGTGACTTGGTGTCAGTGTCTGTCTTTGTTACTGGGTGTCAGTGTCTGTCTTTGTTGCTTGGTGTCAGTGAATGTCTTTGTTACTTGGTGTAAGTGTGTGTCTGTGTTACTGGGTATCAGTGTGTATCTTTGTTACTTGGTGTCAGTGTGTGTCTGAGTTACTTGGTATCAGTGTATGTCTTTGTTACTTGGTGTAAGTGTGTGTCTGTGTTAATGGGTAACAGTGTATGTCTTTGTTACTTGGTGTCTGTGTATGTCTGTGTTACTTGGTGTAAGTGTGTGTCTTTGTTACTTGGTGTAATTGTATGTCTTTGATACTTGGTGTCAGTGTCTGTCTGTGTTACTTGATGTAAGTGTATGTCTTTGTTACTTGGTGTCAGTGTATGTCTTTGTTACTTGGTGAAAGTGTGTGTCTGTGTTACTGGGTATCAGTGTATGTCTTTGTTACTTGGTGTCAGTGTATGTCTTTGTGACTTGGTGTCAGTGAATGTCTTTGTTACTGGTTGTCACTGTATGTCTTTGTGACTTTGTGTCAGTGTATGTCTTTGTTACTGGGTGTCATTTTATGTCTTTGTTACTTGGTGTCAGTGTATGTCTTTGTTACTTGGTGTCAGTGTATGTCTGTGTTACTTGGTGTAAGTGTGTGTCTTTGTTACTTGGTGTAAGTGTGTGCCTGTGTTACTGGATATCAGTGTTTGTCTTTGTTACTTGGTGTCAGTGTCTGTCGTTGTTACTTGGTGTCAGTGTGTGTCTTTGTTCCTTGGTGTAAGTGTGTGTCTGTGTTACTGGGTATCAGTGTATGTCTTTGTGAACTGGTGTCAGTGTATGTCTGTGTTACTTGGTGTGTGTGTGTGTCTGTGTTAGTGGGTGTCAGTGTATGTCTTTGTTAGTTGGTGCCAGTGTATGTCTGTGTTGCTTGGTTTAAGTGTATGTCTTTGTTACTTGGTGTCAGTTTATGTCTGCGTTACTTTGTGGAAGTGTATGTATTTGTTACTTGGTGTCAGTGTTTGTCTTTGATACTTTGTGGAAGTGTGTGTCTGTGTTACTGGGTATCAGTGTATGTCTTTGTGACTTGGTGTCAGTGTATGTCTTTGTTACTGGGTGTCAGTGTTTGTCTTTGTGACTTGGTGTCAGTGTGTGTCTCTGTTAGTCTTTGTTACATGTTGTCAGTGTCTGTCTGTGTATGTCTTTGTTACTGTGTGTCAGTGCTTCTCTATGTTAGTGGGTGTCAGTGTGTGTTTGTTTGTGTTACTGGGTGTCAGTGTGTGTCTGTGTCACTTGGTGTAAGTGTATGTCTTTGTTTCTTGGTGTCAGTGGATGTCTTTGTTACTTGGTGTCAGTGTGTGTCTTTGTTCCTTGGTGTAAGTGTGTGTCTGTGTTACTGGGTATCAGTGTATGTCTTTGTGAACTGGTGTCAGTGTATGTCTTTGTTACCTGGTGTCAGTGTATGTCTTTGTTACTTGGTGTAAGTGTGTGTCTGTGTTACTGGGTATCAGTGTATGTCTTTGTTTCTTGGTGTCAGTGTATGTCTTTGTTACTTGGTGTCAGTGTATGTCTGTGTTACTGGGTATCAGTGCATGTCTTTGTTACATGGTGTCAGTGTATGTCTGTGTTACTTGGTGTAAGTGTGTGTCTTTGTTACTTGTTGTAATTGTATGTCTTTGTTACTTGGTGCCAGTGTATGTCTGTGTTACGTGGTTTAAGTGTATGTCTTTGTTACTTGGTGTCAGTGTATGTCTTTGTTACTTGGTGTAAGTGTGTGTCTGTGTTACTTGGTGTAAGTGTGTGGCTGTGTTACTTGGTATCAGTGTATGTCTTTGTTACTTGTTGTAAGTGTCTGTCTGTGTTACTGGGTCACAGTGTATGTCTTCGTTACTTGGTGTCAGTGTATGTCTGTGTTACTTGGTGTAAGTGTGTGTCTTTGTTACTTTGTGTAATTGTATGTCTTTGTTACTTGGTATCAGTGTATGTCTTTGTGACTTGGTGTCAGTGTATGTCTTTGTTACTGCGTGTCAGTGTGTCTATTTGTGACTTGGTGTCAGTGTATGTCTTTGTTACTTGGTGTAAGTGTGTGTCTGTGTTACTGGGTATCATTGTATGTCTTTGTTACTTGTTGTAAGTGTGTGTCTGTGTTACTGTGTATAAGTGTATGACTTTGTGACTTGGTGCCAGTGTATGTCTTTGTTACTGGGTGTCAGTGTGTGTCTTTGTGACTTGGTGTCAGTGTATGTCTTTGTTACTTGGTGTAAGTGTGTGTCTCTGTTACTGGGTATCAGTGTATGTCTTTGTTACTTGGTGTCAGTGCATGTCAAAATACTTGGTGTAAGTGTATGTCTTTGTTACTTGGTGTAATTGTCTGTCTTTGTTACTTGGTGTCAGTGTATGTCTGTGTTCCTTGGTGTAAGTGTGTGTCTTTGGTACTTGGTGTAAGTGTATGTCTTTGTTACTTTGTGTCAGTGTATGTCTTTGTTACTTGGTGTCAGTGTGTGTCTGTGTTCCTGGGCATCAGTGTATGTCTTTTTGACTTGGTGTCAGTGTATGTCTTTGTGACTTGGAGTAAGTGTATGTCTTTTTTACTGGTTGTCAGTGTGTGTCTGTGTTACTTGGTGTCAGTGTATGTCTTTGTGACTTGGTGTAAGTGTATGTCTTTGTTACATTGTGTCAGTGGATGTCTTTGTTACTTGGAGTCTGTGTGTGTCTGTGCTTCTGGGCATCAGTGTATGTCTTTTTGACTTGGTGTCAGTGTATGTCTTTGTGACTTGGAGTAAGTGTATGTCTTTTTTACTGGGTGTCAGTGTGTGGCTGTGTTACTGTGTATCAGTGTTTCTCTGTGTTACTGGGTGTCAGTGTGTGTTTGTTTGTGTTACTGGGTGTCAGAGTGTGTCTGTGACACTAGGTGTCAGTATTTAGTTTAGTTTAGAGATCCAGCACTAAAACAAGCAATTCGGTCAACCGAGTCTGTCCCGACCATCAACAACCCAGTTATACTAATCCTACACTAATCCCGTATTCCGATCACATTCCCACCTGTCCCTGTATATTTCCCTACCACCTACTTATACTGGGGGCAATTTATGAAGGCCAATTGACCAATCAACCTGCAAGTCTTTGGCATGTAGGAGGAAACCGGAGCACCCGGAGGAAACCCACGCAGACACAGGGAGAACTTGCAAACTTCGCACAGGCAGTACCCAGAATCGTTCCCGGATCCATGGAGCTGTGAGGCTGCGGTGCTAACCACTGCGCCAATGTGCCCCCCCCATCACAGTGTGTGCCTGTGTTACTGGGTATGAGTGTATGTCTTTGTTACTTAGTGTCAGTGTATGTCTGTGTTACTTGGTTTAAGTCTGCGTCTTTGTTACTTGTTGTCCGTGTGTGTCTGCGTTTCAGGGTGTCAGTGTATGTCTCTGTGACTTGTTGTCAGTGTATGTCTTTGTTACTTGGTGTCAGTGTGTGTCTGTGTTACTGGGTATCAGTGTATGCCTTTGTTACTTGGTGTCATTGTATGTCTGTGTTACTTGGTGTAAGTGTGTGTCTGTGTTACTTGGTATCAGTGCATGTCTTTGTTACTTAGTGTAAGTGTGTGTCTGTGTTACTGGGTAACAGTGTATGTCTTTGTTACTTGGTGTCAGTGTATGTCTGAGTTACTTGGTGTAAGTGTGTGTCTTTGTTACTTGGTGTAATTGTATGTCTTTGGGACGTGGTGTCATTGTCCCTCTTTGTTACTGGGTGTCAGTGTCTGTCTTTGTTACTTGGTGTCATTGTTTGTCTTTGTTACTGCGTGTCAGTGTCTGTCTTTGTGACTTGGTGTCAGTGTATGTCTTTTTTACTTGGTGTAAGTGTAGGTCTTTGTTACTTGGTGTAATTGTATGTCTTTGTTACTTGGTGTCAGTGTATGTCTGTGTTACTTGGTGTAAGTGTAGGTCTTTGTTACTTGGTGTCAGTGTATGTATTTGTTACTTGGTGTAAGTGAGTGTCTGTGTTACTTGGTGTAAGTGTGTGTCTGTGTTACTTGGTATCAGTGTATGTCTTTGTTAATTGGTGTAAGTGTGTGTCTGTGTTATTGGGTAACAGTGTATGCCTTTGTTACTTGGTGTCAGTGTATGTCTGTGTTACTTGGTGTAAGTGTGTGTCTTTGTTACTTGGGGTAATTGTATGTCTTTGATACTTGGTGTCAGTGTATGTCTTTGCTACTTGGTGTAAGTGAGTGTTTGTGTTACTTGCTGTAAGTGTGTGTCTGTGTCACTTGGTATAAGTGTGTGGCTGTGCTACTGGGTAACAGTGTATGTCTTTGTTACTTGGTGTCAGTGTATGGCTGCGTTATTTGGTGTAAGTGTTTGTCTTTGTTACTTGGTGTAATTGTATGTCTTTGTTACTTGGTGTCAGTGTATGTCTTTGTTAATTGGTGTAAGTGTTTGTCTGTGTTACTGGGTATCAGTGTATGTCTTTGTTACTTGGTGCCAGTGTATGTCTTTGTGACTTCGTGTCAGTGTATGTCTTGGTTACTGGGCGTCAGTGAATGTCTTTGTGACTTGGTGTCATTGTATGTCTTTGTTACTGGGTGTCAGTTTATGTCTTTGTTACTTGGTGTCAGTGTATGTCTGTGTTACTTGGTGTCAGTGTGTGTCTGTGTTACTGGGTGTCAGTAGATGTCTTTGTTACTTGGTGTCAGTGTTGGTCTTTGTTACTTTGTGGAAGTGTGTGTCTGTGTTACTGGGTATCAGTGTATGTATTTGTTACTTTGTGACAGTGTGTGTCTGTGTTAGTCTTTGTTACTTGGTGTCAGTGTGTGTCTGTGTATGTCTTTGCTACAGTGTGTCAGTGTTTCTCTATGTTAATGGGTGTCAGTGTGTGTTTGTTTGTGTTGCTGGGTGTGAGTGTGTGTCTGTGTTACTTGGTGTAAGTGTATGTCTTTGTATCTTGGTGTCAGTGGCTGTCTTTGTTACTTGGTGTCAGAGTTTGTCTTTGTTACTTGGTGTAAGTGTGTGTCTTTGTTACGGGGTATCAGTGTATGTCTTCGTGACTTGGTGTCAGTGTATGTCTTTGTTACTGGGTGTCAGTGTATGTCTTTGTTACTTGGTGTAAGTGTGTGTCTGTGTTACTGGGTATCAGTGTATGTCTTTGTTACTTGGTTTCAGTGTATGTCTTTGTTACTTGGTGTAAGTGTATGTCTTTGTTACTTGTTGTAAGTGTGTGTCTTTGTTACTTGGTGTCAGTGTGTGTCTGTGTTCCTGGGTGTCAGTGTCTGTCTTTGTTACTTGGTGTCAATGTGTGTCTGTGTTACTGGGTGTCAGTGTGTTTGTTTGTGTTACTGGGTGTCAGTGTGTGCCTGTGTTACTTGGTGTATGTGTGTGTCTTTGTTACTTGGTTTCCGTGTGTGTCTGTGTTACTGGGTGTCAGTGTACGTCTTTGTTACTTGGTGTAAGTGTGTGTCTGTGTTGCTGGGTGTCAGTGCATGTCTTTGTTACTGTGTATCAGTTTGTGTCTGTGATACTAGGTGTCAGTATTCAGTTTAGTTTAGAGATACAGCACTGAAACAGGCCCTTCGGCCCACCGACCATCAACCACCCATTTATTCTAATCCTACACTAATCCCGTATTCCTATCAACAACTTTGCTTCCAATTTCCACCCTTCTCTCACCTTTACATGGTCCATCTCTGACACTTCCCTTCCCTTCCTCGACTTCTCTGTCTCCATCTCTGGGGATAGGTTGTCTACCAATATCCATTATAAGCCCACTGACTCCCACAGCAACCTCGACTACACTTCTTCACACCCTACCTCCTGAAAGAACTCCATTCCATTCTCCTAGTTTCTCTGTCTCCGACGCATCAGCTCTGATGATGCTACCTTCCATGACGGTGCTTCTGATATGACCTCCTTTTTCCTCAACCGAGGATTTCCCCCCACTGTGGTTGACAGGGACCTCAACCGTGTCCGACCCATTCACCGCACCTCTACCCTCACCCCTTCCCCTACCTCCCAGAACCGTGACAGGGTTCCCCTTGTCCTCACTTTTCATCCCACCAGCCTCCGTATCCAAAGGATCATCCTCCGCCATTTTCGCCCCCTCCAGCGTGATGCCACTACCAGTCGCATCTTCCCCTCCCTTCCCCTGTCAGCATTCCGAAGGGATCGTTCCCTCCACGACACCCTGGTCCACTCCTCCATTACCCCCACCACCTCGTCCCCGTCCCAGTGCACCTTCCCTTGCAGTCGCAGGAGGTGTAATACCTGTCCATTTACCTCCTCTCTCCTCACTATCCCAGGCCCCAAACACTCCTTTCAGGTGAAGCAGCGATTTACTTGTACTTCTTTCAATGTAGTATACTGTATTCGCTGCTCACAGTGTGGTCTCCTCTACATTGGGTAGACCAAGCGCAGACTGGGTGACCGCTTTGCGGAACATCTCCGCTCAGTCCGCAAGCAGGACCCTGAGCTTCCGGTTGCTTGCCATTTCAACACTCCCCCCTGCTCTCATGCTCACATCTCTGTCCTGGGATTGCTGCAGTGTTCCAGTGAACATCAACGCAAGCTCGAGGAACAGCAACTCATCAACCGATTAGGCGCACTACAGCCTGCCGGACTGAACATTGAGTTCAATACTTTCAGAGCATGACAGCCCCCCACTTTACTTACATTTTTAGTCATTTTAAGTTATTTTTTCTTCCTTTTTTTGCATTCCTATCACATCCCCACCTGTCCCTATATATTTCCCTACCACCGACCTATACTAGGGGCAATTTATAATGGCCAATTAACCTATCAACCTGCAAGTCTTTGGCATGTGGGAGGAAACCGGAGCACCCGGAGGAAACCCACGCAGACACAGGGAGAACTTGCAAACTCCGCACAGGCGGTACCCAGAACAGAGCCCGGGTCCCTGGAGCTGTGAGGCTGCTAACCACTGTGCCAATGTGCCGCCCAGTGTGTGTCTGTGTTACTGGGTATCAGTGTATGTCTTTGTTACTTGGTGTCAGTGTATGTCTGTGTTACTTGGTGTACGTGTGTGTCTGTGTTACTTGGTATCAGTGTATGTCTTTGTTACGTGGTGTCAGTGTATGTTTGTGTTGCTTGATGCAAGTGTGTGTCTTTGTTACTTGGTGTAATTGTATGTCTTTGTTACTTGGTGTCATTGTATGTCTGTGTTACTTGGTGTAAGTTTATGTCTTTGATACTTGGTGTCAGTGTATGTCTTCGTGACGTGGTGTCAGTGTGTGTCTTTGTTACTGGGTGTCAGTGTCTGTCTTCGTTACTTGGTGTCAGTGTTTATCTTTGTTACCGGGTGTCAGTGTCTGTCTTTGTGACTTGGTGTCACTGTATGTCTTTGTTACTTGGTTTCAGTGTATGTCTTTGTTACCTGGTGTCAGTGTGTGTCTGTGTTACTGGGTATCAGTGTATATCTTTGTTACTTGGTGTAAGTGTGTGTCTGTGTTACTGGGTATCAGGGAATGTCTTTGCTACATGGTGACAGTGTATGTCTGTGTTACTTGGTGTAAGTGTGAGTCTTTGTTACTTCGTGTAATTGTATGTCTTTGTTACTTGGTGTCAGTTTATGTCTTTGATACTTGGTGTCAGTGTATGTCTTTGTTACCTGGTGTAAGTGTGTGTCTGTGTTTCTGGGTAACAGTGTATCTCGTTGTTACGTGGTGTCAGTGTATGTCTGTGTTACTTGGTGTAAGTGTGTGTCTTTGTTACTTCGTGTAATTGTATGTCTTTGTTACTTGGTGTCAGTTTATGTCTTTGATACTTGGTGTCAGTGTATGTCTTTGTTACCTGGTGTAAGTGTGTGTCTGTGTTTCTGGGTAACAGTGTATCTCGTTGTTACGTGGTGTCAGTGTATGTTTGTATTGCTTGGTGCAAGTGTGTGCCTTTGTTACTTGGTGTAATTGTATGTCTTTGTTACTTGGTGTCATTGTATGTCTGTGTTACTTGGTGTAAGTTTATGTCTTTGTGACTTGGTGTCAGTGTCTGTCTTTGTTACTGGGTGTCAGTGTCTGTCTTCGTTACTTGGTGTCAGTGTTTGTCTTTGTTACTGTATGTCAGTGTCTGTCTTCCTGACTTGGTGTCAGTGTATGTCTTTGCAACTTGGTTTCAGTGTATGTCTTTGTTACTTGGTGTAAGGGTGTGTCTGTGTTACTGGGCATCATGGAATGTCTTTGCTACATGGTGACAGTGTATGTCTGTGTTACTTGGTGTAAGTGTGAGTCTTTGTTACTTGGTGTAAGTGCATGTCTTTGTAACTTGGTGTCATTGTATGTCTTTGTTACTTGGTGTAAGTGTGTGTCTGTGTTACTGGGTAACAGTGTATGTCTTTGTTACTAGGTTTCAGTGTATGTCTGTGTTACTTGGTTTAAGTGTGTGTCTTTGTTACTTGGTGTAATTGTATGTCTGTGTTACTTGGTTTCAGTGTATGTCTGTGTTACTTGGTGTAAGTGTATGTCTTTGTTACTGGGTATCAGTGAATGTCATTGTGACTTGGTGTCAGTGTATGTCTTTGTGACTTGGTGTCAGTGTATGTCTTTGTTACTGGGTGTCACTGTATGTCTTAGTGACTTTGTGTCAGTGTATGTCTTTGTTACTGGGTGCCAGTTTATGTCTTTGTTACTTGGTGTCAGTGTATGTCTTTGTTACTTGGTGTCAGTGTATGTCTGTGTTACTTGGTGTAAATGTGTGTCTTTGTTACTTGGTGTAAGTGTGTGTCTGTGTTACTGGGTATCAGTGTATGTCTTTGTTACTTGGTGCCAGTGTATGTCGTTGTTACTTGGTGTAAGTGTGTGTCTGTGTTACTTGGTATCAGTGTATGTTTTTGTTACTTGGTGTAAGTGTGTGTCTGTGTTATTGGGTAACAGTGTATGTCTTTGTTACTTGGTGTCAGTGTATGTCTGTGTTATTTAGTGTAAGTGTGTGTCTTTGTTACTTGGTGTAATTGTATGTATTTGTTACTTGGTGTCATTGTATGTCTGTGTTACTTGGTGTAAGTGTATGTCTTTGTGACTTGGTGTCAGTGGATGTCTTTGTGAATTGGTGTCAGTGTCTGTCTTTGTTAGTGGGTGTCAGTGTCTTTCTTCGTTACTTGGTGTCAGTGTTTGTCTTTGTTACCGTGTGTCAGTGTCTGTCTTTGTTACTTGGTGTCAGTGAATGTCTTTGTTACTTGGTGTATGTGTGTGTCTGTGTTACTGGGTATCAGTGCATATCTTTGTTACTTGGTGTCAGTGTGTGTCTGTGTTACGTGGTATCAGTGTATGTCTTTGTTACTTGGTGTAAGTGTGTGTCTGTGGTAATGGGTAACAGTGTATGTATTTGTTACTTGGTGTCAGTGTATGTCTGTGTTACTTGGTGTAAGTGTGTGTCTTTGTTACTTGGTGTAATTGTATGTCTTTGCTACTTGGTGTCAGTGTATGTCTGTGTTACTTGGTGTAAGTGTATGTCTTTGTTTCTTGGTGTCAGTGTATGTCTTTGTTACTTGGTGTCAGTGTATGTCTTTGTTACTTGGTGAAAGTGTGTGTCTGTGTTGCTGGGTATCAGTGTATGTCTTTGTTACTTGGTGTCAGTGTATGTCTTTGTGACTTGGTGACAGTGAATATCTTTGTTACTGGTTGTCACTGTATGACTTTGTGACTTTGTGTCAGTGTGTGTTTGTGTTACATGGTGTAAGTGTGTGACTTTGGAACTTGGTGTCCGTGTGTGTCTGTGTTACTGGGTGTCAGTGTATGTATTTGTTACTGGGTGTCACTGTATGTCCTTGTTACTTGGTGTATGTGTGTGTCTGTGTTACTGGGTATCAGTGTCTGTCTTTGTTACTTGGTGTCAGTGTATGTCTGTGTTACTTGGTGTAAGTGTGTGTCTGTGTTACTGGGTATCAGTGTATGTCTTTGTGACTTGGTGTAAGTGTGTGTCTGTGTTACTGAGTATCAGTGTATGTCTTTGTTACTTGGTGTCAATGTATGTCTGTGTTACGTGGTGTAAGTGTGTGTCTGTGTTACTGGGTATCAGTGTATGTCTTTGTGACTTGGTGTCAGTGTATGTCTTTGTTACTGGGTGTCATTGTGTGTCTTTGTGACTTGGTGTCAGAGGATGTCTTTGTTACTTGGTGTAAGTGTGTGTCTGTGTTACTGGGTATCAGTGTATGTCTTTGTTACTGGGTGTCAGTGTATGTCTGTGTTACTTGGTGTAAGTGTGTGTCTTTGTTACTCGGTGTCAGTGTAGGTCTTTGTTACTTGGTGTAAGTGTGTGTCTGTGTTACTGGGTATCAGTGTATATCTTTGTGACTTGGTATCAGTGTATGTATTTGTTACTGGGTGTCAGTGTGTGTCTGTGTTACTTCGTGTCAGTGTATGTCTTTGTTACTGTGCATCAGTGTTTCTCTGTGTTACAGGGTGTCAGTGACACGAGGTGTCAGTATTTAGTTTATTTTAGAGATACAGCACTTAAACAGGCCCTTCGGCCCACCGAGTCTGTGACGACCATCAACCACTGATTTATACTAATCCGACACTAATCCCGTATTCCTATCACATCCCCACCTGTCCCTATATTTTCCCCTACCGCCTCCCTATACTAGGGGCAATTTATAATGGCCAATTAACCTATCCACCTGCAAGTCTTTGGCATGTGGGAGGAAACCGGAGCACCCGGAGGAAACCCACGCAGACACTGGGAGAACTTGCAAACTCCGCACAGGCGGTACCCAGAATCGAGCCCGGGTCCCTGGAGCTGTGAGGCTGCTAACCACTGTGCCAATGTGCCGCCCTGTTTGTGTCTGTGTTACTGGGTATCAGTGTATGTCTTTGTTACTTGGTGTCAGTGTATGTCTGTGTTACTTGGTGTAAGTGTGTGTCTGTGTTACTTGGTATCAATGTATGTCTCTGTTGCTTGGTGCAAGTGTGTGTCTGTGTTTCTGGGTAACAGTGTATGTATTTGTTACGTGGTGTCAGTGTATGTTTGTGTTGCTTGGTGCAAGTGTGTGTATTTGTTACTACGTGTAATGTATGTCCTTGTTACTTGGTGTCATTGTATGTCTGCGCTACTTGGTGTAAGTTTATGTCTTTGATACTTGGTGTCAGTGTATGTCTTTGCGACTTGGTGTCAGTTTCTGTCTTTGTTACTGGGTGTCAGTGTCTGTCTTCGTTACTTGGCGTCAGTGTTTGTCTGTGTTACTGTGTGTCAGTGTCTGTCTTTGTGACTTGGTGTCAGTGTATGTCTTTGTTACTTGGTTTCAGTGTATGTCTTTGTTACTTGGTGTAAGTGTGTGTCTGTGTTACTGAGAATCAGTGCACATCTTTGTTACTTGGTGTAAGTGTGTGTCAGTGTTACTGGGTATCAGGGAATGTCTTTGCTACATGGTGACAGTGTATGACTGTGTTACTTGGTGTGAGTGTGAGTCTTTGTTACTTGGTGTAAGTGTATGTCTTTGTAACTTGGTGTCAGTGTATGTCTTTGTTACTTGGTGTAAGTGTGTGTCTGTGTTACTGCGTAACAGTGTATGTCTTTGTTACTTGGTGTCAGTGTATGTCTTTGTTACTTGGTGTCAGTGTATGTCTTTGTTACTTGGTGTAAGTGTTTGTCTGTGTTACTGGGTATCAGTGTATGTCTTTGTTACTTGATGTCAGTGTATGTCTTTGTGACTTGGTGACAGTGTCTGTCTTTGTTACTGGGTGTCAGTGTCTGTCTTCGTTACTTGGTGTCAGTGTTTGTCTTTGTTACCGTGTGTCAGTGTCTGTCTTTGTTACTTGGTGTCAGTGTCTGTCTTTGTTACTTGGTGTCAGTGAATGTCTTTGTTACTTGGTGTAAGTGTGTGTCTGTGTTACTGGGTATCAGTGTTTATCTTTGTTACTTGGTGTAATTGTATGTCTTTGTTACTTGGTGTCAGTGAATGTCTGTGTTACTTGGTGTAAGTGTATGTGTTTGTTATTTGGTGTCAGTGTATGTCTTTGTTACTTGTTGAAAGTGTGTGTCTGTGTTACTTGGTATCTGAGTATGTCTTTGTTACTTGGTGTCAGTGTTTGTCTTTGTGACTTGGTGTCAGTGAATGTCTTTGTTACTGGTTGTCACTGTATGTCTTTGTGACTTTGCGTCAGTGCATGTCTTTGTTACTGGGTGTCAGTTTATGTCTTTGTTACTTGGTGTCAGTGTATGTCTTTGTTACTTGGTGTCAGTGTATGTCTGTGTTACTTGGTGTAAGTGTGTTTTCATTTGTTACTTGGTGTAAGTGTGTGTCTGTGTTACTGGATATCAGTGTATGTCTTTGTTAATTGGTGTCAGTGTCTGTTGTTGTTACTTGGTGTATGTGTGTGTCTGTGTTACTGGGTGTCAGAGTATGTCTTTGTTACTTGGTGCCAGTGTATGTCTGTGTTGCTTGGTGTAAGTGTGTGTCTTTGTTACTTGGTGTAAGTGTATGTCTTTGTTACTTGGTGTCAGTGTATGTCTTTGTGACTTGGTGTCAGTGTCTGTCTTTGTTACTTGGTGTCAGTGTCTTTCTTCGTTACTTGGTGTCAGTGTTTGTCTTTGTTACCGTGTGTCAGTGTCTGTCTTTGTTACTTGGTGTCAGTGAATGTCTTTGTTACCTGGTGTAAGTGTGTGTCTGTGTTACTGGGTATCAGTGTATATCTTTGTTACTTGGTGTCTGTGTGTGTCTGTGTTACTTGCTATCAGTGTATGTCTTCGTTACTTGGTGTAGGTGCGTGTCTGTGTTAATGGGTAACAGTGTATGTCTTTGTTACTTGGTGTCAGTGTATGTCTGTGTTACTTAGTGTAAGTGTATGTCTTTGTTACTTGGTGTCAGTGTATGTCTTTGTTACTTGGTGAAAGTGTGTGTCTGTGTTACTGGGTATCAGTGTATGTCTTTGTTACTTGGTGTCAGTGTATGTCTTTGTGACTTGGTGTCAGTGAATGTCTTTGTTACTGGTTGTCACTGTATGTCTTTGCGACTTTGTGTCAGTGTGTGTCTGTGTTACTTGGTGTAAGTGTGTGTCTTTGTAACTTGGTGTCCGTGTGTGTCTGTGTTACTGGGTGTCAGTGTATGTATTTGTTACTGGGTGTCACTGTATGTCCTTGTTCCTTGGTGTATGTGTGTGTCTGTGTTACTGGGTATCGGTGTATGTCTTTGTTACTTGGTGTAACTGTGTGTCTGTGTTACTTGGTATCAGTGTATGTCCTTTGTTACTTGGTGTCAATGTATGTCTGTGTTACTTGGTGTAAGTGTGTGTCTGTGTTACTGGGTATCAGTGAATGTCTTTGTTACTTGGTGTAAGTGTGTGTCTGTGTTACTGGGTATCAGTGTATATCTTTGTTACTTGGTGTCAGTGTGTGTCTGTGTTACTTGGTATCAGTGTATGTCTTTGTTACTTGGTGTAAGTGTGTGTCTGTGGTAATGGGTAACAGTATATGTATTTGTTACTTGGTGTCAGTGTATGTCTGTGTTACTTGGTGTAAGTGTGTGTCTTTGTGACTTGGTGTAATTGTATGTCTTTGCTACTTGGTGTCAGTGTATGTCTGTGTTACTTGGTGTAAGTGTATGTCTTTGTTTCTTGGTGTCAGTGTATGTCTTTGTTACTTGGTGTCAGTGTATGTCTTTGTTACTTGGTGAAAGTGTGTGTCTGTGTTGCTGGGTATCAGTGTATGTCTTTGTTACTTGGTGTCAGTGTATGTCTTTGTGACTTGGTGACAGTGAATATCTTTGTTACTGGTTGTCACTGTATGACTTTGTGACTTTGTGTCAGTGTGTGTTTGTGTTACATGGTGTAAGTGTGTGTCTTTGTAACTTGGTGTCCGTGTGTGTCTGTGTTACTGGGTGTCAGTGTATGTATTTGTTACTGGGTGTCACTGTATGTCCTTGTTACTTGGTGTATGTGTGTGTCTGTGTTACTGGGTATCAGTGTCTGTCTTTGTTACTTGGTGTCAGTGTATGTCTGTGTTACTTGGTGTAAGTGTGTGTCTGTGTTACTGGGTATCAGTGTATGTCTTTGTGACTTGGTGTAAGTGTGTGTCTGTGTTACTGAGTATCAGTGTATGTCTTTGTTACTTGGTGTCAATGTATGTCTGTGTTACGTGGTGTAAGTGTGTGTCTGTGTTACTGGGTATCAGTGTATGTCTTTGTGACTTGGTGTCAGTGTATGTCTTTGTTACTGGGTGTCATTGTGTGTCTTTGTGACTTGGTGTCAGAGGATGTCTTTGTTACTTGGTGTAAGTGTGTGTCTGTGTTACTGGGTATCAGTGTATGTCTTTGTTACTGGGTGTCAGTGTATGTCTGTGTTACTTGGTGTAAGTGTGTGTCTTTGTTACTTGGTGTCAGTGTAGGTCTTTGTTACTTGGTGTAAGTGTGTGTCTGTGTTACTGGGTATCAGTGTATATCTTTGTGACTTGGTATCAGTGTATGTATTTGTTACTGGGTGTCAGTGTGTGTCTGTGTTACTTCGTGTCAGTGTATGTCTTTGTTACTGTGCATCAGTGTTTCTCTGTGTTACAGGGTGTCAGTGACACGAGGTGTCAGTATTTAGTTTATTTTAGAGATACAGCACTTAAACAGGCCCTTCGGCCCACCGAGTCTGTGCCGACCATTAACCACCCATTTACACTCATCCTACACTAATCCCGTATTCCTATCACATCCCCACCTATCCCTATATATTTCCCTCCCACCTACCTATACGAGGGGCAATTTATGATGGCCAATTAACCTATCAACCTGCAAGTCTTTGGCATGTGGGAGGATACCGGAGCACCCGGAGGAAACCCACGCAGACACAGGGAGAACTTGCAAACTCCGCACAGGCGGTACCCAGAATGGAGCCCGGGTCCCTGGAGCTGTGAGGCTGCTAACCACTGTGCCAATGTGCCGCCCTGTGTGTGTGTGTGTTACTGGGTATCAGTGTATGTCTTTGTTACTTGGTGTCAGTGTATGTCTGTGTTACTTGGTGTAAGTGTGTGTCTGTGTTACTTGGTATCAATGTATGTCTTTGTTGCTTGGTGCAAGTGTGTGTCTGTGCTAATGGGTATCAGTGTATGTCTTTGTTACTGGGTGTCAGTGTGTGTCTTTGTCACTTGGTGTCAGAGGATGTCTTTGTTACTTGGTGTAAGTGTGTGTCTGTGCTACTGGGTATCAGTGTATGTCTTTGTTACTGGGTGTCAGTGTATGTCTGTGTTACTTGGTGTAAGTGTGTGTCTTTTTTACTTGGTGTCAGTGTAGGTCTTTGTTACTTGGTGTAAGTGTGTGTCTGTGTTACTGGGTATCAGTGTATGTCTTTGTTACTTGATGTCAATGTATGTCTGTGTTACTGGTGTAAGTGTGTGTCTGTGTTACTGGGTATCAGTGTATGTCTTTGTGACTTGGTGTCAGTGTATGTCTTTGTTACTGGGTGTCAGTGTGTGTCTTTGTCACTTGGTGTCAGAGGATGTCTTTGTTACTTGGTGTAAGTGTGTGGCTGTGCTACTGGGTATCAGTGTATGTCTTTGTTACTGGGTGTCAGTGTATGTCTGTGTTACTTGGTGTCAGTGTGTGTCTTTGTTACTTGGTGTCAGTGTAGGTCTTTGTTACTTGGTGTAAGTGTGTGTCTGTGTTACTGGGTATCTGTGTAGATCTTTGTGACTTGGTATCAGTGTATGTATTTGTTACTGGGTGTCAGTGTGTGTCTGTGTTACTTCGTGTCAGTGTATGTCTTTGTTACTGTGCATCAGTGTTTCTCTGTGTTACAGGGTGTCAGTAACACTAGGTGTCAGTATTTAGATTAGTTCAAAGATACAGCACTTAAACAGGCCCTTCGGCCCACCGAGTCTGTGACGACCATCAACCACTCATTTATACTAATCCGACACTAATCCCGTATTCCTATCACATCCCCACCTGTCCCTATATTTTTCCCTACCACCTACCTATACTAGGGGAAATTTATAATGGCCAATTAACCTATCAACCTGCAAGTCTTTGGCATGTGGGAGGAAACCGGAGCATCCGGAGGAAACCCACGCAGACACAGGGAGAACTTGCAAACTCCGCACAGGCGGTACCCAGAATCGAGCCCGGGTCCCTGGAGCTGTGAGGCTGCTAACCACTGTGCCAATGTGCCGCCCTGTGTGTGTCTGTGTTACTGGGTATCAGTGTATGTCTTTGTTACTTGGTGTCAGTGTATGTCTGTGTTACTTGGTGTTAGTGTGTGTCTGTGTTACTTGGTATCAATGTATGTCTTTGTTGCTGGGTGCAAGTGTGTGTCTGTGCTACTGGGTATCAGTGTGTGTCTTTGTGACTTGGTGTCAGAGGATGTCTTTGTTACTTGGTGTAAGTGTGTGTCTGTGCGACTGGGTATCAGTGTATGTCTTTGTTACTGGGTGTCAGTGTATGTCTGTGTTACTGGGTGTCAGTGTGTGTCTTTGTCACTTGGTGTCAGAGGATGTCTTTGTTACTTGGTGTAAGTGTGTGTCTGTGCTAATGGGTATCAGTGTATGTCTTTGTTACTGGGTGTCAGTGTATGTCTGTGTTACTTGGTGTAAGTGTGTGTCTTTGTTACTTGGTGTCAGTGTTGGTCTTTGTTACTTGGTGTAAGTGTGTGTCTGTGTTACTGGGTATCTGTGTAGATCTTTGTGACTTGGTATCAGTGTATGTATTTGTTACTGGGTGTCAGTGTGTGTCTGTGTTACTTCGTGTCAGTGTATGTCTTTGTTACTGTGCATCAGTGTTTCTCTGTGTTACAGGGTGTCAGTGACACTAGGTGTCAGTATTTAGATTAGTTCAAAGATACAGCACTTGAACAGGCCCTTCGGCCCACCGTGTCTGTGACGACCATCAACCACTCATTTATACTAATCCGACACTAATCCCGTATTCCTATCACATCCCCACCTGTCCCTATATTTTTCCCTACCACCTACCTATACTAGGGGAAATTTATAATGGCCAATTAACCTATCAACCTGCAAGTCTTTGGCATGTGGGAGGAAACCGGAGCACCCGGAGGAAACCCACGCAGACACAGGGAGAACTTGCAAACTCCGCACAGGCGGTACCCAGAATCGAGCCCGGGTCCCTGGAGCTGTGAGGCTGCTAACCACTGTGCCAATGTGCCGCCCTGTGTGTGTCTATGTTACTGGGTATCAGTGTATGTCTTTGTTACTTGGTGTCAGTGTATGTCTGTGTTACTTGGTGTAAGTGTGTGTCTGTGTTACTTGGTATCAATGTATGTCTTTGTTACTTGGTGCAAGTGTGTGTCTGTGCTACTGGGTATCAGTGTATGTCTTTGTTACTGGGTGTCAGTGTGTGTCTTTGTCACTTGGTGTCAGAGGATGTCTTTGTTACTTGGTGTAAGTGTGTGTCTGTGCGACTGGGTATCAGTGTATGTCTTTGTTACTGGGTGTCAGTGTATGTCTGTGTTACTGGGTGTCAGTGTGTGTCTTTGTCACTTGGTGTCAGAGGATGTCTTTGTTACTTGGTGTAAGTGTGTGTCTGTGCTAATGGGTATCAGTGTATGTCTTTGTTACTGGGTGTCAGTGTATGTCTGTGTTACTTGGTGTAAGTGTGTGTCTTTGTTACTTGGTGTCAGTGTTGGTCTTTGTTACTTGGTGTAAGTGTGTGTCTGTGTTACTGGGTATCTGTGTAGATCTTTGTGACTTGGTATCAGTGTATGTATTTGTTACTGGGTGTCAGTGTGTGTCTGTGTTACTTCGTGTCAGTGTATGTCTTTGTTACTGTGCATCAGTGTTTCTCTGTGTTACAGGGTGTCAGTGACACTAGGTGTCAGTATTTAGATTAGTTCAAAGATACAGCACTTGAACAGGCCCTTCGGCCCACCGAGTCTGTGACGACCATCAACCACTCATTTATACTAATCCGACACTAATCCCGTATTCCTATCACATCCCCACCTGTCCCTATATTTTTCCCTACCACCTACCTATACTAGGGGAAATTTATAATGGCCAATTAACCTATCAACCTGCAAGTCTTTGGCATGTGGGAGGAAACCGGAGCACCCGGAGGAAACCCACGCAGACACAGGGAGAACTTGCAAACTCCGCACAGGCGGTACCCAGAATCGAGCCCGGGTCCCTGGAGCTGTGAGGCTGCTAACCACTGTGCCAATGTGCCGCCCTGTGTGTGTCTGTGTTACTGGGTATCAGTGTATGTCTTTGTTACTTGGTGTCAGTGTATGTCTGTGTTACTTGGTGTAAGTGTGTGTCTGTGTTACTTGGTATCAATGTATGTCTTTGTTACTTGGTGCAAGTGTGTGTCTGTGCTACTGGGTAACAGTGTATGTCTTTGTTACTGGGTGTCAGTGTGTGTCTTTGTCACTTGGTGTCAGAGGATGTCTTTGTTACTTGGTGTAAGTGTGTGTCTGTGTAACTGGGTATCAGTGTATGTCTTTGTTACTGGGTGTCAGTGTATGTCTGTGTTACTTGGTGTAAGTGTGTGTCTTTGTTACTTGGTGTCAGTGTAGGTCTTTGTTACTTGGTGTAAGTGTGTGTCTGTGTTACTGGGTATCAGTGTATGTCTTTGTTACTTGATGTCAATGTATGTCTGTGTTACTGGTGTAAGTGTGTGTCTGTGTTACTGGGTATCAGTGTATGTCTTTGTGACTTGGTGTCAGTGTATGTCTTTGTTACTGGGTGTCAGTGTGTGTCTTTGTCACTTGGTGTCAGAGGATGTCTTTGTTACTTGGTGTAAGTGTGTGTCTGTGCTACTGGGTATCAGTGTATGTCTTTGTTACTGGGTGTCAGTGTATGTCTGTGTTACTTGGTGTCAGTGTGTGTCTTTGTTACTTGGTGTCAGTGTAGGTCTTTGTTACTTGGTGTAAGTGTGTGTCTGTGTTACTGGGTATCTGTGTAGATCTTTGTGACTTGGTATCAGTGTATGTATTTGTTACTGGGTGTCAGTGTGTGGCTGTGTTACTTCGTGTCAGTGTATGTCTTTGTTACTGTGCATCAGTGTTTCTCTGTGTTACAGGGTGTCAGTGACACTAGGTGTCAGTATTTAGATTAGTTCAAAGATACAGCACCTAAACAGGCCCTTCGGCCCACCGAGTCTGTGACGACCATCAGCCACTCATTTATACTAATCCGACACTAATCCCGTATTCCTATCACATCCCCACCTGTCCCTATATTTTTCCCTACCACCTACCTATACTAGGGGAAATTTATAATGGCCAATTAACCTATCAACCTGCAAGTCTTTGGCATGTGGGAGGAAACCGGAACACCCGGAGGAAACCCACGCAGACACAGGGAGAACTTGCAAACTCCGCACAGGCGGTACCCAGAATCGAGCCCGGGGCCCTGGAGCTGTGAGGCTGCTAACCACTGTGCCAATGTGCCGCCCAGTGTGTATCTGTGTTACTGGGTATCAGTGTATGTCTTTGTTACTTGGTGTCAGTGTATGTCTGTGTTACTTGGTGTAAGTGTGTGTCTGTGTTACTTGGTATCAATGTATGTCTTTGTTGCTGGGTGCAAGTGTGTGTCTGTGCTACTGGGTATCAGTGTATGTCTTTGTTACTGGGTGTCAGTGTGTGTCTTTGTGACTTGGTGTCAGAGGATGTCTTTGTTACTTGGTGTAAGTGTGTGTCTGTGCTACTGGGTATCAGTGTATGTCTTTGTTACTGGGTGTCAGTGTATGTCTGTGTTACTTGGTGTAAGTGTGTGTCTTTGTTACTTGGTGTCAGTGTAGGTCTTTGTTACTTGGTGTAAGTGTGTGTCTGTGTTACTGGGTATCTGTGTAGATCTTTGTGACTTGGTATCAGTGTATGTATTTGTTACTGGGTGTCAGTGTGTGTCTGTGTTACTTCGTGTCAGTGTGTGTCTTTGTTACTGTGCATCAGTGTTTCTCTGTGTTACAGGGTGTCAGTGACACTAGGTGTCAGTATTTAGATTAGTTCAGAGATACAGCACTTAAACAGGCCCTTCGGCCCACCGAGTCTGTGACGACCATCAACCACTCATTTATACTAATCCGACACTAATCCCGTATTCCTATCACATCCCCACCTGTCCCTATATTTTTCCCTACCACCTACCTATACTAGGGGAAATTTATAATGGCCAATTAACCTATCAACCTGCAAGTCTTTGGCATGTGGGAGGAAACCCGAGCACCCGGAGGAAACCCACGCAGACACAGGGAGAACTTGCAAACTCCGCACAGGCCGTACCCAGAAACGAGCCCGGGTCCCTGGAGCTGTGAGGCTGCTTACCACTGTGCCAATGTGCCGCCCTGTGTGTGTCTGTGTTACTGGGTATCAGTGTATGTATTTGTTACTTGGTGTCAGTGTATGTCTGTGTTACTTGGTGTAAGTGTGTGTCTGTGTTACTTGGTATCAATGCATGTCTTTGTTGCTTGGTGCAAGTGTGTGTCTGTGCTACTGGGTATCAGTGTATGTCTTTGTTACCGGGTGTCAGTGTGTGTCTTTGTCACTTGGTGTCAGAGGATGTCTTTGTTACTTGGTGTAAGTGTGTGTCTGTGCTACTGGGTATCAGTGTATGTCTTTGTTACTGGGTGTCAGTGTATGTCTGTGTTACTTGGTGTAAGTGTGTGTCTTTGTTACTTGGTGTCAGTGTAGGTCTTTGTTACTTGGTGTAAGTGTGTGTCAGTGTTACTGGGTATCAGTGTATGTCTTTGTTACTTGATGTCAATGTATGTCTGTGTTACTGGTGTAAGTGTGTGTCTTTGTTACTTGGTGTCAGTGTAGGTCTTTGTTACTTGGTGTAAGTGTGTGTCTGTGCTACTGGGTATCAGTGTATGTCTTTGTTACTGGGTGTCAGTGTATGTCTGTGTTACTTGGTGTAAGTGTGTGTCTTTGTTACTTGGTGTCAGTGTAGGTCTTTGTTACTTGGTGTAAGTGTGTGTCTGTGTTACTGGGTATCAGTGTATGTCTTTGTGACTTGGTTTCAGTGTATGTCTTTGTTACTGGGTGTCAGTGTGTGTCTTTGTCACTTGGTGTCAGAGGATGTCTTTGTTACTTGGTGTAAGTGTGTGTCTGTGCTTCTGGGTATCAGTGTATGTCTTTGTTCTGGGTGTCAGTGTATGTCTGTGTTACTTGGTGTCAGTGTGTGTCTTTGTTACTTGGTGTCAGTGTAGGTCTTTGTTACTTGGTGTAAGTGTGTGTCTGTGTTACTGGGTATCTGTGTAGATCTTTGTGACTTGGTATCAGTGTATGTATTTGTTACTGGGTGTCACTGTGTGGCTGTGTTACTTCGTGTCAGTGTATGTCTTTGTTACTGTGCATCAGTGTTTCTCTGTGTTACAGGGTGTCAGTGACACTAGGTGTCAGTATTTAGATTAGTTCAAAGATACAGCACTTAAACAGGCCCTTCGGCCCACCGAGTCTGTGACGACCATCAACCACACATTTATACTAATCCGACACTAATCCCGTATTCCTATCACATCCCCACCTGTCCCTATATTTTTCCCTACCACCTACCTATACTAGGGGAAATTTATAATGGCCAATTAACCTATCAACCTGCAAGTCTTTGGCATGTGGGAGGAAACCGGAGCACCCGGAGGAAACCCACGCAGACACAGGGAGAACTTGCAAACTCCGCACAGGCGGTACCCAGAATCGAGCCCGGGTCCCTGGAGCTGTGAGGCTGCTAACCACTGTGCCAATGTGCCGCCCTGTGTGTGTCTGTGTTACTGGGTATCAGTGTATGTCTTTGTTACTTGGTGTCAGTGTATGTCTGTGTTACTTGGTGTAAGTGTGTGTCTGTGTTACTTGGTATCAATGTATGTCTTTGTTGCTGGGTGCAAGTGTGTGTCTGTGCTACTGGGTATCAGTGTATGTCTTTGTTACTGGGTGTCAGTGTGTGTCTTTGTGACTTGGTGTCAGAGGATGTCTTTGTTACTTGGTGTAAGTGTGTGTCTGTGCTACTGGGTATCAGTGTATGTCTTTGTTACTGGGTGTCAGTGTATGTCTGTGTTACTTGGTGTAAGTGTGTGTCTTTGTTACTTGGTGTCAGTGTAGGTCTTTGTTACTTGGTGTAAGTGTGTGTCTGTGTTACTGGGTATCTGTGTAGATCTTTGTGACTTGGTATCAGTGTATGTATTTGTTACTGGGTGTCAGTGTGTGTCTGTGTTACTTCGTGTCAGTGTATGTCTTTGTTACTGTGCATCAGTGTTTCTCTGTGTTACAGGGTGTCAGTGACACTAGGTGTCAGTATTTAGATTAGTTCAGAGATACAGCACTTAAACAGGCCCTTCGGCCCACCGAGTCTGTGACGACCATCAACCACTCATTTATACTAATCCGACACTAATCCCGTATTCCTATCACATCCCCACCTGTCCCTATATTTGTCCCTACCACCTACCTATACTAGGGGAAATTTATAATGGCCAATTAACCTATCAACCTGCAAGTCTTTGGCATGTGGGAGGAAACCGGAGCACCCGGAGGAAACCCACGCAGACACAGGGAGAACTTGCAAACTCCACACAGGCGGTACCCAGAATCGAGCCCGGGTCCCTGGAGCTGTGAGGCTGCTAACCACTGTGCCAATGTGCCGCCCTGTGTGTGTCTGTGTTACTGGGTATCAGTGTCTGTCTTTGTTACCGGGTGTCAGTGTGTGTCTTTGTCACTTGGTGTCAGAGGATGTCTTTGTTACTTGGTGTAAGTGTGTGTCTGTGCTACTGGGTATCAGTGTATGTCTTTGTTACTGGGTGTCAGTGTATGTCTGTGTTACTTGGTGTAAGTGTGTGTCTTTGTTACTTGGTGTCAGTGTAGGTCTTTGTTACTTGGTGCAAGTGTGTGTCAGTGTTACTGGGTATCAGTGTATGTCTTTGTTACTTGATGTCAATGTATGTCTGTGTTACTGGTGTAAGTGTGTGTCTTTGTTACTTGGTGTCAGTGTAGGTCTTTGTTACTTGGTGTAATTGTGTGTCTGTGCTACAGGGTATCAGTGTATGTCTTTGTTACTGGGTGTCAGTGTATGTCTGTGTTACTTGGTGTAAGTGTGTGTCTTTGTTACTTGGTGTCAGTGTAGGTCTTTGTTACTTGGTGTAAGAGTGTGTCTGTGTTACTGGGTATCAGTGTATGTCTTTGTGACTTGGTTTCAGTGTATGTCTTTGTTACTGGGTGTCAGTGTGTGTCTTTGTCACTTGGTGTCAGAGGATGTCTTTGTTACTTGGTGTAAGTGTGTGTCTGTGCTACTGGGTATCAGTGTATGTCTTTGTTCTGGGTGTCAGTGTATGTCTGTGTTACTTGGTGTCAGTGTGTGTCTTTGTTACTTGGTGTCAGTGTAGGTCTTTGTTACTTGGTGTAAGTGTGTGTCTGTGTTACTGGGTATCTGTGTAGATCTTTGTGACTTGGTATCAGTGTATGTATTTGTTACTGGGTGTCAGTGTGTGGCTGTGTTACTTCGTGTCAGTGTATGTCTTTGTTACTGTGCATCAGTGTTTCTCTGTGTTACAGGGTGTCAGTGACACTAGGTGTCAGTATTTAGATTAGTTCAAAGATACAGCACTTAAACAGGCCCTTCGGCCCACCGAGTCTGTGACGACCATCAACCACACATTTATACTAATCCGACACTAATCCCGTATTCCTATCACATCCCCACCTGTCCCTATATTTTTCCCTACCACCTACCTATACTAGGGGAAATTTATAATGGCCAATTAACCTATCAACCTGCAAGTCTTTGGCATGTGGGAGGAAACCGGAGCACCCGGAGGAAACCCACGCAGACACAGGGAGAACTTGCAAACTCCGCACAGGCGGTACCCAGAATCGAGCCCGGGTCCCTGGAGCTGTGAGGCTGCTAACCACTGTGCCAATGTGCCGCCCTGTGTGTGTCTGTGTTACTGGGTATCAGTGTATGTCTTTGTTACTTGGTGTCAGTGTATGTCTGTGTTACTTGGTGTAAGTGTGTGTCTGTGTTACTTGGTATCAATGTATGTCTTTGTTGCTGGGTGCAAGTGTGTGTCTGTGCTACTGGGTATCAGTGTATGTCTTTGTTACTGGGTGTCAGTGTGTGTCCTTGTGACTTGGTGTCAGAGGATGTCTTTGTTACTTGGTGTAAGTGTGTGTCTGTGCTACTGGGTATCAGTGTATGTCTTTGTTACTGGGTGTCAGTGTATGTCTGTGTTACTTGGTGTAAGTGTGTGTCTTTGTTACTTGGTGTCAGTGTAGGTCTTTGTTACTTGGTGTAAGTGTGTGTCTGTGTTACTGGGTATCTGTGTAGATCTTTGTGACTTGGTATCAGTGTATGTATTTGTTACTGGGTGTCAGTGTGTGTCTGTGTTACTTCGTGTCAGTGTATGTCTTTGTTACTGTGCATCAGTGTTTCTCTGTGTTACAGGGTGTCAGTGACACTAGGTGTCAGTATTTAGATTAGTTCAGAGATACAGCACTTAAACAGGCCCTTCGGCCCACCGAGTCTGTGACGACCATCAACCACTCATTTATACTAATCCGACACTAATCCCGTATTCCTATCACATCCCCACCTGTCCCTATATTTGTCCCTACCACCTACCTATACTAGGGGAAATTTATAATGGCCAATTAACCTATCAACCTGCAAGTCTTTGGCATGTGGGAGGAAACCGGAGCACCCGGAGGAAACCCACGCAGACACAGGGAGAACTTGCAAACTCCACACAGGCGGTACCCAGAATCGAGCCCGGGTCCCTGGAGCTGTGAGGCTGCTAACCACTGTGCCAGTGTGCCGCCCTGTGTGTGTCTGTGTTACTGGGTATCAGTGTCTGTCTTTGTTACTTGGTGTCAGTGTATGTCTGTGTTACTTGGTGTAAGTGTGTGTCTGTGTTACTTGGTATCAATGTATGTCTTTGTTGCTTGGTGCAAGTGTGTGTCTGTGTTTCTGGGTAACAGTGTATGTATTTGTTACGTGGTGCCAGTGTATGTTTGTGTTGCTTGGTGCAAGTGTGTGTCTTTGTTACTAGGTGTAATTGTATGTCCTTGTTACTTGGTGTCATTGTATGTCTGCGTTACTTGGTGTAAGTTTATGTCTTTGATACTTGGTGTCAGTGTATGTCTTTGTGACTTGGTGTCAGTTTCTGTCTTTGTTACTGGGTGTCAGTGTCTGTCTTCGTTACTTGGTGTCAGTGTTTGTCTTTGTTACTGTGTGTCAGTGTCTGTCTTTGTGACTTGGTGTCAGTGTATGTCTTTGTGACTTGGTTTCAGTGTATGTCTTTGTTACTTGGTGTAAGTGTGTGTCTGTGTTACTGAGAATCAGTGCACATCTTTGTTACTTGGTGTAAGTGTGTGTCTGTGTTACTGGGTATCACGGAATGTCTTTGCTACATGGTGACAGTGTATGTCTGTGTTACCTGGTGTGAGTGTGAGTCTTTGTTACTTGGTGTAAGTGTATGTCTTTGTAACTTGGTGTCAGTGTATGTCTTTGTTACTTGGTGTAAGTGTGTGTCTGTGTTACTGGGTAACAGTGTATGTCTTTGTTACTTGGTGTCAGTGTATGTCTTTGTTACTTGGTGTAAGTGTTTGTCTGTGTTACTGGGTATCAGTGTATGTCTTTGTTACTTGGTGTCAGTGTATGTCTTTGTGACTTGGTGTCAGTGTCTGTCTTTGTTACTGGGTGTCAGTGTCTGTCATCGTTACTTGGTGTCAGTGTTTGTCTTTGTTACCGTGTGTCAGTGTCTGTCTTTGTTACTTGGTGTCAGTGTCTGTCTTTGTTACTTGGTGTCAGTGAATGTCTTTGTTACTTGGTGTAAGTGTGTGTCTGTGTTACTGGGTATCAGTGTATATCTTTGTTACTTGGTGTCAGTGTGTGTCTGTGTTACTTGGTATCAGTGTATGTCTTTGTTACTTGGTGTAAGTGTGTGTCTGTGTTAATGGGTAACAGTTTATGTCTTTGTTACTTGGTGTCAGTGTATGTCTGCGTTACTTGGTGTAAGTGTGTGTCTTTGTTACTTGGTGTAATTGTATGTCTTTGTTACTTGGTGTCAGTGTATGTCTGTGTTACTTGGTGTAAGTGTATGTCTTTGTTATTTGGTGTCAGTGTATGTCTTTGTTACTTGTTGAAAGTGTGTGTCTGTGTTACTTGGTATCAGTGTATGTCTTTGTTACTTGGTTTCAGTGTATGTCTTTGTGACTTGGTGTCAGTGAATGTCTTTGTTACTGGTTGTCACTATATGTCTTTGTGACTTTGTGTCAGTGTATGTCTTTGTTACTGGGTGTCAGTTTATGTCTTTGTTACTTGGTGTCAGAGTATGTCTTTGTTACTTGGTGTCAGTGTATGTCTGTGTTACTTGGTGTAAGTGTGTGTCTTTGTTACTTGGTGTAAGTGTGTGTCTGTGTTACTGGATATCAGTGTATGTCTTTGTTACTTGGTGTCAGTGTCTGTCGTTGTTACTTGGTGTATGTGTGTGTCTGTGTTGCTGGGTGTCAGTGTATGTCTGCGTTACTTTGTGTAAGTGTATGTCTTTGTTACTTGGTGTCAGTGTTTGTCTTTGATACTTTGTGGAAGTGTGTGTCTGTGTTACTGGGTATCAGTGTATGTCTTTGTGACTTGGTGTCAGTGTATGTCTTTGTTACTTGGTGCCAGTGTATGTCTGTGTTGCTTGGTGTAAGTGTGTGTCTTTGTTACTTGGTGTAAGTGTATGTCTTTGTTACTGAGTGTCAGTGTATGTCTGCGTTACTTTGTGTAAGTGTATGTCTTTGTTACTTGGTGTCAGTGTTTGTCTTTGATACTTTGTGGAAGTGTGTGTCTGTGTTACTGGGTATCAGTGTATGTCTTTGTGACTTGGTGTCAGTGTATGTCTTTGTTACTGGGTGTCAGTGTTTGTCTTCGTGACTTGGTGTCAGTGTGTGTCTCTGTAAGTGTTTGTTACATGTTGTCAGTGTCTGTCTGTGTATGTCTTTGTTACTGTGTGTCAGTGCTTTTCTATGTTACTGGGTGTCAGTGTGTGTTTGTTTGTGTTACTGGGTGTCAGTGTGTGTCTGTGTTACTTGGTGTAAGTGTATGTCTTTGTTTCTTGGTGTCAGTGGATGTCTTTGTTACTTGGTGTCAGTGTGTGTCTTTGTTCCTTGGTGTAAGTGTGTGTCTGTGTTACTGGGTATCAGTGTATGTCTTTGTGACCTGGTGTCAGTGTATGTCTTTGTTACCTGGTGTCAGTGTATGTCTTTGTTACTTGGTGTAAGTGTGTGTCTGTGTTACTGGGTATCAGTGTATGTATTTGTTTCTTGGAGTCAGTGTATGTCTTTGTTACTTGGTGTCAGTGTATGTCTGTGTTACTGAGTATCTGTGCGTGTCTTTGTTACATGGTGTCAGTGTATGTCTGTGTTACTTGGTGTAAGTGTGTGTCTTTGTTACTTGGTGTAATTGTATGTCTTTGTTACTTGGTGTCAATGTATGTCTTTGTTTCTTGATGTAAGTGTGTGTCTGTGTTACTTGGTGTAAGTGTGTGGCTGTGTTACTTGGTATCAGTGTATGTCTTTGTTACTGCGTGTCAGTGTGTGTATTTGTGACTTGGTGTCAGTGTATGACTTTGTTACTGCGTGCCAGTGTGTGTATTTGTGACTTGGTGTCAGTGTACGTCTTTGTTACTTGGTGTAAGTGTGTGTCTGTGTTACTGGGTATCAGTGTATGTCTTTGTTACTTGGTGTAAGTGTGTGTCTGTGTTACTGTGTATAAGTGTATGACTTTGTGACTTGGTGCCAGTGTATGTCTTTGTTGCTGGGTGTCAGTATGTGTCTTTGTGACTTGGTGTCAGTGTATGTCTTTGTTACTTGGTGTAAGTGTGTGTCTATGTTACTGGGTATCAGTGTATGTCTTTGTTACTTGGTGTCAGTGCATGTCAAAATACTTGGTGTAAGTGTATGTCTTTGTTACTTGGTGTAATTGTTTGTCTTTGTTACTTGGTGTCAGTGTATGTCTTTGTTACTTGGTGTAAGTGTATGTCTTTGTTACTTGGTGTAAGTGTATGTCTTTGTTACTTTGTGTCAGTGTACGTCTTTGTTACTTGGTGTCAGTGTGTGTCTGTGTTTCTGGGCATCAGTGTATGTCTTTTTGACTTCGTGTTAGTCTATGTCTTTGTTACTTGGTGTAAGTGTGTGTCTATGTTACTGGGTATCAGTGTATGGCTTTGTTACTTGGTGTCAGTGCATGTCAAAATACTTGGTGTAAGTGTATGTCTTTGTTACTTGGTGTAATTGTTTGTCTTTGTTACTTGGTGTCAGTGTATGTCTGTGTTACTTGGTGTAAGTGTATGTCTGTGTTACTTGGTGTAAGTGTATGTCTTTGTTATTTGGTGTCAGTGTATGTCTTTGTTACTTGTTGTAAGTGTGTGTCTTTGTTACTTGGTGTAATTGTATGTCTTTGTTACTTGGTGTCAGTGTATGTCTGTGTTACTTGGTGTAAGTGTATGTCTTTGTTATTTGGTGTCAGTGTATGTCTTTGTTACTTGTTGAAAGTGTGTGTCTGTGTTACTTGGTATCAGTGTATGTCTTTGTTACTTGGTGTCAGTGTATGTCTTTGTGACTTGGTGTCAGTGAATGTCTTTGTTACTGGTTGTTACTATATGTCTTTGTGACTTTGTGTCAGTGTATGTCTTTGTTACTGGGTGTCAGTTTATGTCTTTGTTACTTGATGTCAGAGTATGTCTTTGTTACTTGGTGTCAGTGTATGTCTGTGTTACTTGGTGTAAGTTTGTGTCTTTGTTACTTGGTGTAAGTGTGTGTCTGTGTTACTGGATATCAGTGTATGTCTTTGTTACTTGGTGTCAGTGTCTGTCGTTGTTACTTGGTGTATGTGTGTGTCTGTGTTACTGGGTGTCAGAGTATGTCTTTGTTACTTGGTGCCAGAGTATGTCTGTGTTGCTTGGTGTAAGTGTGTGTCTTTGTTACTTGGTGTAAGTGTATGTCTTTGTTACTTGGTGACAGTGTATGTCTGCGTTACTTTGTGTAAGTGTATGTCTTTGTTACTTGGTGTCAGTGTTTGTCTTTGATACTTTGTGGAAGTGTGTGTCTGTGTTACTGGGTATCAGTGTATGTCTCTGTGACTTGGTGTCAGTGTATGTCTTTGTTACTGGGTGTCAGTGTTTGTCTTCGTGACTTGGTGTCAGTGTGTGTCTCTGTTAGTCTTTGTTACATGTTGTCAGTGTCTGTCTGTGTATGTCTTTGTTACTGTGTGTCAGTGCTTTTCTATGTTACTGGGTGTCATTGTGTGTTTGTTTGTGTTACTGGGTGTCAGTGTGTGTCTGTGTTACTTGGTGTAAGTGTATGCCTTTGTTTCTTGGTGTCAGTGGATGTCTTTGTTACTTGGTGTCAGTGTGTGTCTTTGTTCCTTGGTGTAAGTGTGTGTCTGTGTTACTGGGTATCAGTGTATGTCTTTGTGACCTGGTGTCAGTGTATGTCTTTGTTACCTGGTGTCAGTGTATGTCTTTGTTACTTGGTGTAAGTGTGTGTCTGTGTTACTGGGTATCAGTGTATGTATTTGTTTCTTGGTGTCAGTGTATGTCTTTGTTACTTGGTGTCAGTGTATGTCTGTGTTACTGAGTATCTGTGCAGGTCTTTGTTACATGGTGTCAGTGTATGTCTGTGTTACTTGGTGTAAGTGTGTGTCTTTGTTACTTGGTGTAATTGTATGTCTTTGTTACTTGGTGTCAATGTATGTCTTTGTTACTTGATGTAAGTGTGTGTCTGTGTTACTTGGTGTAAGTGTGTGGCTGTGTTACTTGGTATCAGTGTATGTCTTTGTTACTGCGTGTCAGTGTGTGTATTTGTGACTTGGTGTCAGTGTATGTCTTTGTTACTGCGTGCCACTGTGTGTATTTGTGACTTGGTGTCAGTGTATGTCTTTGTTACTTGGTGTAAGTGTGTGTCTGTGTTACTGGGTATCAGTGTATGTCTTTGTTACTTGGTGTAAGTGTGTGTCTGTGTTACTGTGTATAAGTGTATGACTTTGTGACTTGGTGCCAGTGTATGTCTTTGTTACTGGGTGTCAGTGTGTGTCTTTGTGACTTGGTGTCAGTGTATGTCTTTGTTACTTGGTGTAAGTGTGTGTCTATGTTACTGGGTATCAGTGTATGTCTTTGTTACTTGGTGTCAGTGCATGTCAAAATACTTGGTGTAAGTGTATGTCTTTGTTACTTGGTGTAATTGTTTGTCTTTGTTACTTGGTGTCAGTGTATGTCTGTGTTACTTGGTGTAAGTGTATGTCTTTGTTACTTGGTGTAAGTGTATGTCTTTGTTACTTTGTGTCAGTGTACGTCTTTGTTACTTGGTGTCAGTGTGTGTCTGTGTTTCTGGGCATCAGTGTATGTCTTTTTGACTTGGTGTCAGTGTATGTCTTTGTTACATGGAGTCAGTGTATGTCTTTTTTACTGGGTGTCAGTGTGTGTCTGTGTTACTCGGTGTCAGTGTATGTCTTTGTTACATTGTATCAGTGTTTCTCTGTGTTACTGGGTGTCAGTGTGTGTTTGTTTGTGTTACTGGGTGTCAGAGTGTGTCTGTGACACTAGGTGTCAGTATTTAGTTTAGTTTAGAGAAACAGCACTTAAACAAGCAATTCGGTCAACCGAGTCTGTGCCGACCATCAACAACCCATTTATACCAATCCTACACTCATCCCGTATTCCTATTACATCCACACCTGTCCCTATATATATCCCTACCACCTACTTATACTAGGGGCAATTTATGAAGGCCAATTAACCAATCAACCTGCAAGTCTTTGGCACGCAGGAGGAAACCGGAGCACCCGGAGGAAACCCACGCAGACACAGGGAGAACTTGCAAACTTCGCACAGGCAGTACCCAGAATCGTTCCCAGGTCCCTGGAGCTGTGAGGCTGCGGTGCTAACCACTGCGCCAATGTGCCCCCCCTTCCCCCAGTGTGTGCCTGTGTTACTGGGTATGAGTGTATGTCTTTTTTACTTAGTGTCAGTGTATGTCTGTGTTACTTGGTGTCAGTGTGTTTGTTTGTGTTACTGGGTGTCAGTGTATGTTTGTGTTACTTGGTTTAAGTCTGTGTCTTTGTTACTTGTTGTCCGTATGTGTCTGCGTTACTGGGTGTCAGTGTATGTCTTTGTTACTTGGTGTAAGTATGTGTCTGTGTTACTGGGTATCAGTGTATGTCTTTGTGACTTGGTATCAGTGTATGTCTTTGTTACTGGGTGTCAGTGTGTGTCTGTGCTACTTGGTGAAAGTGCATGTCTTTTTTACTGGGTGTCAGTGTGTCTCTGTGTTACTGGGTGTCAGTGTGTGTTTGTTTTTGTTACTGGGTATCAGTGTATGTCTTTGTGACTTGGTATCAGTGTATGTCTTTGTTACTGGGTGTCAGTGTGTGTCTGTGCTACTTGGTGTAAGTGTGTGTCTTTGTTACTTGGTGTCCGTGTGTGTCTGTGTTACTGGGTGTCAGTGTATGTCGTTGTTACTTGGTGTCAGTGTATGTCTTTGTCATTTGGTGTAAGTGTGTGTCTGTGTTACTGGGTATCAGTGTCTGTCTTTGTTACTTGTTGTAAGTGTGTGTCTGTGTTACAGAGTATCAGTGCATGTCTTTGTTACTTGGTGTCAGTGTATGTCTGTGTTAGTTGGTGTAAGTGTGTGTCTGTGTTACTGGGTTTCATGTATGTCTTTGTTACTTGGTGTCAGTGTATGTCAAAATACTTGGTGTATGTGGGTGTCTTTGTTACTTGGTGTAATTGTCTGTCTTTGTTACTTGGTGTAAGTGTATGTCTTTGTTACTTGGTGTCAGTGTATGTCTTTGTTACTTGGTGTCAGTGTGTGTCTGTGTTACTGGGTATCAGTGTATGACTTTGTGACTTGGTATCAGTGTATGTCTTGGTGACTTGGTGTCAGTGTATATCTTTGTTACTGGGTGTCAGTGTGTGACTGTGTTACTTGGTGTCAGTGTATGTCTTTGTTACTGTGTAGTAGTGTCTCTCTGTGTTACTGGGTGTCAGTGTGTGTTTGCCTGTGTTACTGGGTGTCAGTGTATATCTTTGTTACTTGGTGTAAATGTGTGTCTGCGTTACTGGGTATCAGTGTCTGTCTTTGTTACTTGGTGTAAGTGTGTGCCTTTGTTACTTGGTGTAATTGTATGTCTTTGTTGCTTGGTGTCAGTGTATGTCTTTGTTACTTGGTGTTAGTTTATGTCTTTGTTACTTCGTGTAAGTGTGGGTCTGTGTTACTTGGTGTAAGTGTGTGCCTGTGTTCCTGGGTATCAATGTATGTCTTTGTTACTTGGTGTCAGTGTATGTCTGTGTTACTTGGTGTCAGTGTGTGTCTGTGTTACTGGGCATCAGTGTATGTCTTTGTGACTTGGTGTCAGTGTATGTCTTTGTTACTGGGTGTCAGTGTGTGTCTGTGCTACTTGGTGTAAGTGTGTGTCTTTGTTACTTGGTGTCCGTGTGTGTCTGTGTTACTGGGTGTCAGTGTATGTCTTTGTTACTTGGTGTCAGTGTATGTCTTTGTTACTTGGTGTAAGTGTGTGCCTGTGTTACTGGGTATCAGTGTCTGTCTTTGTTACTTGGTGTAAGTGTGTGTCTGTGTTACAGGGTATCAGTGCATGTCTTTGTTACTTGGTGTCAGTGTATGTCTGTGTTACTTGGTGTAAGTGTTTGTCTGTGTTACTGGGTATCATGTATGTCTTTGTTACTTGGTGTCAGTGTATGTCAAAATACTTGGTGTAAGTGGGTGTCTTTGTTACTTGGTGTAATTGTCTGTCTTTGTTACTTTGTTTAAGTGTATGTCTTTGTTACTTGGTGTCAGTGTGTGTCTGTGTTAATGGGTATCAGTGTATGTCTTTGTGACTTGGTATCAGTGTATGTCTTTGTGACTTGGTGTCAGTGTATGTCTTTGTTACTGGGTATCAGTGTGTGACTGTGTTACTTGGTGTCAGTGTCTGTCTTTGTTACTGGTTATTTGTGTTTCTCTGTGTTACTGGGTGTCAGTGTGTGTTTGTTTGTGTTACTGGGTGTCAGTGTATGTCTTTGTTACTAGGTGTAATGTGTGTCTGTGTTACTGGGTATCATTGTCTGTCTTTGTTACTTGGTGTAAGTGTGTGCCTGTGTTACTTGGTGTAAGTGTGTGCCTGTGTTCCTGGGTATCAGTGTATGTCTTTGTTACTTGGTGTCAGTGTATGTCTGTGTTACTTGGTGTAAGTGTGTGTCTGTGTTACTGGGTATAAGTGTATGTCTTTGTTACTTGGTGTCAGTGTATGTCTGTGTTACTTGGTGTAAGTGTGTGTCTGTGTTACTGGGTGTCAGTGTGTGTCTGTGTTACTTGGTGTAAGTGTGTGTCTGTGTTACTTGGTGTCCGTGTGTGTCTGTGTTCCTGGGTGTCAGTGTATGTCTTTGTTACTGGGTGTCAGTGTATGTCTTTGTTACTTGGTGTAATTTTGTGTCTGTGTTGCTGGGTATCAGTGTATGTCTATGTTACTTGGTGTAAGTGTGTGTCTTTTTTACTTGGTGTCCGTGTGTGTCTGTGTTACTGGGTGTCAGTGCATGTCTTTGTTACTTGGTGTCAGTGTATATCTGTGATACTTGGTGTAAGTGTGTGTCTTTGTTACTTGGTGTAATTGTCTGTCTTCGTTACTTGGTGTCAGTGTATGTCAAAATACTTGGTGTAAGTGGGTGTCTTTGTTACTTGGTGTAATTGTCTGTCTTTGTTACTTGGTGCCCGTGTGTGTCTGTGTTCCTGGGTGTCAGTGTATGTCTTTGTTACTGGGTGTCAGTGTATGTCTTTGTTACTTGGTGTAAGTGTGTGTCTTTTTTACTTGGTGTCATTGTGTGTCTTTGTGACTTGGTGTCAGTGTATGTCTGTGTTACTATTTATTAGTGTTTCTCTGTGTTACTGGGTGTCAGTGTGTGTTTGTTTGTGTTACTGGGTGTCAGTGTATGTCTTTGTTACTGGGTGTAAGTGTGTGTCTGTGTTACTGGGTATCAGTGTCTGTCTTTGTTACTTGGTGTAAGTGTGTGTCTTTGTTCCTTGGTGTAAGTGTGTGTCTTTGTTACTTGGTGTCAGTGTATGTCTGTGTTACTTGGTGTAAGTGTGTGTTTGTGTTACTGGGTGTCAGTGTGTGTCTGTGTTACTTGGTGTAAGTGTGTGTCTGTGTTACTTGGTGTCCGTGTGTGTCTGTGTTACTTGGTGTCAGTGTCTGTCTTTGTTACTTGGTGTAATTGTGTGTCTGTGTTACACGGTATCAGTGTATGTCTTTAGAATTAGAATTAGAATATTACAGCGCTGTACAGGCCCTTCGGCCCTCGATGTTGCGCCGATCATCTGACCTACACTATTCCATTTACATCCATATGTCTATCCAATGACCACTTAAATGCCCTTAAATTTGGCGAGTCTACTACTGTTGCAGGCAGGGCGTTCCTCGCCCCTACTACTCTCTTCGTAAAGAAACTACCTCTGACATCTGTCCTGTATCTTTCACCCCTCAACTTAAAGCTATGTCCCCTCGAATTTGCCATCCTCATCTGAGGAAAAAGACTCTCACTATCCACCCTATCTAACCCTCTGATTATCTTGTATGTCTCTATTAAGTCACCTCTCCTCCTCCTTCTCTCTAACGAAAACAACCCCAAGTCCCTCAACCTTTCCTCGTAAGACCTTCCTTCCATACCAGGCAACATCCTAGTAAATTTCCTCTGCACCCTTTCCAAAGCTTCCACATCCTTCCTATAATGCGGTGACCAGAACTGCACGCAATACTCAAGGTGCATCCTCACCAGAGTTTTGTACAGCTGCATCATGACCCCGTGGCTCCGAAACTCGATCCCCCTACTAATAAAGGCTAACACACCATATGCCTTCTGAACAGCCCTATTAACCTGGGTAGCAACTTTCAGGGATTTATGTACCTGGATACCAAGATCTCTCTGCTCATCTACACTACCAAGAATCTTCCCATTAGCCCAGTACTCTGCATTGCTGTTACTCCTTCCAAAGTGAATCACCTCACACTTCTCCGCATTAAACTCCATTTGCCATCTCTCTGCCCAGCTCTGCAGCCTATCTATGTCCCTCTGTACGCTACAACACCCTTCGACACTATCCACAACTCCACCGACCTTCGTGTCATCCGCAAATTTACTAACCCACCCTTCTACACCCTCATCCAGGTCGTTTATAAAAATGACAAACAGCAGTGGCCCCAAAACAGAACCTTGCGGTACACCACTAGTAACTAAACTCCAGGATGAACATTTGCCATCAACCACCACCCTCTGTCTTCTTTCAGCTGGCCAATTTCTGATCCAAAGCTCTAAATCACCTTCAACCCCATACTTCCGTATTTTCTGCAATAGCCTACCGTGGGGAACCTTATCAAACGCCTTACTGAAATCCATAGACACCACATCCACGGCTTTACCCTCATCCACCTGTTTGGTCACCTTCTCGAAAAACTCAATAAGGTTTGTGAGGCACGACCTACCTTTCACAAAACCGTGCTGACTATCGCAAATGAACTTATTCTTTTCAAGATGATTATAAATCCTGTCTCTTATAACCTTTTCCAACATTTTACCCACAACCGAAGTAAGGCTCACAGGTCTATAATTACCAGGGCTGTCTCTACTCCCCTTCTTGAACAAGGGGACAACATTTACTATCCTCCAGTCCTCCGGCACTACTCCTGTCGACAATGACGACATAAAGATCAACAACAACGGCTCTGCAATCTCCTCCCTAGCTTCCCAGAGAATCCTAGGATAAATCCCATCTGGCCCAGGGGACTTCTATTTTCACTCTTTCCAAAATTGCTAACACCTCCTCCTTGTGAATCTCAATCCCATCTAGCCTAGTAGGCTGTATCTCAGTAATCTCCTCGCCAACATTTTCTTTTTCTACTGTAAATACTGACGAAAAATATTCATTTAACGCTTCCCCTATCTCCTCTGATTCCGCACACAACTTCCCACTACTATCCTTGATTGGCCCTGTTCTAACTCTTATCATTCGTTTATTCCTGATATACCTATAGAAAACCTTAGGGTTTTCTTTGATCCTATCCGCCAATGACTTCTCGTGTCCTCTCCTTGCTCTTCTTAGCCCTCCCTTTAGATCCTTCCTGGCTAGCTTGTAACTCTCAAGCGCCCTAATTGAGCCTTCACGTCTCATCCTAACATAAGCCGCCCTCTTCCTCTTGACAAGCGCTTCAACTTCTTGAGTAAACCACGGCTCCCTCGTTCGACAACTTCCTCCCTGCCTGACAGGTACATACCTATCAAGGACACGCATTAGCTGCTCCTTGAATAAGCTCCACATTTCGTTTGTGCCCATCCCCTGCAGTTTCCTTCCCCATCCTACACATCCTAAATCTTGCCTAATCGCGTCATAATTTCCTTTCCCCCAGCTATAATTCTTGCCCTGCGGTATATACCTGTCCCTGCCCATCGCTAAGGTAAACCTAACCGAATTGTCATCACTATCGCCAAAGTGCTCACCTACATCTAAATTGAACACCTGGCCGGGTTCATTACCCAGTACCAAATCCAATGTGGCATCGCCCCTGGTTGGCCTGTCTACATACTGTGTCAGAAAACCCTCCTGCACACACTGGACAAAAACTGACCCATCTAAAGTACTCGAACTATAGTATTTCCAGTCAATACTTGGAAAGTTAAAGTCCCCCATAACCACTACCCTGTTACTCTCGCTCCTGTCGAGAATCATCTTCGCTATCCTTTCCTCTACATCTCTGGAACTATTCGGAGGTCTATAGAAAACTCCCAACAGGGTGACCTCTCCTCTCCTGTTTCTAACCTCGGCCCATACTACCTCAGTCGACGAGTCCTCAAACGTCCTTTTTGCTGCTATAATACTTTCCTTGATTAACAATGCCACAACGCCATCCCCCCCCCCCCCCGCCCCACTCTTTTACCCTCTTCTCTGTTCTTACTGAAACATCTAAATCCCGGAACCTGCAACATCCATTCCTGCCCCTGCTCTACCCATGTCTCTGAAATGGCAACAACATCAGGATCCCAGGTACCAACCCATGCTGCAAGCTCACCCACCTTATTCCGGATGCTCCTGGCGTTGAAGTAGACACACTTTAAACCAAGTTCTTGCTTGCCAGTGCCCTCTTGCGTCCCTGTAAGCTTATCCCCTACCTCACTACTCTCAACAGCCTGTACACTGGAACTACAATTTAGGTTCCCATTCCCCTGCGTTACTTGGTGTCAGTGTATGTCTTTGTTACTTGGTGTAAGTGTGTGTCTGTGTTACTGGGTGTCAGTGTATGTCTTTGTGACTTGGTGTCAGTGTATGTTTTTGTTACTGGGTGTCAGTGTGTGTCTTTGTGACTTGGTGTCAGTGTATGTCTTTGTTACTTGTTGTAAGTGTGTGTCTGTGTTACTGGGTATCAGTGAATGTCTTTGTTACTTGGTGTCAGTGTATGTCAAAATACTTGGTGTAAGTGTATGTCTTTGTTACTTGGTGCAATTGTCTGTCTTTGTTACTTGGTGTCAGTGTATCACTGTGTTACTGGGTATCAGTGTATGTCTGTGTTACTGGGTATCAGTGTATGTCTTTGTTACTTGGTGTCAGTGTATGTCAAAATACTTGGTGTAAGTCTTTGTTACTTGGTGTAATTGTCTGTCTTTGTCACTTGGTGTAAGTGTATCACTGTGTTACTGGGTATCCGTGTATGTCTTTGTGACTTGGTGTCAATGTATGTCTTTGTAACTGGGTGTCAGTGTGTGTCTGTGTTACTTGGTGTCAGTGCATGTCTTTGTTACTGTTTTTCAGTGTTTCTCTGTGTTACTGGGTGTCAGTGTGTGTCTGTGACACTAGGTGTCAGTATTTAGTTTTGTTTAGAGATACAGCACTGAAACAGGCCCTTCGGCCCACCGAGTCTGTGCCGACCATCAACAACCCATTTATACTAATCCTACACCAATCCCGTATTCCTATCACATCCCCACCTGTCCCTATATATTTCCCTACCACCTACCTAAACTAGGGGCAATTTATGACGGCCAATTAACCTATCAACCTGCATGTCTTTGGCATGTGGGAGGAAACCGGAGCACCCGCAGGAAACCCAAGCAGACACAGGGAGAACTTGCAAACTCCGCACAGGCAGTACCCAGAATCGAACCCGTGTCCCTGGAGCTATGAGGCTGCAGTGCTAACCACTGCGCCACTGTGCCACCCAGTGTGTATCTGTGTTACTGGGTGTCAGTGTATGTCTTTGTTACTTGGTGTCAGTGTCTGTCGTTGTTACTTGGTGTATGTGTGTGTCTGTGTTACTGGGTGTCAGAGTATGTCTTTGTTACTTGGTGCCAGAGTATGTCTGTGTTGCTTGGTGTAAGTGTGTGTCTTTGTTACTTGGTGTAAGTGTATGTCTTTGTTACTTGGTGACAGTGTATGTCTGCGTTACTTTGTGTAAGTGTATGTCTTTGTTACTTGGTGTCAGTGTTTGTCTTTGATACTTTGTGGAAGTGTGTGTCTGTGTTACTGGGTATCAGTGTATGTCTCTGTGACTTGGTGTCAGTGTATGTCTTTGTTACTGGGTGTCAGTGTTTGTCTTCGTGACTTGGTGTCAGTGTGTGTCTCTGTTAGTCTTTGTTACATGTTGTCAGTGTCTGTCTGTGTATGTCTTTGTTACTGTGTGTCAGTGCTTTTCTATGTTACTGGGTGTCATTGTGTGTTTGTTTGTTTTACTGGGTGTCAGTGTGTGTCTGTGTTACTTGGTGTAAGTGTATGTCTTTGTTTCTTGGTGTCAGTGGATGTCTTTGTTACTTGGTGTCAGTGTGTGTCTTTGTTCCTTGGTGTAAGTGTGTGTCTGTGTTACTGGGTATCAGTGTATGTCTTTGTGACCTGGTGTCAGTGTATGTCTTTGTTACCTGGTGTCAGTGTATGTCTTTGTTACTTGGTGTAAGTGTGTGTCTGTGTTACTGGGTATCAGTGTATGTATTTGTTTCTTGGTGTCAGTGTATGTCTTTGTTACTTGGTGTCAGTGTATGTCTGTGTTACTGAGTATCTGTGCATGTCTTTGTTACATGGTGTCAGTGTATGTCTGTGTTACTTGGTGTAAGTGTGTGTCTTTGTTACTTGGTGTAATTGTATGTCTTTGTTACTTGGTGTCAATGTATGTCTTTGTTACTTGATGTAAGTGTGTGTCTGTGTTACTTGGTGTAAGTGTGTGGCTGTGTTACTTGGTATCAGTGTATGTCTTTGTTACTGCGTGTCAGTGTGTGTATTTGTGACTTGGTGTCAGTGTATGTCTTTGTTACTGCGTGCCACTGTGTGTATTTGTGACTTGGTGTCAGTGTATGTCTTTGTTACTTGGTGTAAGTGTGTGTCTGTGTTACTGGGTATCAGTGTATGTCTTTGTTACTTGGTGTAAGTGTGTGTCTGTGTTACTGTGTATAAGTGTATGACTTTGTGACTTGGTGCCAGTGTATGTCTTTGTTACTGGGTGTCAGTGTGTGTCTTTGTGACTTGGTGTCAGTGTATGTCTTTGTTACTTGGTGTAAGTGTGTGTCTATGTTACTGGGTATCAGTGTATGTCTTTGTTACTTGGTGTCAGTGCATGTCAAAATACTTGGTGTAAGTGTATGTCTTTGTTACTTGGTGTAATTGTTTGTCTTTGTTACTTGGTGTCAGTGTATGTCTGTGTTACTTGGTGTAAGTGTATGTCTTTGTTACTTGGTGTAAGTGTATGTCTTTGTTACTTTGTGTCAGTGTACGTCTTTGTTACTTGGTGTCAGTGTGTGTCTGTGTTTCTGGGCATCAGTGTATGTCTTTTTGACTTGGTGTCAGTGTATGTCTTTGTTACATGGAGTCAGTGTATGTCTTTTTTACTGGGTGTCAGTGTGTGTCTGTGTTACTTGGTGTCAGTGTATGTCTTTGTTACATTGTATCAGTGTTTCTCTGTGTTACTGGGTGTCAGTGTGTGTTTGTTTGTGTTACTGGGTGTCAGAGTGTGTCTGTGACACTAGGTGTCAGTATTTAGTTTAGTTTAGAGAAACAGCACTTAAACAAGCAATTCGGTCAACCGAGTCTGTGCCGACCATCAACAACCCATTTATACCAATCCTACACTCATCCCGTATTCCTATTACATCCACACCTGTCCCTATATATATCCCTACCACCTACTTATACTAGGGGCAATTTATGAAGGCCAATTAACCAATCAACCTGCAAGTCTTTGGCACGCAGGAGGAAACCGGAGCACCCGGAGGAAACCCACGCAGACACAGGGAGAACTTGCAAACTTCGCACAGGCAGTACCCAGAATCGTTCCCGGGTCCCTGGAGCTGTGAGGCTGCGGTGCTAACCACTGCGCCAATGTGCCCCCCCTTCCCCCAGTGTGTGCCTGTGTTACTGGGTATGAGTGTATGTCTTTTTTACTTAGTGTCAGTGTATGTCTGTGTTACTTGGTGTCAGTGTGTTTGTTTGTGTTACTGGGTGTCAGTGTATGTTTGTGTTACTTGGTTTAAGTCTGTGTCTTTGTTACTTGTTGTCCGTATGTGTCTGCGTTACTGGGTGTCAGTGTATGTCTTTGTTACTTGGTGTAAGTATGTGTCTGTGTTACTGGGTATCAGTGTATGTCTTTGTGACTTGGTATCAGTGTATGTCTTTGTTACTGGGTGTCAGTGTGTGTCTGTGCTACTTGGTGAAAGTGCATGTCTTTTTTACTGGGTGTCAGTGTGTCTCTGTGTTACTGGGTGTCAGTGTGTGTTTGTTTTTGTTACTGGGTATCAGTGTATGTCTTTGTGACTTGGTATCAGTGTATGTCTTTGTTACTGGGTGTCAGTGTGTGTCTGTGCTACTTGGTGTAAGTGTGTGTCTTTGTTACTTGGTGTCCGTGTGTGTCTGTGTTACTGGGTGTCAGTGTATGTCGTTGTTACTTGGTGTCAGTGTATGTCTTTGTCATTTGGTGTAAGTGTGTGTCTGTGTTACTGGGTATCAGTGTCTGTCTTTGTTACTTGTTGTAAGTGTGTGTCTGTGTTACAGAGTATCAGTGCATGTCTTTGTTACTTGGTGTCAGTGTATGTCTGTGTTAGTTGGTGTAAGTGTGTGTCTGTGTTACTGGGTTTCATGTATGTCTTTGTTACTTGGTGTCAGTGTATGTCAAAATACTTGGTGTATGTGGGTGTCTTTGTTACTTGGTGTAATTGTCTGTCTTTGTTACTTGGTGTAAGTGTATGTCTTTGTTACTTGGTGTCAGTGTATGTCTTTGTTACTTGGTGTCAGTGTGTGTCTGTGTTACTGGGTATCAGTGTATGACTTTGTGACTTGGTATCAGTGTATGTCTTGGTGACTTGGTGTCAGTGTATATCTTTGTTACTGGGTGTCAGTGTGTGACTGTGTTACTTGGTGTCAGTGTATGTCTTTGTTACTGTGTAGCAGTGTCTCTCTGTGTTACTGGGTGTCAGTGTGTGTTTGCTTGTGTTACTGGGTGTCAGTGTATATCTTTGTTACTTGGTGTAAATGTGTGTCTGCGTTACTGGGTATCAGTGTCTGTCTTTGTTACTTGGTGTAAGTGTGTGCCTTTGTTATTTGGTGTAATTGTATGTCTTTGTTGCTTGGTGTCAGTGTATGTCTTTGTTACTTGGTGTTAGTTTATGTCTTTGTTACTTCGTGTAAGTGTGTGTCTGTGTTACTTGGTGTAAGTGTGTGCCTGTGTTCCTGGGTATCAATGTATGTCTTTGTTACTTGGTGTCAGTGTATGTCTGTGTTACTTGGTGTCAGTGTGTGTCTGTGTTACTGGGCATCAGTGTATGTCTTTGTGACTTGGTGTCAGTGTATGTCTTTTTTACTGGGTGTCAGTGTGTCTCTGTGTTACTGGGTGTCAGTGTGTGTATGTTTGTGTTACTGGGTATCAGTGTATGTCATTGTGACTTGGCATCAGTGTATGTCTTTGTTACTGGGTGTCAGTGTGTGTCTGTGCTACTTGGTGTAAGTGTGTGTCTTTGTTACTTGGTGTCCGTGTGTGTCTGTGTTACTGGGTGTCAGTGTATGTCTTTGTTACTTGGTGTCAGTGTATGTCTTTGTTACTTGGTGTAAGTGTGTGCCTGTGTTACTGGGTATCAGTGTCTGTCTTTGTTACTTGGTGTAAGTGTGTGTCTGTGTTACAGGGTATCAGTGCATGTCTTTGTTACTTGGTGTCAGTGTATGTCTGTGTTACTTGGTGTAAGTGTTTGTCTGTGTTACTGGGTATCATGTATGTCTTTGTTACTTGGTGTCAGTGTATGTCAAAATACTTGGTGTAAGTGGGTGTCTTTGTTACTTGGTGTAATTGTCTGTCTTTGTTACTTTGTTTAAGTGTATGTCTTTGTTACTTGGTGTCAGTGTGTGTCTGTGTTAATGGGTATCAGTGTATGTCTTTGTGACTTGGTATCAGTGTATGTCTTTGTGACTTGGTGTCAGTGTATGTCTTTGTTACTGGGTATCAGTGTGTGACTGTGTTACTTGGTGTCAGTGTCTGTCTTTGTTACTGGTTATTTGTGTTTCTCTGTGTTACTGGGTGTCAGTGTGTGTTTGTTTGTGTTACTGGGTGTCAGTGTATGTCTTTGTTACTAGGTGTAAGTGTGTGTCTGTGTTACTGGGTATCATTGTCTGTCTTTGTTACTTGGTGTAAGTGTGTGCCTGTGTTACTTGGTGTAAGTGTGTGCCTGTGTTCCTGCGTATCAGTGTATGTCTTTGTTACTTGGTGTCAGTGTATGTCTGTGTTACTTGGTGTAAGTGTGTGTCTGTGTTACTGGGTATAAGTGTATGTCTTTGTTACTTGGTGTCAGTGTATGTCTGTGTTACTTGGTGTAAGTGTGTGTCTGTGTTACTGGGTGTCAGTGTGTGTCTGTGTTACTTGGTTTAAGTGTTTGTCTGTGTTACTTGGTGTCCGTGTGTGTCTGTGTTCCTGGGTGTCAGTGTATGTCTTTGTTACTGGGTGTCAGTGTATGTCTTTGTTACTTGGTGTAATTTTGTGTCTGTGTTGCTGGGTATCAGTGTATGTCTATGTTACTTGGTGTAAGTGTGTGTCTTTTTTACTTGGTGTCCGTGTGTGTCTGTGTTACTGGGTGTCAGTGCATGTCTTTGTTACTTGGTGTCAGTGTATATCTGTGATACTTGGTGTAAGTGTGTGTCTTTGTTACTTGGTGTAATTGTCTGTCTTCGTTACTTGGTGTCAGTGTATGTCAAAATACTTGGTGTAAGTGGGTGTCTTTGTTACTTGGTGTAATTGTCTGTCTTTGTTACTTGGTGCCCGTGTGTGTCTGTGTTCCTGGGTGTCAGTGTATGTCTTTGTTACTGGGTGTCAGTGTATGTCTTTGTTACTTGGTGTAAGTGTGTGTCTTTTTTACTTGGTGTCATTGTGTGTCTTTGTGACTTGGTGTCAGTGTATGTCTGTGTTACTATTTATTAGTGTTTCTCTGTGTTACTGGGTGTCAGTGTGTGTTTGTTTGTGTTACTGGGTGTCAGTGTATGTCTTTGTTACTGGGTGTAAGTGTGTGTCTGTGTTACTGGGTATCAGTGTCTGTCTTTGTTACTTGGTGTAAGTGTGTGTCTTTGTTCCTTGGTGTAAGTGTGTGTCTTTGTTACTTGGTGTCAGTGTATGTCTGTGTTACTTGGTGTAAGTGTGTGTTTGTGTTACTGGGTGTCAGTGTGTGTCTGTGTTACTTGGTGTAAGTGTGTGTCTGTGTTACTTGGTGTCCGTGTGTGTCTGTGTTACTTGGTGTCAGTGTCTGTCTTTGTTACTTGGTGTAATTGTGTGTCTGTGTTACACGGTATCAGTGTATGTCTTTAGAATTAGAATTAGAATATTACAGCGCTGTACAGGCCCTTCGGCCCTCGATGTTGCGCCGATCATCTGACCTACACTATTCCATTTACATCCATATGTCTATCCAATGACCACTTAAATGCCCTTAAATTTGGCGAGTCTACTACTGTTGCAGGCAGGGCGTTCCTCGCCCCTACTACTCTCTTCGTAAAGAAACTACCTCTGACATCTGTCCTGTATCTTTCACCCCTCAACTTAAAGCTATGTCCCCTCGAATTTGCCATCCTCATCTGAGGAAAAAGACTCTCACTATCCACCCTATCTAACCCTCTGATTATCTTGTATGTCTCTATTAAGTCACCTCTCCTCCTCCTTCTCTCTAACGAAAACAACCCCAAGTCCCTCAGCCTTTCCTCGTAAGACCTTCCTTCCATACCAGGCAACATCCTAGTAAATTTCCTCTGCACCCTTTCCAAAGCTTCCACATCCTTCCTATAATGCGGTGACCAGAACTGCACGCAATACTCAAGGTGCATCCTCACCAGAGTTTTGTACAGCTGCATCATGACCCCGTGGCTCCGAAACTCGATCCCCCTACTAATAAAGGCTAACACACCATATGCCTTCTGAACAGCCCTATTAACCTGGGTAGCAACTTTCAGGGATTTATGTACCTGGATACCAAGATCTCTCTGCTCATCTACACTACCAAGAATCTTCCCATTAGCCCAGTACTCTGCATTGCTGTTACTCCTTCCAAAGTGAATCACCTCACACTTCTCCGCATTAAACTCCATTTGCCATCTCTCTGCCCAGCTCTGCAGCCTATCTATGTCCCTCTGTACGCTACAACACCCTTCGACACTATCCACAACTCCACCGACCTTCGTGTCATCCGCAAATTTACTAACCCACCCTTCTACACCCTCATCCAGGTCGTTTATAAAAATGACAAACAGCAGTGGCCCCAAAACAGAACCTTGCGGTACACCACTAGTAACTAAACTCCAGGATGAACATTTGCCATCAACCACCACCCTCTGTCTTCTTTCAGCTGGCCAATTTCTGATCCAAAGCTCTAAATCACCTTCAACCCCATACTTCCGTATTTTCTGCAATAGCCTACCGTGGGGAACCTTATCAAACGCCTTACTGAAATCCATAGACACCACATCCACGGCTTTACCCTCATCCACCTGTTTGGTCACCTTCTCGAAAAACTCAATAAGGTTTGTGAGGCACGACCTACCTTTCACAAAACCGTGCTGACTATCGCAAATGAACTTATTCTTTTCAAGATGATTATAAATCCTGTCTCTTATAACCTTTTCCAACATTTTACCCACAACCGAAGTAAGGCTCACAGGTCTATAATTACCAGGGCTGTCTCTACTCCCCTTCTTGAACAAGGGGACAACATTTGCTATCCTCCAGTCCTCCGGCACTACTCCTGTCGACAATGACGACATAAAGATCAACAACAACGGCTCTGCAATCTCCTCCCTAGCTTCCCAGAGAATCCTAGGATAAATCCCATCTGGCCCAGGGGACTTCTATTTTCACTCTTTCCAAAATTGCTAACACCTCCTCCTTGTGAATCTCAATCCCATCTAGCCTAGTAGGCTGTATCTCAGTAATCTCCTCGCCAACATTTTCTTTTTCTACTGTAAATACTGACGAAAAATATTCATTTAACGCTTCCCCTATCTCCTCTGATTCCGCACACAACTTCCCACTACTATCCTTGATTGGCCCTGTTCTAACTCTTATCATTCGTTTATTCCTGATATACCTATAGAAAACCTTAGGGTTTTCTTTGATCCTATCCGCCAATGACTTCTCGTGTCCTCTCCTTGCTCTTCTTAGCCCTCCCTTTAGATCCTTCCTGGCTAGCTTGTAACTCTCAAGCGCCCTAATTGAGCCTTCACGTCTCATCCTAACATAAGCCGCCCTCTTCCTCTTGACAAGCGCTTCAACTTCTTGAGTAAACCACGGCTCCCTCGTTCGACAACTTCCTCCCTGCCTGACAGGTACATACCTATCAAGGACACGCATTAGCTGCTCCTTGAATAAGCTCCACATTTCGTTTGTGCCCATCCCCTGCAGTTTCCTTCCCCATCCTACACATCCTAAATCTTGCCTAATCGCGTCATAATTTCCTTTCCCCCAGCTATAATTCTTGCCCTGCGGTATATACCTGTCCCTGCCCATCGCTAAGGTAAACCTAACCGAATTGTCATCACTATCGCCAAAGTGCTCACCTACATCTAAATTGAACACCTGGCCGGGTTCATTACCCAGTACCAAATCCAATGTGGCATCGCCCCTGGTTGGCCTGTCTACATACTGTGTCAGAAAACCCTCCTGCACACACTGGACAAAAACTGACCCATCTAAAGTACTCGAACTATAGTATTTCCAGTCAATACTTGGAAAGTTAAAGTCCCCCATAACCACTACCCTGTTACTCTCGCTCCTGTCGAGAATCATCTTCGCTATCCTTTCCTCTACATCTCTGGAACTATTCGGAGGTCTATAGAAAACTCCCAACAGGGTGACCTCTCCTCTCCTGTTTCTAACCTCGGCCCATACTACCTCAGTCGACGAGTCCTCAAACGTCCTTTTTGCTGCTATAATACTTTCCTTGATTAACAATGCCACAACGCCATCCCCCCCCCCCCCCCCCCCACTCTTTTACCCTCTTCTCTGTTCTTACTGAAACATCTAAATCCCGGAACCTGCAACATCCATTCCTGCCCCTGCTCTACCCATGTCTCTGAAATGGCAACAACATCAGGATCCCAGGTACCAACCCATGCTGCAAGCTCACCCACCTTATTCCGGATGCTCCTGGCGTTGAAGTAGACACACTTTAAACCAAGTTCTTGCTTGCCAGTGCCCTCTTGCGTCCCTGTAAGCTTATCCCCTACCTCACTACTCTCAACAGCCTGTACACTGGAACTACAATTTAGGTTCCCATTCCCCTGCGTTACTTGGTGTCAGTGTATGTCTTTGTGACTTGGTGTCAGTGTATGTTTTTGTTACTGGGTGTCAGTGTGTGTCTTTGTGACTTGGTGTCAGTGTATGTCTTTGTTACTTGTTGTAAGTGTGTGTCTGTGTTACTGGGTATCAGTGAATGTCTTTGTTACTTGGTGTCAGTGTATGTCAAAATACTTGGTGTAAGTGTATGTCTTTGTTACTTGGTGCAATTGTCTGTCTTTGTTACTTGGTGTCAGTGTATCACTGTGTTACTGGGTATCAGTGTATGTCTGTGTTACTGGGTATCAGTGTATGTCTTTGTTACTTGGTGTCAGTGTATGTCAAAATACTTGGTGTAAGTCTTTGTTACTTGGTGTAATTGTCTGTCTTTGTCACTTGGTGTAAGTGTATCACTGTGTTACTGGGTATCCGTGTATGTCTTTGTGACTTGGTGTCAATGTATGTCTTTGTAACTGGGTGTCAGTGTGTGTCTGTGTTACTTGGTGTCAGTGCATGTCTTTGTTACTGTTTTTCAGTGTTTCTCTGTGTTACTGGGTGTCAGTGTGTGTCTGTGACACTAGGTGTCAGTATTTAGTTTTGTTTAGAGATACAGCACTGAAACAGGCCCTTCGGCCCACCGAGTCTGTGCCGACCATCAACAACCCATTTATACTAATCCTACACCAATCCCGTATTTCTATCACATCCCCACCTATCCCTATATATTTCCCTACCACCTACCTAAACTAGGGGCAATTTATGATGGCCAATTAACCTATCAACCTGCAAGTCTTTGGCATGTGGGAGGAAACCGGAGCACCCGGAGGAAACCCAAGCAGACACAGGGAGAACTTGCAAACTCCGCACAGGCAGTACCCAGAATCGAACCCGTGTCCCTGGAGCTATGAGGCTGCAGTGCTAACCACTGCGCCACTGTGCCACCCAGTGTGTATCTGTGTTACTGGGTGTCAGTGTATGTCTTTGTTACTTGGTGTCAGTGTGTGTCTGTGTTACTGGGTGTCAGTGTGTTTGTTTGTGTTACTGGGTGTCAGTGTGTCTCTGTGTTACTGGGTATCAGTGCATGTCTTTGTTACTTGGTGTCAGTGTATGTCAAAATACTTGGTGCAATTGTCTGTCTATGTTACTTGGTGTCAGTGCATGTCCTTGTTACTGGGGGTCAGTGTATGTCTCTGTTACTTGGTGTAAGCGTGTGTCTGTGTTACTGGGTATCAGTGTCTGTCTTTGTTACTGGGTGTCAGTGTCTGTCTTTGTTACTTGGTGTAAGTGTGTGTCTGTGTGACTGGGTATCAGTGTATGTCTTTGTGACTTGGTGTCAGTGTATGTCTTTGTTACTTGGTGTAAGTGTGCGTCTGTGTTACTTGGTGTAAGTGTGTGTCTGTGTTCCTGGGTATCAGTGTATGTCTTTGTTACTTGGCGTCAGTGGATGTCTGTGTTAGTTGGTGGAAGTGTGTTTCTGTGTTACTGGGTATCAGTGTAGGTCTTTGTTACTTGGTGTCAGTGTATGTCTGTGTTACTTGGTGTAAGTGTGTGTCTGTGTTACTGGGTGTCAGTGCATGTCTTTGTTACTTGGTGTCAGTGTATATCTGTGTTACTTGGTGTATGTGTGTGTCTTTGTTACTTGGTGTAATTGTCTGTCTTTGTTACTTGGTGTCAGTGTTTGTCTTTGTTACTTGGTGTAAGTGTGTGTCTGTGTTACTTGGTGTAAGTGTGTGTCTGTGTTCCTGGGTATCCGTGTATGTCATTGTTAATTGGTGTAAGTGTGCGTCTGTGTTACTTGGTGTAAGTGTGTGTCTGTGTTAGTTGGTGTAAGTTTGTGTCTGTGTTACTGGGTATCAGTGTATGTCTTTGTTACTTGGTGTCATTGTCTTTCTGTGTTGCTTGGTCTAAGTGTGTGTCTGCGTTACTGGGTGTCAGTGTGTGTCTGTTACTTGGTGTAAGTGTATGTCTTTGTTACTAGTTGTCCATGTGTGTCTGTGTTACTGGGTGTCAGTGTATGTCTTTGTTACTGGGTGTCAGTGTATGTCTTTGTTACTTGGTGCAAGTGTGTGTCTGTGTTCCTGGGTATCAGTGTATGTCTTTGTTACTTGGTGTAAGTGTGTGTCTGTGTTACTTGGTGTAAGTGTGTGTCTGTGTTAGTTGGTGTAAGTTTGTGTCTGTGTTACTGGGTATCAGTGTATGTCTTTGTTACTTGGTGTCATTGTTTTTCTGTGTTGCTTGGTGTAAGTGTGTGTCTGCGTTACTGGGTGTCAGTGTGTGTCTGTTACTTGGTGTAAGTGTATGTCTTTGTTACTAGGTGTCCATGTGTGTCTGTGTTACTGGGTGTCAGTGTAGGTCTTTGCTACTGGGTGTCAGTGTATGTCTTTGTTACTTGGTGCAAGTGTGTGTCTGTGTTACTGGGTATCAGTGTCTGTCTTTGTTACTTGGTGTAAGTGTGTGTCTGTGTTACTTGGTGTAAGTGTGTGCCTGTGTTACTGAGTATCAGTGTATGTCTTTGTTACTTGGTGTCAGTGTATGTCAAAATACTTGGTGTAAGTGTATGTCTTTGTTACTTGGTGTCAGTGTATGTCTTTGTGACTTGGTGTAATTGTCTGTCTGTGTTACTGGGTATCAGTGTATGTCTCTGTTACTTGGTGTAAGTGTATGTCTTTGTTACTTGGTGTAAGTGTGTGTCTGTGTTACTGGGTAGCAGTGTCTGTCTTTGTTACTTGGTGTAAGTGTGTGTCTTTGTTACTGGGTATCAGTGTATGTCTTTGTGACTTGGTGTCATTGTATGTCTTTGTTACTTGGTGTAAGTGTGTGTCTGGTTACTTGGTGTAAGTGTGTGTCTGTGTTCCTGGGTATCAGTGTATGTCTTTGTTACCTGGTGTCAGTGTATGTCTGTGTTACTTGGTGTAAGTGTGTGTCTGTGTTACTGGGTGTCAATGTGTGTCTGTGTTAGTTGGTGTAAGTGTGTGTCTTTGTTACTTGGTGTCCGTGTTTGTCTGTGTTACTGGGTGTCAATGCATGTCTTTGTTACTTGGTGTCAGTGTGTGTCTTTGTTACTTGGTGTAAGTGTGTGTCTCTGTTACTTGGTGTAAGTGTGTGTCTGTGTTCCTGGGTATCAGTGTATGTCTTTGTTACTTGGTGTAAGTGTGTGTCTGTTTTACTGGGTGTCAGTGTATGTCTTTGTTACTGGGTGTCAGTGTATGTCTTTGTTACTTGGTGTAAGTGTGTGTCAGTGTTACTGGGTATCAGTGTCTGTCTTTGTGACTTGGTTTCAGTGAATGTCTTTGTTACTGGGTGTCAGAGTGTGGCTTTGTGACTTGGTGTCAGAGTATGTCTTTTTTACTTGGTGTAAGTGTGTGTCTGTGTTACTGGGTATCAGTGTCTGTCTTTGTTACTTGGTGTCAGTGTATGTCAAAATACTTGGTGTATGTGTATGTCTTTGTTACTTTTTGTAATTGTCTGTCTTTGTCACTTGGTTTCAGTGTAAGTCTGTGTTACTTGGTGTAAGTGTGTGTCTTTGTTACTTGGTGTAAGTGTATGTCTTTGTTACTTGGTGTCAGTGCATGTCTTTGTTACTTGGTTTCAGTGTATGTCTGTGTTACTTGGTGTAAGTGTATGTCTGTGTTACTTGGTGTAAGTGTGTGCTTGTGTTACTGGGTATCAATGTATGTCTTTGTTATTTGGTGTCAGTGTATGTCTTTGTTACTTGGTGTAAGTGTGTGTCTGTGTTACTGGGTGTCAGTGTGTGTCTGTGTTACTTGGTGTAAGTGTGTGTCTTTGTTACTTGGTGCAAGTGTGTGTCTGTGTTACTGGGTATCAGTGTATGTCTTTGTTACTTGGTGTCAGTGTATGTCTGTGTTACTTGGTGTAAGTCTATGTCTTTGTTACTTGGTGTCAGTCTATGTCTCTGTTACTTGGTGTAAGTGTGTGTCTTTGTTACTTGGTGTCAGTGTATGTCTTTGTTACTTGGTGTAAGTGTGTTTGTGTTACTTGCTGCAAGTGTGTGTCTGTGTTACTTGGTGTCAGTGTATGTCTTTGTTACTTGGTGTCAGTGTATGTCTGTGTCACTTGGTGTCAGTGCGTTTATTTGTGTTACTGGGTGTCAGTGTGTGTCTGTGTTACTTGGTGTCCGTGTGTGTCAGTGTTGCTGGGAGAAAGTGTGTGTCTGTGTTACTGGGCATCAGTGTCTGTCTTTGTTACTTGGTGTAAGTGTGTGTCTGCGTTACTGGGTATCAGTGGATGTCTTTGTTACTTGGTGTCAGTGTATGTCTGTGTTACTTGGTGTCAGTGTATATCTGTGTTACTTGGTGTAAGTGTGTGTCTTTGTTACTGGGTGTCAGTGTGTTTCTTTGTGACTTGGTGTCAGTGTATGTCTTTGATACTTGGTGTAAGTGTGTGTCAGTGCTACTGGGTATCAGTGTATGTCTTTGTTACTTGGTGTCAGTGTATGCCAAAATACTTGGTGTAAGTGTATGTTTTGTTACTTGGAGTAATTGTCTGTCTTTGTTCCTTGGTTTCAGTGAATGTCTGGGTTACTTGGTGTCAATGTATGTCTTTGTTTATTGGTGTCAGTGTATGTCTGTGTTACTAGGTGTAAGTGTGTGCCTGTGTTACTGGGTATCAGAGTATGTCTTTGTCACTTGGTGCCAGTGTATGTCTGTGTTACTTGGTGCAAGTGTGTGTATGTGTTACTGGGTGTCAGTGTCTGTCTGTGTTACTTGGTGTAAGTGTGTGTCTTTGTTACTTGGTGTCCGTGTGTGTCTGTGTTACTGGCTGTCAGTGTATGTCTTTGTTACTGGGTGCCAGTGTATGTCTTTGTTACTTGGTGTAAGTGTGTGTCTGTGTTACTGTGTATCAGTGTATGTCTTTGTTACTGGGTGTCAGTGTGTGTCTTTGTGACTTGGTGTCAGTGTATGTCTTTGTTACATGGTGTAAGTGTGTGTCTGTGTTACTGGGTATCAGTGTATGTCTTTGTTACTTGGTGTAAGCGTGTGTCTTTGTTACTTGGTGTCAGTGTATGTCTTTGTTACTTGGTGTAAGTGTGTGTTTGTGTTACTTGCTGCAAGTGTGTGTCTTTGTTACTTGGTGTCAGTGTATGTCTTTGTTACTTGGTGTAAGTGTGTGTTTGTGTGACTTGCTGCAAGTGTGTGTCTGTGTTACTTGGTGTCAGTGTATGTCTTTGTTACTTGGTGTCAGTGTATGTCTGTGTCAATTGGTGTCAGTGCGTTTGTTTGTGTTACTGGGTGTCAGTGTGTGTCTGTGTTACTTGGTGTAAGTGTGTGTCTTTGTTACTTGGTGTCCGTGTGTGTCAGTGTTACTGGGAGAAAGTGTGCGTCTGTGTTTCTGGGCATCAGTGTCTGTCTTTGTTACTTGGTGTAAGTGTGTGTCTGCGTTACTGGGTATCAGTGGAGGAAGTCTTTGTTACTTGGTGTCAGTGTATGTCTGTGTTACTTGGTGTAAGTGTGTGTCTTTGTCACTGGGTGTCAGTGTGTTTCTTAGTGACTTGGTGTCAGTGTATGTCTTTGATACTTGGTGTAAGTGTGTGTCTGTGCTACTGGGTATCAGTGTATGTCTTTGTTACTTGGTGTCAGTGTATGTCAAAATACTTGGTGGAAGTGTATGTCTTTGTTCCTTGGAGTAATTGTCTGTCTTTGTTACTTGGTTTCAGTGTATGTCTGGGTTACTTGGTGTAAGTGTGTGTCTTTGTTACTTGGTGTCCGTGTGTGTCTGTGTAACTGGGTGTCAGTGTATGTCTTTGTTACTTGGTGTAAGTGTGTGTCTGTGTTACTGGGTGTCAGTGTATGTCTTTGTTACTGGGTGCAATTGTCTGTCTTTGTTACCTGGTGTCAGTGTATGTCTGTGTTACTTGGTGTAACTGTGTGTCTTTGTTACTTGGTGTAAGTGTGTGTCTTTGTTACTTGGTGTCAATGTGTGTCTTTGTTCCTGTGTGTCAGTGTATGTCTTTGTTACTGTGTATCAGTGTGTGTTACTGGGTGTCAGTGTGTGTCTGTGTTACTTGGTGTAAGTGTGTGTCTTTGTTACTTGGTGTCCGTGTGTGTCGGTGTTACTGGGTGTCAGTGTATGTGTTTGTTAATGGGAGTCCGTGTATGTCTTTGTTACTTGGTGTAAGTGTGTGTCTGTATTACTGGGTGTCAGTGTATGTCTGTGTTTCTTGGTGTAAGTGTGGGTCTTTGTGACTGGGTATCAGTGTATGTCTTTGTGACTTGGTGTCAGTGTATGTCTTTGTGACTTGGTGTCAGTGTATTTCTTTGTTACTTGGTGTAAGTGTGTGTCTGTGTATTTGGGTATCAGTGCATGTCTTTGTTACTTGGTGTCAGTGTATGTCAAAATGCTTGGTGTAAGTGTATGTCTTGGTTACTTGGTGTAATTGTCTGTCTTTGTTACTTGGTGTCAGAGTATGTCTGTGTTCCTTGGTGTAAGTGTTTGTCTTTGTTACTTGCTGTAAGTGTATGTCTTTGTTACTTGGTGTCAGTGCGTGTCTTTGTGACTTGGTATCAGTGTATGTCTTTGTGACTGGGTGTCGGTGTGTGTCTGTGTTCCTGGGTATCAGTGTATGTCTTAGTGACTTGGTGTCAGTGTATGTCTTTGTTACTTGGTGTAAGTGTGTGTCTGTGATACTGGGTATCAGTGCATGTCTTTGTTACTTGGTGTCAGTGTATGTCTGTGTTACTTGGTGTAAGTGTGTGTCTTTGTGACTTGGTGTCAGTATATGTCTGTGTTACGGGGGGGTCAGTGTGTGTCTGTGTTACTGGGGGTCAGTGTCTGTTTCTAACTGGGTGTCAGTTTGTGTCTGTGTTCCTGGCTATCAGTGTATGTCTTTGTTACTTGGTGTAAGTGTATATCTTTGTTACTTCGTGTCAGTGTATGTGTTTGTGACTTGGTGTCAGTGTATGTCGTTGTTAATGGGTGTCATTGTATGTCTTTGTTACTTGGTGTAAGTGCATGTCAAAATACTTGGTGTAAGTGTATGTCTGTGTTACTCGGTGTAAATGTATGTCTTTGTTACTTGGTGTCAGTGTGTGTCTGTGACACTAGGTGTCATTATTCAGTTTAGTTTAGAAATACAGCATTGAAACAGGCCCTTCGGCCCACCGAGTCTGTGCCGACCATCAACCAACCATTTATACTAATCCTACACGAATCCCATATTCCAATAACATCCCCACCGGTCCCTATATATTTCACTACCACCTAACTATACTAGGGGCAATTTATAATGGCCAATTAACCTACCAACCTGCAAGTCTTTGGCATGTGGGAGGAAACCGGAGCACCGGAGGAAACCCACACAGACACAGGGAGAACCTGCAAACTCCGCACAGGCAGTACCCAGAATCGAACCCGTGTCCCTGGAGCTGTGAGGCTGCAGTGCCAACCAATGCGCCACTGTGCCGCCCAGTGTGTATCTGTGTTACTGGGTGTCAGTGTATGTCTTTGTTACTTGGTGTCAGTGTGTGTCTTTGTTACTTGGTGTCAGTGTGTGTCTTTGTTACTTGTAGTAAGTGTGTGTCTGTGTTACTGGGTATCAGTGTGTGTCTGTGTTAATGGGTGTAAGTGTGTGTCTGTGTTACTGGGTATCAGTGTATGTCTTTGTTACTGGGTATCAGTGTATGTCTTTGAGACTTGGTGTCAGTGTATGTCTTTGTTACTGGGTGTCAGTGTGTGTCTTTGTGACTTAGTGTCAGTGTATGTCTTAGTTACTTGGTGTAAGTGTGTGTCTGTGTTACTGGCTGTCAGTGTGTGTCTGTGTTACTTGGTGTAAGTCTGTGTCTTTGTTACTTGGTGTCCGTGTCGGTCTGTGTTACTGGGTGTCAGTGTATGTCTTTGTTACTTGGTGTCAGTGCATGTCTGTGTTATTAGGTGTAAGTGTGTGTCTTTGTTACTTGGTGTCCGTGTGTGTCTGTGTTACTGCGTGTCAGTGTATGTCTTTGTTACTTGGTGTAAGTGTGTGTCTGTGTTACTGGGTGTCAGTGTATGTCGTTGTTACTGGGTGTCAGTGTATGTCTTTGTTACTTGGTGTCAGTGTATGTCAAAATACTTGGTGTAAGTGTATGTCTTTGTTACTTGGTGCAATTGTCTGTCTTTGTTACTTGGTGTCAGTGTATGTCTGTGTTACTTGGTGTAAGTGTGTGCCTTTGTTACTTGGTGTAAGTGTGTGTCTTTGTTACTAGGTGTAAGGGTGTGTCTTTGTTACTTGGTGTAAGTGTGTGTCTTTGTTCCTGGGTGTCAGTGTATGTCTTTGTTACTGTGTATCAGTGTGTTTTACTGGGTGTCAGTGTGTGTCTGTGTTACTTGGTGTAAGTGTTTATCAGTGTTACTGGGTATCAGTGTCTGTCTTTGTTACTTGGTGGAAGTGTGTGTCTGTGTTACTGGGTATCAGTGTATGTCTTTTTGACTTGGTATCAGTGTATGTCTTTGTTACTGGGTGTCAGTGTATGTCTGTTACTGGGTATCAGTGTATGTCTTTGTGACTTGGTGTAAGTGTTTATCAGTGTTACTGGGTATCAGTGTCTGTCTTTGTTACTTGGTGTAAGTGTGTGTCTGTGTGACTGTGTATCAGTGGATGTCTTTGTGACTTGGTGTCAGTGTTTATCAGTGTTACTGGGTATCAGTGTCTGTCTTTGTTACTTGGTGTAAGTGTTTATCAGTGTTACTGGGTATCAGTGTCTGTCTTTGTTACTTGGTGTAAGTGTGTGTCTGTGTTACTGGGTATCAGTGTATGTCTTTTTGACTTGGTATCAGTGTATGTCTTTGTTACTGGGTGTCAGTGTGTGTCTGTGTTACTGGGTATCAGTGTATGTCTTTGTGACATGGTATCAGTATATGTCTTTGCTACTGGGTGTCAGTGTGTGTCTGTGTTCCTGGGTATAAGTGTATGTCTTTGTGACTTGGTGTCAGTGTATGTCTCTGTTCCTTGGTGTAAGTGTGTGTCTATGTCTCAGTGCATGTCTTTGTGACTTGGTGTCAGTGTATGTCTTTGTTACTTGGTGTCAGTGTGTGACTTTGTGACTTAGTGTCAGTAAATGTCTGTGTTACGGGGGGTCAGTGTGTGTCTGTGTTACTGGTTTTCAGTGTGTGTTTCTAACTGGGTGTCAGTGTGTGTCTGTGTTACTGGCTATCAGTGTATGTCTTTGTTACTTGGTGTAAGTGTGTGTCTGTGTATCAGTGTATGTCTTTGTTACTTAGTGTCAGTGTATGTGTTTGTGACTTGGTGTCAGTGTATGTCTTTGTTACTGGCTGTCAGTGTATGTCTTTGTTACTTGGTGTAAGTGTATGTCTTTGTTACTTGGTGTCAGTGTGTGTCTGTGTTGCTGGGTGTCAGTGTGTTTGTTTGTCTTACTGGCTGTCAGTGTGTGTCTGTGTTACTTGGTGTAAGTGTGTGTCTTTGTTACTTGGTGTCCGTGTGTGTCTGTGTTACTGGGTGTCAGTGCATGTCTTTGTTTCTGGGTGTCAGTGTATGTCTTTGTTACTTGGTGTAAGTGTGAGTCTGTGTTACTGGGTATCAGTGTGTGTCTTTGTTACTAGGTGTAAGTGTGTGTCTGTGTTACTGGGTATCAGTGTATGTCTTTGTTACTGGGTATCAGTGTATGTCTTTGTGACTTGGTGTCAGTGTATGTCTTTGTTACTGGGTGTCAGTGTGTGTCTTTGTGACTTGGTGTCAGTGTATGTCTTTGTTACTTGGTGAAAGTGTGTGTCTGTGTTACTGGGTGTCAGTGTATGTGTTTGTTAAAGGGTGTCCGTGTATGTCTTTGTTACTTGTTGTAAGTGTGTGTCTGTATTACTGGGTGTCAGTGTATGTCTGTGTTACTTGGTGTAAGTGTGGGTCTGTGTTTCTGGGTATCAGTGTATTTCTTTGTGACTTGGTGTCAGTGTATGTCTTTGTTATCGGGTGTCAGTGTGTGTCTTTGTGACTTGGTGTCAGTGTATGTCTTTGTTACATGGTGTAAGTGTGTGTTAGTGTTACTGGGTATCAGTGTATGTCTTTGTTATTTGATGTCAGTGTATGTCAAAATAAATCGTGTAAGTGTATGTCTTTGTTACTTGGTGTAATTGTCTGTCTTTGTTACTTGGTGCAAGTGTATGTCTTTGTTACTTGGTGTCAGTGTGTGTCTGTGTTACTGGGTATCAGTGTATGTCTTTGTGACTTGGTATCAGTGTATGTCTTTGTGACTTGGTGTCAGTGTATGTCTTTGTTACTGTTTATCAGTGTTTCTCTGTGTTACTGGGTGACAGTGTGTGTTTGTTTGTGTTACTGTGTGTCAGTGTGTATCTGTGACACTCGGTGTCAGTATTTAGATTAGTTTAGAGATACAGCACTTTAACAGGCCCTTCGGCCCACCGAGTCTGTGCCGACCATCAACCACCCATTTATACTAATCCTACACTAATCCCGTATTCCTATCACATCCCCACCTATCCCTATATATTTCCCTACCACCTACCTATACTAGGGGCGATATATAATGGCCAATTAACCTGTCAACCTACAAGTCTTTGGCATGTGGGAGGAAACTGGAGCACCCGGAGGAAACCCACGCAGACACAGGGAGAACTTGCAAACTCCGCACAGGCAGTACCCAGAATCGAACCCGGGTCCCTGGAGCTGTGAGGCTGCGTTGCAAACCACTGCACCACTGTGCCGCCCAGTGTGTGGTCTGTGTTACTGGGTGTCAGTGTATGTCTTTGTTACTTGGTGTCAGTGTGTGTCTGTGTTACTGCGTGTCAGTGTGTTTGTTTGTCTCACTGGCTGTCAGTGTGTGTCTGTGTTACTTGGTGTAAGTGTGTGTCTTTGTTACTTGTTGTCCGTGTATGTCTTTGTTACTTGGTGTAAGTGTGTGTCTGTGTTACTGGGTGTCAGTGTATGTCTTTGTTACTTGGTGTAAGTGTGTGCCTGTGTTACTGGGTGTCAGTGTATGTCTGTGTTACTTGGTGTAAGTTTGTGTCTTTGTTACTGGGTGTCAGGGTATGTCTTTGTTTCTTGGTGTAAGTGTGTGTCTGTGTTACTGGGTGTCAGTGTATGTCTGTGTTAAATGGTGTAAGTTTGTGTCTGTGTTACTGGGTATCAGTGTATGTCTTTGTGACTTGGTGTCAGTGTATGTCTTTGTTACTGGGTGTCAGTGTGTGTCTTTGTGACTTGGTGTCAGTTTATGTCTGTGTTACTTGTTGTAAGTGTGTGTCTTTGTTACTTGGTGGAAGTGTGTGTCTGTGTTACTGGGTATCAGTGCATGTCTTTGTGACTTGGTGTCAGTGTGTGTCTGTGTTCCTGGGTGTCAGTGTATGTCTTTGTTACTGTGAATCAGTGTGTGTTACTGGGTATCAGTGTGTGTCTTTGTTACTAGGTGTAAGTGTGTGTCTGTGTTACTGGGTATCAGTGTATGTCTTTGTTACTGGGTATCAGTGTATGTCTTTGTGACTTGGTGTCAGTGTATGTCTTTGGTACTGGGTGTCAGTGTGTGTCTTTGTGACTTTTTGTCAGTGTATGTCTTTGTTACTTGGTGTAAGTGTGTGTCTTTGTTACTTGGTGTAAGTGTGTGTCTGTGTTACTGGGTGCCAGTGTATGTCTTTGTTACTGGGTGTCCGTGTATGTCTTTGTTACTTGGTGTAAGTGTGTGTCTGTGTTGCTGGGTGTCAGTATGTTTGTTTGTGTTACCGGGTGTCAGTGTGTGTGTGTGTTACATGGTGTCCGTGTGTGTCTGTGTTACTGGGTGTCAGTGCATGTCTTTGTTACTGGGTGTCAGTGTATGTCTTTGTTACTTGGTGTAAGTGTGTGTCTTTTTTACTGGGTGTCAGTGTATGTCTTTGTTGCTTGGTGTAAGTGTGTGTCTGTGTTACTGGTTGTCAGTGTGTGTCTGTGTTACTTGGTGTAAGTGTGTGTCTGTGTTACTGGGTGTCAGTGTCTGTCTTTGTTACTGGGTGTCAGTGTATGTCTTTGTTACTTGGTGTCAGTGTATGTCAAAATACTTGGTGCAAGTGTATGACTTTGTTACTGGGTGTCAGTGTATGTCTTTGTTTCTTGGTGTAAGTGTGTGACTGTGTTACTGGGTGTCAGTGTATGTCTTTGTTTCTTGGTGTAAGTGTGTGTCTGTGTTACTGGGTGTCAGTGTATGTCTGTGTCACTTGGTGTAAGTTTGTGTCTGTGTTACTGGGTATCAGTGTATGTCTTTGTGACTTGGTGTCAGTGTATGTCTTTGTTACTGGATGTCAGTGTGTGTCTTTGTGACTTGGTGTCAGTGTATGTCTGTGTTACTTGGTGTAAGTGTGTGTTTTTGTTACTTGGTGGAAGTGTGTGTCTGTGTTACTGGGTAAAAGTGCATGTCTTTGTGACTTGGTGTCAGTGTGTGTCTGTGTTCCTGGGTGTCAGTGTCTGTCTTTGTTACTGTGAATCAGTGTGTGTTACTGGGTGTCAGTGTATGTCTTTGTTACTTGGTGTAAGTGTGTGTCTGTGTTACTGGGTATCAGTGTCTGTCTTTGTTACTTGGTGTAAGTGTATGTCTTTGTTACTGGGTGTCAGTGTATGTCTTTGTTATGTGGTGTAAGTGTGTGTCTTTTTTACTGGGTGTCAGTGTATGTCTTTGTTGCTTGGTGTAAGTGTGTGTCTGTGTTACTGGTTGTCAGTGTGTGTCTGTGTTACTTGGTGTAAGTGTGTGTCTGTGTTACTGCGTGTCAGTGTCTGTCTTTGTTATTGGGTGTCAGTGTATGTCTTTGTTACTTGGTGTCAGTGTACGTCAAAATACTTGGTGTAAGTGTATGTCTTTGTTACTTGGTGCAATTGTCTGTCTTTGTTACTTGGTGTCAGTGTATGTCTGTGTTACTGGGTGTCAGTGTGTGTCTGTGTTACTTGGTGTAAGTGTGTGTCTTTGTTACTTGGTGTCCGTGTGTGTCTGTGTTACTGGGTGTCAGTGTATGTCTTTGTTACTGGGTGTCAGTGTATGTCTTTGTTACTTGGTGTAAGTGCTTATCTGTGTTACTGGGTATCAGTGTCTGTCTTTGTTACTTGGTCTAAGTGTGTGTATGTGTTACTGGGTATCAGTGTATGTCTTTGTGACTTGGTGTAAGTGTGTGTCTTTTTTACTGGGTGTCAGTGTATGTCTTTGTTGCTTGGTGTAAGTGTGTGTCTGTGTTACTGGTTGTCAGTGTGTGTCTTTGTTACTTGATGTAAGTGTGTGTCTGTGTTACTGGGTGTCAGTGTCTGTCTTTTTTACTGGGTGTCAGTGTATGTCTTTGTTACTTGGTGTCAGTGTATGTCAAAATACTTGGTGTAAGTGTATGTCTTTGTTACTGGGTGTCAGTGTATGTCTTTGTTTCTTGGTGTCAGTGTGTGTCTGTGTTACTGGGTGTCAGTGTATGTCTGTGTTACTTGGTGTAAGTTTGTGTCTTTGTTACTGGGTGTCAGTGTATGTCTTTGTTTCTTGGTGTAAGTGTGTGTCTGTGTTACTGGGTGTCAGTGTATGTCTGTGTTACTTGGTGTAAGTTTGTGTCTGTGTTACTGGGTATCAGTGTATGTCTTTGTGACTTGGTGTCAGTGTATGTCTTTGTTACTGGGTGTCAGTGTGTGTCTTTGTGACTTGGTGTCAGTGTATGTCTGTGTTACTTGGTGTAAGTGTGTGTCTTTGTTACTTGGTGGAAGTGTGTGTCTGTGTTACTGGGTATCAGTGCATGTCTTTGTGGCTTGGTGTCAGTGTGTGTCTGTGTTCCTGGGTGTCAGTGTATGTCTTTGTTACTGTGAATCAGTGTGTGTTACTGGGTATCAGTGTGTGTCTTTGTTACAAGGTGTAAGTGTGTGTCTGTGTTACTGGGTATCAGTGTATGTCTTTGTTACTGGGTATCAGTGTATGTCTTTGTGACTTGGTGTCAGTGTATGTCTTTGTTACTGGGTGTCAGTGTGTGTTTTTGTGACTTGGTGTCAGTGTATGTCTTTGTTACTTGGTGTCAGTGTGTGTCTTTGTTACTTGGTGTCCGTGTGTGTCTGTGTTACTGGGTGTCAGTGTATGTCTTTGTTACTGGGTGTCCGTGTATGTCATTGTTACTTGGTGTAAGTGTGTGTCTGTGTTGCTGGGTGTCAGTATGTTTGTTTGTGTTACCGGGTGTCAGTGTGTGTCTGTGTTACATGGTGTCCGTGTGTGTCTGTGTTACTGGGTGTCAGTGTATGACTTTGTTACTGGGTGTCAGTGTATGTCTTTGTTACTTGGTGTAAGTGTGTGTCTTTTTTACTGGGTGTCAGTGCATGTCTTTGTTGCTTGGTGTAAGTGTGTGTCTGTGTTAATGGTTGTCAGTGTGTGTCTGTGTTACTTGGTGTAAGTGTGTGTCTGTGTTACTGGGTGTCAGTGTCTGTCTTTGTTACTGGGTGTCAGTATATGTCTTTGTTACTTGGTGTCAGTGTATGTCAAAAAACTTGGTGTAATTGTATGTCTTTGTTACTGGGTGTCAGTGTATGTCTTTGTTTCTTGGTGTAGGTGTGTGTCTGTGTTGCTGGGTGTCAGTATGTTTGTTTGTGTTACGGGTGTCAGTGTGTGTGTGTGTTACATGGTGTCCGTAAGTGTCTGTGTTACTGGGTGTCAGTGTATATCTTTGTTACTGGGTGTCAGTGTATGTCTTTGTTACTTGGTGTAAGTGTGTGTCTGTGTTACTGGTTGTCAGTGTGTGTCTGTGTTAGTTGGTGTAAGTGTGTGTCTGTGTTACTGCGTGTCAGTGTCTGTCTTTGTTACTGGGTGTCAGTGTATGTCTTTGTTACTTGGTGTCAGTGCATGTCAAAATACTTGCTGTAAGTGTATGTCTTTGTTACTTGGTGCAATTGTCTGTCTTTGTTACTTGGTGTCACTGTATGTCTGTGTTACTTGGTGTCAGTGTGTGTCTGTGTTACTTGGTGTAAGTGTGTGTCTGTGTTACTGCGTGTCAGTGTCTGTCTTTGTTACTGGGTGTCAGTGTATGTCTTTGTTACTTGGTGTCAGTGTATGTCAAAATACTTGGTGTAAGTGTATGTCTTTGTTACTTGGTGCAATTGTCTGTCTTTGTTACTTGGTGTCAGTGTATGTCTGTGTTACTTGGTGTCAGTGTGTGTCTTTGTTACTTGGTGTAAGTGTGTGTCTTTGTTACTTGGTGTCAGTGTGTGTCTTTGTTCCTGGGTGTCAGAGTATGTCTTTGTTACTGTGTGTCAGTGTGTGTTACTGGGTGTCAGTGTGTGTCTGTGTTACTTGGTGTAAGTGTGTGTCTTTGTTACTTGGTGTCCGTGTGTGTCTGTGTTACTGGGTGTCAGTGTATGTCTTTGTTACTGGGTGTCAGTGTATGTCTTTGTTACTTGGTGTAAGTGCTTGTCTGTGTTACTGGGTATCAGTGTCTGTCTTTGTTACTTGGTGTAAGTGTGAGTCTGTGTTACTGGGTATCAGTGTATGTCTTTGTGACTTGGTGTAAGTGTGTGTCTTTTTTTACTGGGTGTCAGTGTATGTCTTTGTTGCTTGGTGTAAGTGTGTGTCTGTGTTACTGGTTCTCAGTGTGTGTCTGTGTTACTTGATGTAAGTGTGTGTCTGTGTTACTGGGTGTCAGTGTCTGTCTTTGTTACTGGGTGTCAGTGTATGTCTTTGTTACTTGGTGTCAGTGTATGTCAAAATACTTGGTGTAAGTGTATGTCTTTGTTACTGGGTGTCAGTGTATGTTTTTGTTTCTTGGTGTAAGTGTGTGCCTGTGTTACTGGGTGTCAGTGTATGTCTGTGTTACTTGGTGTAAGTTTGTGTCTTTGTTACTGGGTGTCAGGGTATGTCTTTGTTTCTTGGTGTAAGTGTGTGTCTGTGTTACTGGGTGTCAGTGTATGTCTGTGTTACTTGGTGTAAGTTTGTGTCTGTGTTACTGGGTATCAGTGTATGTCTTTGTGACTTGGTGTCAGTGTATGTCTTTGTTACTGGGTGTCAGTGTGTGTCTTTGTGACTTGGTGTCAGTTTATGTCTGTGTTACTTGTTGTAAGTGTGTGTCTTTGTTACTTGGTGGAAGAGTGTGTCTGTGTTACTGGGTATCAGTGCATGTCTTTGTGACTTGGTGTCAGTGTGTGTCTGTGTTCCTCGGTGTCAGTGTATGTCTTTGTTACTGGGTATCAGTGTATGTCTTTGTGACTTGGTGTCAGTGTATGTCTTTGGTACTGGGTGTCAGTGTGTGTCTTTGTGACTTTTTGTCAGTGTATGTCTTTGTTACTTGGTGTAAGTGTGTGTCTTTGTTACTTGGTGTAAGTGTGTGTCTGTGTTACTGGGTGCCAGTATATGTCTTTGTTACTGGGTGTCCGTGTATGTCTTTGTTACTTGGTGTAGGTGTGTGTCTGTGTTGCTGGGTGTCAGTATGTTTGTTTGTGTTACGGGTGTCAGTGTGTGTGTGTGTTACATGGTGTCCGTAAGTGTCTGTGTTACTGGGTGTCAGTGCATGTCTTTGTTACTGGGTGTCAGTGTATGTCTTTGTTACTTGGTGTAAGTGTGTGTCTTTTTTACTGGGTGTCAGTGTATGTCTTTGTTGCTTGGTGTAAGTGTGTGTCTGTGTTACTGGTTGTCAGTGTGTGTCTGTGTTACTTGGTGTAAGTGTGTGTCTGTGTTACTGGGTGTCAGTGTCTGTCTTTGTTACTGGGAGTCAGTGTATGTCTTTGTTACTTGGTGTAAGTGTGTGTCTGTGTTACTGGTTGTCAGTGTGTGTCTGCGTTACTTGGTGTAAGTGTGTGTCTGTGTTACTGCGTGTCAGTGTCTGTCTTTGTTACTGGGTGTCAGTGTATGTCTTTGTTACTTGGTGTCAGTGTGTGTCTGTGTTACTGGTTGTCAGTGTGTGTCTGCGTTACTTGGTGTAAGTGTGTGTCTGTGTTACTGCGTGTCAGTGTCTGTCTTTGTTACTGGGTGTCAGTGTATGTCTTTGTTACTTGGTGTCAGTGTATGTCTGTGTTACTGGGTGTCAGTGTGTGTCTGTGTTACTTGGTGTAAGTGTGTGTCTTTGTTACTTGGTGTCCGTGTGTGTCTGTGTTACTGGGTGTCAGTGTATGTCTTTGTTACTGGGTGTCAGTGTATGTCTTTGTTACTTGGTGTAAGTGCTTATCTGTGTTACTGGGTATCAGTGTCTGTCTTTGTTATTTGGTGTAAGTGTGTGTCTGTGTTACTGGGTATCAGTGTATGTCTTTGTGACTTGGTGTAAGTGTGTGTCTTTTTTACTGGGTGTCAGTGTATGTCTTTGTTGCTTGGTGTAAGTGTGTGTCTGTGTTACTGGTTGTCAGTGTGTGTCTGTGTTACTTGATGTAAGTGTGTGTCTGTGTTACTGGGTGTCATTGTCTGTCTTTTTTACTGGGTGTCAGTGTATGTCTTTGTTACTTGGTGTCAGTGTATGTCAAAATACTTGGTGTAAGTGTATGTCTTTGTTACTGGGTGTCAGTGTATGTCTTTGTTTCTTGGTGTCAGTGAGTGTCTGTGTTACTGGGTGTCAGTGTATGTCTGTGTTACTTGGTGTAAGTTTGTGTCTTTGTTACTGGGTGTCAGTGTATGTCTTTGTTTCTTGGTGTAAGTGTGTGTCTGTGTTACTGGGTGTCAGTGTATGTCTGTGTTACTTGGTGTAAGTTTGTGTCTGTGTTACTGGGTATCAGTGTATGTCTTTGTGACTTGGTGTCAGTGTATGTCTTTGTTACTGGGTGTCAGTGTGTGTCTTTGTGACTTGGTGTCAGTGTATGTCTGTGTTACTTGGTGTAAGTGTGTGTCTTTATTACTTGGTGGAAGTGTGTGTCTGTGTTACTGGGTATCAGTGCATGTCTTTGTGACTTGGTGTCAGTGTGTGTCTGTGTTCCTGGGTGTCAGTGTATGTCTTTGTTACTGTGAATCAGTGTGTGTTACTGGGTATCAGTGTGTGTCTTTGTTACTAGGTGTAAGTGTGTGTCTGTGTTACTGGGTATCAGTGTATGTCTTTGTTACTGGGTATCAGTGTATGTCTTTGTGACTTGGTGTCAGTGTATGTCTTTGTTACTGGGTGTCAGTGTGTGTTTTTGTGACTTGGTGTCAGTGTATGTCTTTGTTACTTGGTGTCAGTGTGTGTCTTTGTTACTTGGTGTCCGTGTGTGTCTGTGTTACTGGGTGTCAGTGTATGTCTTTGTTACTGGGTGTCCGTGTATGTCATTGTTACTTGGTGTAAGTGTGTGTCTGTGTTGCTGGGTGTCAGTATGTTTGTTTGTGTTACCGGGTGTCAGTGTGTGTCTGTGTTACATGGTGTCCGTGTGTGTCTGTGTTACTGGGTGTCAGTGTATGTCTTTGTTACTGGGTGTCAGTGTATGTCTTTGTTACTTGGTGTAAGTGTGTGTCTATTTTACTGGGTGTCAGTGCATGTCTTTGTTGCTTGGTGTAAGTGTGTGTCTGTGTTAATGGTTGTCAGTGTGTGTCTGTGTTACTTGGTGTAAGTGTGTGTCTGTGTTACTGGGTGTCAGTGTCTGTCTTTGTTACTGGGTGTCAGTATATGTCTTTGTTACTTGGTGTCAGTGTATGTCAAAAAACTTGGTGTAATTGTATGTCTTTGTTACTGGGTGTCAGTGTATGTCTTTGTTTCTTGGTGTAAGTGTGTGTCTGTGTTACTGGGTGTCAGTATGTTTGTTTGTGTTAACGGGTGTCAGTGTGTGTCTGTGTTACATGGTGTCCGTGTGTGTCTGTGTTACTGGGTGTCAGTGTATATCTTTGTTACTGGGTGTCAGTGTATGTCTTTGTTTCTTGGTGTAAGTGTGTGTCTGTGTTACTGGTTGTCAGTGTGTGTCTGTGTTACTTGGTGTAAGTGTGTGTCTGTGTTACTGCGTGTCAGTGTCTGTCTTTGTTACTGGGTGTCAGTGTATGTCTTTGTTACTTGGTGTCAGTGTATGTCAAAATACTTGGTGTAAGTGTATGTCTTTGTTACTTGGTGCAATTGTCTGTCTTTGTTACTTGCTGTCACTGTATGTCTGTGTTACTTGGTGTCAGTGTGTGTCTGTGTTACTTGGTGTAAGTGTGTGTCTGTGTTACTGCGTGTCAGTGTCTGTCTTTGTTACTGTGTGTCAGTGTATGTCTTTGTTACTTGGTGTCAGTGTATGTCAAAATACTTGGTGTAAGTGTATGTCTTTGTTACTTGGTGCAATTGTCTGTCTTTGTTACTTGGTGTCAGTGTATGTCTGTGTTACTTGGTGTCAGTGTGTGTCTTTGTTACTTGGTGTAAGTGTGTGTCTTTGTTATTTGGTGTCAGTGTGTGTCTTTGTTCCTGGGTGTCAGAGTATGTCTTTGTTACTGTGTGTCAGTGTGTGTTACTGGGTGTCAGTGTGTGTCTGTGTTACTTGGTGTAAGTGTGTGTCTTTGTTACTTGGTGTCCGTGTGTGTCTGTGTTACTGGGTGTCAGTGTATGTCTTTGTTACTGGGTGTCAGTGTATGTCTTTGTTACTTGGTGTAAGTGCTTATCTGCGTTACTGGGTATCAGTGTCTGTCTTTGTTACTTGGTGTAAGTGTGAGTCTGTGTTACTGGGTGTCAGTGTATGTCTTTGTGACTTGGTGTAAGTGTGTGTCTTTTTTACTGGGTGTCAGTGTATGTCTTTGTTGCTTGTTGTAAGTGTGTGTCTGTGTTACTGGTTCTCAGTGTGTGTCTGTGTTACTTGATGTAAGTGTGTGTCTATGTTACTGGGTGTCAGTGTCTGTCTTTGTTACTGGGTGTCAGTGTATGTCTTTGTTACTTGGTGTCAGTGTATGTCAAATACTTGGTGTAAGTGTATGTCTTTGTTACTGGGTGTCAGTGTATGTTTTTGTTTCTTGGTGTAAGTGTGTGCCTGTGTTACTGGGTGTCAGTGTATGTCTGTGTTACTTGGTGTAAGTTTGTGTCTTTGTTACTGGGTGTCAGGGTATGTCTTTGTTTCTTGGTGTAAGTGTGTGTCTGTGTTACTGGGTGTCAGTGTATGTCTGTGTTACTTGGTGTAAGTTTGTGTCTGTGTTACTGGGTATCAGTGTATGTCTTTGTGACTTGGTGTCAGTGTATGTCTTTGTTACTGGGTGTCAGTGTGTGTCTTTGTGACTTGGTGTCAGTTTATATCTGTGTTACTTGTTGTAAGTGTGTGTCTTTGTTACTTGGTGGAAGTGTGTGTCTGTGTTACTGGGTATCAGTGCATGTCTTCGTGACTTGGTGTCAGTGTGTGTCTGTGTTCCTGGGTGTCAGTGTATGTCTTTGTTACTGTGAATCAGTGTGTGTTACTGGGTATCAGTGTGTGTCTTTGTTACTAGGTGTAAGTGTGTGTCTGTGTTACTGGGTATCAGTGTATGTCTTTGTTACTGGGTATCAGTGTATGTCTTTGTGACTTGGTGTCAGTGTATGTCTTTGGTACTGGGTGTCAGTGTGTGTCTTTGTGACTTTTTGTCAGTGTATGTCTTTGTTACTTGGTGTAAGTGTGTGTCTTTGTTACTTGGTGTAAGTGTGTGTCTGTGTTACTGGGTGCCAGTGTATGTCTTTGTTACTGGGTGTCCGTGTATGTCTTTGTTACTTGGTGTAAGTGTGTTTCTGTGTTGCTGGGTGTCAGTATGTTTGTTTGTGTTACCGGGTGTCAGTGTGTGTGTGTGTTACATGGTGACCGTGTGTGTCTGTGTTACTGGGTGTCAGTGCATGTCTTTGTTACTGGGTGTCAGTGTATGTCTTTGTTACTTGGTGTAAGTGTGTGTCTTTTTTACTGGGTGTCAGTGTATGTCTTTGTTGCTTGGTGTAAGTGTGTGTCTGTGTTACTGGTTGTCAGTGTGTGCCTGTGTTACTTGGTGTAAGTGTGTGTCTGTGTTACTGGGTGTCAGTGTCTGTCTTTGTTACTAGGTGTCAGTGTATGTCTTTGTTACTTGGTGTCAGTGTATGTCAAAATACTTGGTGACAGTGTATGTCTTTGTTACTGGGTGTCAGTGTATGTCTTTGTTTCTTGGTGTAAGTGCGTGACTGTGTTACTGGGTGTCAGTGTATGTCTGTGTTACTTGGTGTAAGTTTGTGTCTTTGTTACTGGGTGTCAGTGTATGTCTTTGTTTCTTGGTGTAAGTGTGTGTCTGTGTTACTGGGTGTCAGTGTATGTCTGTGTTACTTGGTGTAAGTTTGTGTCTGTGTTACTGGGTATCAGTGTATGTCTTTGTGACTTGGTGTCAGAGTATGTCTTTGTTACTGGATGTCAGTGTGTGTCTTTGTGACTTGGTGTCAGTGTATGTCTGTGTTACTTGGTGTAAGTGTGTGTTTTTGTTACTTGGTGGAAGTGTGTGTCTGTGTTACTGGGTATCAGTGCATGTCTTTGTGACTTGGTGTCAGTGTGTGTCTGTGTTCCTGGGTGTCAGTGTCTGTCTTTGTTACTGTGAATCAGTGTGTGTTACTGGGTGTCAGTGTATGTCTTTGATACTTGGTGTAAGTGTGTGTCTGTGTTACTGGGTATCAGTGTCTGTCTTTGTTACTTGGTATAAGTGTATGTCTTTGTTACTGGGTGTCAGTGTATGTCTTTGTTGCTTGGTGTAAGTGTGTGTCTGTGTTACTGGTTGTCAGTGTGTGTCTGTGTTACTTGGTGTAAGTGTGTGTCTGTGTTACTGCGTGTCAGTGTCTGTCTTTGTTACTGGGTGTCAGTGTATGTCTTTGTTACTTGGTGTCAGTGTATGTCAAAATACTTGGTGTAAGTGTATGTCTTTGTTACTTGGTGCAATTGTCTGTCTTTGTTACTTGGTGTCAGTGTATGTCTGTGTTACTTGGTGTCAGTGTGTGTCTTTGTTACTTGGTATAAATGTGTGTCTTTGTTACTTGGTGTCAGTGTGTGTCTTTGTTCCTGGGTGTCAGAGTATGTCTTTGTTACTGTGTATCAGTGTGTGTTACTGGGTGTCAGTGTGTGTCTGTGTTACTTGGTGTAAGTGTGTGTCTTTGTTACTTGGTGTCCGTGTGTGTCTGTGTTACTGGGTGTCAGTGTATGTCTTTGTTACTGGGTGTCAGTGTATGTCCTTGTTACTTGGTGTAAGTGCTTATCTGTGTTACTGGGTATCAGAGTCTGTCTTTGTTACTTGGTGTAAGTGTGTGTCTGTGTTACTGGGTATCAGTGTATGTCTTTGTGACTTGGTGTAAGTGTGTGTCTTTTTTACTGGGTGTCAGTGTATGTCTTTGTTGCTTGGTGTAAGTGTGTGTCTGTGTTACTGGTTGTCAGTGTGTGTCTGTGTTACTTGATGTAAGTGTGTGTCTGTGTTACTGGGTGTCAGTGTCTGTCTTTTTTACTGGGTGTCAGTGTATGTCTTTGTTACTTGGTGTCAGTGTATGTCAAAATACTTGGTGTAAGTGTATGTCTTTGTTACTGGGTGTCAGTGTATGTCTTTGTTTCTTGGTGTCAGTGTGTGTCTGTGTTACTGGGTGTCAGTGTATGTCTGTGTTACTTGGTGTAAGTTTGTGTCTTTGTTACTGGGTGTCAGTGTATGTCTTTGTTTCTTGGTGTAAGTGTGTGTCTTTGTTACTGGGTGTCAGTGTATGTCTGTGTTACTTGGTGTAAGTTTGTGTCTGTGTTACTGGGTATCAGTGTATGTCTTTGTGACTTGGTGTCAGTGTATGTCTGTGTTACTTGGTGTATGTGTGTGTCTGTGTTACTGGGTGTCAATGTGTGTCTGTGTTAGTTGGTGTAAGTGTGTGTCTTTGTTACTTGGTGTCCGTGTGTGTCTGTGTTACTGGGTGTCAATGCATGTCTTTGTTACTTGGTGTCAGTGTGTGTCTTTGTTACTTGGTGTAAGTGTGTGTCTGTGTTACTTGGTGTAAGTGTGTGTCTGTGTTCCTGGGTATCAGTGTATGTCTTTGTTACTTGGTGTAAGTGTGTGTCTGTGTTACTGGGTGTCAGTGTAAGTCTTTGTTACTGGGTGTCAGTGTATGTCTTTGTTACTTGGTGTAAGTGTGTGTCAGTGTTACTGGGTATCAGTGTCTGTCTTTGTGACTTGGTTTCAGTGTCTGTCTTTGTTACTGGGTGTCAGAGTGTGGCTTTGTGACTTGGTGTCAGAGTATGTCTTTTTTACTTGGTGTAAGTGTGTGTCTGTGTTACTGGGTATCAGTGTATGTCTTTGTTACTTGGTGTCAGTGTATGTCAAAACACTTGGTGTATGTGTATGTCTTTGTTACTTTTTGTAATTGTCTGTCTTTGTCACTTGGTTTCAGTGTATGTCTGTGTTACTTGGTGTAAGTGTGTGTCTTTGTTACTTGGTGTAAGTGTATGTCTTTGTTACTTGGTGTCAGTGCATGTCTTTGTTACTTGGTTTCAGTGTATGTCTGTGTTACTTGGTGTAAGTGTATGTCTGTGTTACTTGGTGTAAGTGTGTGCTTGTGTTACTGGGTATCAATGTATGTCTGTGTTACTTGGTGTAAGTGTGTGTCTTTGTTTCTTGGTGTCCGTGTGTGTCTGTGTTACTGGGTGTCAGTGTATGACTTCGTTACTGTGTGTCAGTGTCTGTCTTTGTTACTTGGTGCAAGTGGGTGTCTGTGTTACTGGGTATCAGTGTATGTCTTTGTTACTTGGTGTCAGTGTATGTCTTTGTTACTTGGTGTCAGTCTATGTCTTTGTTACTTGGTGTCAGTCTATGTCTCTGTTACTTGGTGTAAGTGTGTGTCTTTGTTACTTGGTGTCAGTGTATGTCTTTGTTACTTGGTGTAAGTGTGTGTTTGTGTTACTTGCTGCAAGTGTGTGTCTGTGTTACTTGGTGTCAGTGTATGTCTTTGTTACTTGGTGTCAGTGTATGTCTGTGTCACTTGGTGTCAGTGCGTTTGTTTGTGTTACTGGGTTTCAGTGTATGTCTTTGTTACTTGGTGTCAGTGTATGTCAAAATACTTGGTGCAAGTCTTTGTTACTTGGTGTAATTGTCTGTTTTTGTCACTTGGTGTAAGTGTATCACTGTGTTACTGGGTATCCGTGCATGTCTTTGTGACTTGGTGTCAATGTATGTCTTTGTTACTGGGTGTCAGTGTGTGTCTGTGTTACTTGGTGTCAGTGCATGTCTTTGTTACTGTTTATCATTGTTTCTCTGTGTTACTGGGTGTCAGTGTGTGTCTGTGACACTAGGTGTCAGTATTTAGTTTTGTTCAGAGATACAGCACTGAAACAGGCCCTTCGGCCCACCGAGTCTGTGCCGACCATCAACAACCCATTTATACTAATCCTACACCAATCCCGTATTTCTATCACATCCCCACCTATCCCTATATATTTCCCTACCACCTACCTAAACTAGGGGCAATTTATGATGGCCAATTAACCTATCAACCTGCAAGTCTTTGGCATGTGGGAGGAAACCGGAGCACCCGGAGGAAACCCAAGCAGACACAGGGAGAACTTGCAAACTCCGCACAGGCAGTACCCAGAATCGAACCCGTGTCCCTGGAGCTATGAGGCTGCAGTGCTAACCACTGCGCCACTGTGCCACCCAGTGTGTATCTGTGTTACTGGGTGTCAGTGTATGTCTTTGTTACTTGGTGTCAGTGTGTGTCTGTGCTACTGGGTGTCAGTGTGTTTGTTTGTGTTACTGGGTGTCAGTGTGTGTCTGTGTTACTGGGTATCAGTGCATGTCTTTGTTACTTGGTGTCAGTGTATGTCAAAATACTTGGTGCAATTGTCTGTCTTTGTTACTTGGTGTCATTGCATGTCCTTGTTACTTGGTGTCAGTGTATGTCTCTGTTACTTGGTGTAAGCGTGTGTCTGTGTTACTGGGTATCAGTGTCTGTCTTTGTTACTGGGTATCAGTGTCTGTCTTTGTTACTTGGTGTAAGTGTGTGTCTGTGTGACTGGGTATCAGTGTATGTCTTTGTGACTTGGTGTCAGTGTATGTCTTTGTTACTTGGTGTAAGTGTGTGTCTGTGTTACTTGGTGTAAGTGTGTGTCTGTGTTCAAGGGTATCAGTGTATGTCTTTGTTACTTGGCGTCAGTGGATGTCTGTGTTAGTTGGTGGAAGTGTGTTTCTGTGTTACTGGGTATCAGTGTAGGTCTTTGTTACTTGTTGTCAGTGTATGTCTGTGTTACTTGGTGTAAGTGTGTGTCTGTGTTACTGGGTGTCAGTGCATGTCTTTGTTACTTGGTGTCAGTGTATATCTGTGTTACTTGGTGTATGTGTGTGTCTTTGTTACTTGGTGTAATTGTCTGTCTTTGTTACTTGGTGTCAGTGTTTGTCTTTGTTACTTGGTGTAAGTGTGTGTCTGTGTTACTTGGTGTAAGTGTGTGTCTGTGTTCCTGGGTATCAGTGTATGTCTTTGTTAATTGGTGTAAGTGTGCGTCTGTGTTACTTGGTGTAAGTGTGTGTCTGTGTTAGTTGGTGTAAGTTTGTGTCTGTGTTACTGGGTATCAGTGTATGTCTTTGTTACTTGGTGTCATTGTCTTTCTGTGTTGCTTGGTCTAAGTGTGTGTCTGCGTTACTGGGTGTCAGTGTGTGTCTGTTACTTGGTGTAAGTGTATGTCTTTGTTACTAGGTGTCCATGTGTGTCTGTGTTACTGGGTGTCAGTGTATGTCTTTGTTACTGGGTGTCAGTGTATGTCTTTGTTACTTGGTGCAAGTGTGTGTCTGTGTTCCTGGGTATCAGTGTATGTCTTTGTTACTTGGTGTAAGTGTGTGTCTGTGTTACTTGGTGTAAGTGTGTGTCTGTGTTAGTTGGTGTAAGTTTGTGTCTGTGTTACTGGGTATCAGTGTATGTCTTTGTTACTTGGTGTCATTGTTTTTCTGTGTTGCTTGGTGTAAGTGTGTGTCTGCGTTACTGGGTGTCAGTGTGTGTCTGTTACTTGGTGTAAGTGTATGTCATTGTTACTAGGTGTCCATGTGTGTCTGTGTTACTGGGTGTCAGTGTAGGTCTTTGTTACTGGGTGTCAGTGTATGTCTTTGTTACTTGGTGCAAGTGTGTGTCTGTGTTAATGGGTATCAGTGTCTGTCTTTGTTACTTGGTGTAAGTGTGTGTCTGTGTTACTTGGTGTAAGTGTGTGCCTGTGTTACTGAGTATCAGTGTATGTCTTTGTTACTTGGTGTCAGTGTATGTCAAAATACTTGGTGTAAGTGTATGTCTTTGTTACTTGGTGTCAGTGTATGTCTTTGTAACTTGGTGTAATTGTCTGTCTGTGTTACTGGGTATCAGTGTATGTCTCTGTTACTTGGTGTCAGTGTATGTCTTTGTTACTTGGTGTAAGTGTGTGTCTGGTTACTTGGTGTAAGTGTGTGTCTGTGTTCCTGGGTATCAGTGTATGTCTTTGTTACCTGGTGTCAGTGTATGTCTGTGTTACTTGGTGTAAGTGTGTGTCTGTGTTACTGGGTGTCAATGTGTGTCTGTGTTAGTTGGTGTAAGTGTGTGTCTTTGTTACTTGGTGTCCGTGTTTGTCTGTGTTACTGGGTGTCAATGCATGTCTTTGTTACTTGGTGTCAGTGTGTGTCTTTGTTACTTGGTGAAAGTGTGTGTCTGTGTTACTTGGTGTAAGTGTGTGTCTGTGTTCCTGGGTATCAGTGTATGTCTTTGTTACTTGGTGTAAGTGTGTGTCTGTGTTACTGGGTGTCAGTGTAAGTCTTTATTACTGGGTGTCAGTGTATGTCTTTGTTACTTGGTGTAAGTGTGTGTCAGTGTTACTGGGTATCAGTGTCTGTCTTTGTGACTTGGTTTCAGTGAATGTCTTTGTTACTGGGTGTCAGAGTGTGGCTTTGTGACTTGGTGTCAGAGTATGTCTTTTTTACTTGATGTAAGTGTGTGTCTGTGTTACTGGGTATCAGTGTCTGTCTTTGTTACTTGGTGTCAGTGTATGTCAAAATACTTGGTGTATGTGTATGTCTTTGTTACTTTTTGTAATTGTCTGTCTTTGTCACTTGGTTTCAGTGTATGTCTGTGTTACTTGGTGTAAGTGTGTGTCTTTGTTACTTGGTGTAAGTGTATGTCTTTGTTACTTGGTGTCAGTGCATGTCTTTGTTACTTGGTTTCAGTGTATGTCTGTGTTACTTGGTGTAAGTGTATGTCTGTGTTACTTGGTGTAAGTGTGTGCTTGTGTTACTGGGTATCAATGTATGTCTTTGTTATTTGGTGTCAGTGTATGTCTTTGTTACTTGGTGTAAGTGTGTGTCTGTGTTACTGGGTGTCAGTGTGTGTCTCTGTTATTTGGTGTAAGTGTGTGTCTTTGTTACTTGGTGCAAGTGTGTGTCTGTGTTACTGGGTATCAGTGTATGTCTTTGTTACTTGGTGTCAGTGTATGTCTGTGTTACTTGGTGTAAGTCTATGTCTTTGTTACTTGGTGTCAGTCTATGTCTCTGTTACTTGGTGTAAGTGTGTGTCTTTGTTACTTGGTGTCAGTGTATGTCTTTGTTACTTGGTGTAAGTGTGTTTATGTTACTTGCTGCAAGTGTGTGTCTGTGTTACTTGGTGTCAGTGTATGTCTTTGTTACTTGGTGTCAGTGTATGTCTGGGTCACTTGGTGTCAGTGCGTTTGTTTGTGTTACTGGGTGTCAGTGTGTGTCTGTGTTACTTGGTGTCCGTGTGTGTCAGTGTTGCTGGGAGAAAGTGTGTGTCTGTGTTACTGGGCATCAGTGTCTGTCTTTGTTACTTGGTGTAAGTGTGTGTCTGCGTTACTGGGTATCAGTGGATGTCTTTGTTACTTGGTGTCAGTGTATGTCTGTGTTACTTGGTGTCAGTGTATGTCTGTGTTACTTGGTGTAAGTGTGTGTCTTTGTTACTGGGTGTCAGTGTGTTTCTTTGTGACTTGGTGTCAGTGTATGTCTTTGATACTTGGTGTAAGTGTGTGTCTGTGCTACTGGGTATCAGTGTATGTCTTTGTTACTTGGTGTCAGTGCATGCCAAAATACTTGGTGTAAGTGTATGTCTTTGTTACTTGGAGTAATTGTCTGTCTTTGTTCCTTGGTTTCAGTGAATGTCTGGGTTACTTGGTGTCAATGTATGTCTTTGTTTATTGGTGTCAGTGCATGTCTGTGTTACTAGGTGTAAGTGTGTGCCTGTGTTACTGGGTATCAGAGTATGTCTTTGTCACTTGGTGTCAGTGTATGTCTGTGTTACTTGGTGCAAGTGTGTGTATGTGTTACTGGGTGTCAGTGTCTGTCTGTGTTACTTGGTGTAAGTGTGTGTCTTTGTTACTTGGTGTCCGTGTGTGTCTGTGTTACTGGCTGTCAGTGTATGTCTTTGTTACTGGGTGCCAGTGTATGTCTTTGTTACTTGGTGTGAGTGTGTGTCTGTGTTACTGTGTATCAGTGTATGTCTTTGTTACTGGGTGTCAGTGTGTGTCTTTGTGACTTGGTGTCAGTGTATGTCTTTGTTACATGGTGTAAGTGTGTGTCTGTGTTACTGGGTATCAGTGTATGTCTTTGTTACTTGGTGTAAGTGTGTGTCTTTGTTACTTGGTGTCAGTGTATGTCTTTGTTACTTGGTGTAAGTGTGTGTTTGTGTTACTTGCTGCAAGTGTGTGTCTGTGTTACTTGGTGTCAGTGTATGTCTTTGTTACTTGGTGTCAGTGTATGTCTGTGTCAATTGGTGTCAGTGCGTTTGTTTGTGTTACTGGGTGTCAGTGTGTGTCTGTGTTAGTTGGTGTAAGTGTGTGTCTTTGTTACTTGGTGTCCGTGTGTGTCAGTGTTACTGGGAGAAAGTGTGTGTCTGTGTTTCTGGGCATCAGTGTCTGTCTTTGTTACTTGGTGTAAGTGTGTGTCTGCGTTACTGGGTATCAGTGGAAGTCTTTGTTACTTGGTGTCAGTGTATGTCTGTGTTACTTGGTGTAAGTGTGTGTCTTTGTCACTGGGTGTCAGTGTGTTTCTTAGTGACTTGGTGTCAGTGTATGTCTTTGATACTTGGTGTAAGTGTGTGTCTGTGCTACTGGGTATCAGTGTATGTCTTTGTTACTTGGTGTCAGTGTATGTCAAAATACTTGGTGGAAGTGTATGTCTTTGTTCCTTGGAGTAATTGTCTGTCTTTGTTACTTGGTTTCAGTGTATGTCTGGGTTACTTGGTGTAAGTGTGTGTCTTTGTTACTTGGTGTCCGTGTGTGTCTGTGTAACTGGGTGTCAGTGTATGTCTTTGTTACTTGGTGTAAGTGTGTGTCTGTGTTACTGGGTGTCAGTGTATGTCTTTGTTACTGGGTGCAATTGTCTGTCTTTGTTACCTGGTGTCAGTGTATGTCTGTGTTACTTGGTGTAACTGTGTGTCTTTGTTACTTGGTGTAAGTGTGTGTCTTTGTTACTTGGTGTCAATGTGTGTCTTTGTTCCTGTGTGTCAGTGTATGTCTTTGTTACTGTGTATCAGTGTGTGTTACTTGGTGTCAATGTGTGTCTTTGTTCCTGTGTGTCAGTGTATGTCTTTGTTACTGTGTATCAGTGTGTGTTACTTGGTGTAAGTGTGTGTCTTTGTTACTTGGTGTCCGTGTGTGTCGGTGTGACTGGGTGTCAGTGTATGTGTTTGTTAATGGAGTCCGTGTATGTCTTTGTTACTTGGTGTAAGTGTGTGTCTGTGTTACTGGGTGTCAGTGTATGTCTGTGGTTCTTGGTGTAAGTGTGGGTCTTTGTGACTGGGTATCAGTGTATGTCTTTGTGACTTGGTGTCAGTGTATGTCTTTGTGACTTGGTGTCAGTGTATTTCTTTGTTACTTGGTGTAAGTGTATGTCTGTGTTAATGGGTATCAGTGCATGTCTTTGTTACTTGGTGTCAGTGTATGTCAAAATGCTTGGTGTAAGTGTATGTCTTTGTTACTTGGTGTAATTGTCTGTCTTTGTTACTTGGTGTCAGAGTATGTCTGTGTTCCTTGGTGTAAGTGTTTGTCTTTGTTACTTGCAGGAAGTGTATGTCTTTGTTACTTGGTGTCAGTGCGTGTCTTTGTGACTTGGTATCAGTGTATGTCTTTGTGACTGGGTGTCGGTGTGTGTCTGTGTTCCTGGGTATCAGTGTATGTCTTAGTGACTTGGTGTCAGTGTATGTCTTTGTTACTTGGTGTAAGTGTGTGTCTGTGATACTGGGTATCAGTGCATGTCTTTGTTACTTGGTGTCAGTGTATGTCTGTGTTACTTGGTGTAAGTGTGTGTCTTTGTGACTTGGTGTCAGTATATGTCTGTGTTACGGGGGGGTCAGTGTGTGTCTGTGTTACTGGGGGTCAGTGTCTGTTTCTAACTGGGTGTCAGTTTGTGTCTGTGTTCCTGGCTATCAGTGTATGTCTTTGTTACTTGGTGTAAGTGTATGTCTTTGTTACTTCGTGTCAGTGTATGTTTGTGACTTGGTGTCAGTGTATGTCTTTGTTACTTGGTGTAAGTGTATGTCTTTGTTACTTGGTGTCAGTGCATGTCTTTGTTACTTGGTTTCAGTGTATGTCTGTGTTACTTGGTGTAAGTGTATGTCTGTGTTACTTGGTGTAAGTGTGTGCTTGTGTTACTGGGAATCAATGTATGTCTTTGTTATTTGGTGTCAGTGTATGTCTTTGTTACTTGGTGTAAGTGTGTGTCTGTGTTACTGGGTGTCAGTGTGTGTCTGTGTTACTTGGTGTAAGTGTGTGTCTTTGTTACTTGGTGTCCGTGTGTGTCTGTGTTACTGGGTGTCAGTGTATGACTTTGTTACTGTGTGTCAGTGTATGTCTTTGTTACTTGGTGCAAGTGTGTGTCTGTGTTACTGGGTATCAGTGTATGTCTTTGTTACTTGGTGTCAGTGTATGTCTGTGTTACTTGGTGTAAGTCTATGTCTTTGTTACTTGGTGTCAGTCTATGTCTCTGTTACTTGGTGTAAGTGTGTGTCTTTGTTACTTGGTGTCAGTGTATGTCTTTGTTACTTGGTGTAAGTGTGTTTGTGTTACTTGCTGCAAGTGTGTGTCTGTGTTACTTGGTGTCAGTGTATGTCTTTGTTACTTGGTGTCAGTGTATGTCTGTGTCACTTGGTGTCAGTGCGTTTGTTTGTGTTACTGGGTGTCAGTGTGTGTCTGTGTTACTTGGTGTCCGTGTGTGTCAGTGTTGCTGGGAGAAAGTGTGTGTCTGTGTTACTGGGCATCAGTGTCTGTCTTTGTTACTTGGTGTAAGTGTGTGTCTGCGTTACTGGGTATCAGTGGATGTCTTTGTTACTTGGTGTCAGTGTATGTCTGTGTTACTTGGTGTCAGTGTATGTCTGTGTTACTTGGTGTAAGCGTGTGTCTTTGTTACTGGGTGTCAGTGTGTTTCTTTGTGACTTGGTGTCAGTGTATGTCTTTGATACTTGGTGTAAATGTGTGTCTGTGCTACTGGGTATCAGTGTATGTCTTTGTTACTTGGTGTCAGTGTATGCCAAAATACTTGGTGTAAGTGTATGTCTTTGTTACTTGGAGTAATTGTCTGTCTTTGTTCCTTGGTTTCAGTGAATGTCTGGGTTACTTGGTGTCAATGTATGTCTTTGTTAATTGGTGTCAGTGTATGTCTGTGTTACTAGGTGTAAGTGTGTGCCTGTGTTACTGGGTATCAGAGTATGTCTTTGTCACTTGGTGTCAGTGTATGTCTGTGTTACTTGGTGCAAGTGTGTGTATGTGTTACTGGGTGTCAGTGTCTGTCTGTGTTACTTGGTGTAAGTGTGTGTCTTTGTTACTTGGTGTCCGTGTGTGTCTGTGTTACTGGCTGTCAGTGTATGTCTTTGTTACTGGGTGCTAGTGTATGTCTTTGTTACTTGGTGTAAGTGTGTGTCTGTGTTACTGTGTATCAGTGTATGGTATTGTTACTGGGTGTCAGTGTGTGTCTTTGTGACTTGGTGTCAGTGTATGTCTTTGTTACATGGTGTAAGTGTGTGTCTGTGTTACTGGGTATCAGTGTATGTCTTTGTTACTTGGTGTAAGTGTGTGTCTTTGTTACTTGGTGTCAGTGTATGTCTTTGTTACTTGGTGTAAGTGTGTGTTTGTGTTACTTGCTGCAAGTGTGTGTCTGTGTTACTTGGTGTCAGTGTATGTCTTTGTTACTTGGTGTCAGTGTATGTCTGTGTCAATTGGTGTCAGTGCGTTTGTTTGTGTTACTGGGTGTCAGTGTGTGTCTGTGTTACTTGGTGTAAGTGTGTGTCTTTGTTACTTGGTGTCCGTGTGTGTCAGTGTTACTGGGAGAAAGTGTGCGTCTGTTTTTCTGGGCATCAGTGTCTGTCTTTGTTACTTGGTGTAAGTGTGTGTCTGCGTTACTGGGTATCTGTGGAAGTCTTTGTTACTTGGTGTCAGTGTATGTCTGTGTTACTTGGTGTAAGTGTGTGTCTTTGTCACTGGGTGTCAGTGTGTTTCTTAGTGACTTGGTGTCAGTGTATGTCTTTGATACTTGGTGTAAGTGTGTGTCTGTGCTACTGGGTATCAGTGTATGTCTTTGTTACTTGGTGTCAGTGTATGTCAAAATACTTGGTGGAAGTGTATGTCTTTGTTCCTTGGAGTAATTGTCTGTCTTTGTTACTTGGTTTCAGTGTATGTCTGGGTTACTTGGTGTAAGTGTGTGTCTTTGTTACTTGGTGTCCGTGTGTGTCTGTGTAACTGGGTGTCAGTGTATGTCTTTGTTACTTGGTGTAAGTGTGTGTCTGTGTTACTGGGTGTCAGTGTATGTCTTTGTTACTGGGTGCAATTGTCTGTCTTTGTTACCTGGTGTCAGTGTATGTCTGTGTTACTTGGTGTAACTGTGTGTCTTTGTTACTTGGTGTAAGTGTGTGTCTTTGTTACTTGGTGTCAATGTGTGTCTTTGTTCCTGTGTGTCAGTGTATGTCTTTGTTACTGTGTATCAGTGTGTGTTACTGGGTGTCAGTGTGTGTCTGTGTTACTTGGTGTAAGTGTGTGTCTTTGTTACTTGGTGTCCGTGTGTGTCGGTGTTACTGGGTGTCAGTGTATGTGTTTGTTAATGGGAGTCCGTGTATGTCTTTGTTACTTGGTGTAAGTGTGTGTCTGTGTTACTGGGTGTCAGTGTATGTCTGTGTTTCTTGGTGTAAGTGTGGGTCTTTGTGACTGGGTATCAGTGTATGTCTTTGTGACTTGGTGTCAGTGTATGTCTTTGTGACTTGGTGTCAGTGTATTTCTTTGTTACTTGGTGTAAGTGTGTGTCTGTGTTAATGGGTATCAGTGCATGTCTTTGTTACTTGGTGTCAGTGTATGTCAAAATGCTTGGTGTAAGTGTATGTCTTTGTTACTTGGTGTAATTGTCTGTCTTTGTTACTTGGTGTCAGAGTATGTCTGTGTTCCTTGGTGTAAGTGTTTGTCTTTGTTACTTGCTGTAAGTGTATGTCTTTGTTACTTGGTTTCAGTGCGTGTCTTTGTGACTTGGTATCAGTGTATGTCTTTGTGACTGGGTGTCGGTGGGTGTCTGTGTTCCTGGGTATCAGTGTATGTCTTAGTGACTTGGTGTCAGTGTATGTCTTTGTTACTTGGTGTAAGTGTGTGTCTGTGATACTGGGTATCAGTGCATGTCTTTGTTACTTGGTGTCAGTGTATGTCTGTGTTACTTGGTGTAAGTGTGTGTCTTTGTGACTTGGTGTCAGTATATGTCTGTGTTACGGGGGGTCAGTGTGTGTCTGTGTTACTGGGGGTCAGTGTCTGTTTCTAACTGGGTGTCAGTTTGTGTCTGTGTTCCTGGCTATCAGTGTATGTCTTTGTTACTTGGTGTAAGTGTATGTCTTTGTTACTTCGTGTCAGTGTATTTGTTTGTGACTTGGTGTCAGTGTATGTCGTTGTTAATGGGTGTCAGTGTATGTCTTTGTTACTTGGTGTAAGTGCATGTCAAAATACTTGGTGTAAGTGTATGTCTGTGTTACTCGGTGTAAATGTATGTCTTTGTTACTTGGTGTCAGTGTGTGTCTGTGACACTAGGTGTCATTATTCAGTTTAGTTTAGAAATACAGCATTGAAACAGGCCCTTCGGCCCACCGAGTCTGTGCCGACCATCAACCAACCATTTATACTAATCCTACACGAATCCCATATTCCAATAACATCCCCACCGGTCCCTATATATTTCCCTACCACCTAACTATACTAGGGGCAATTTATAATGGCCAATTAACCTACCAACCTGCAAGTCTTTGGCATGTGGGAGGAAACCGGAGCACCGGAGGAAACCCACACAGACACAGGGAGAACCTGCAAACTCCGCACAGGCAGTACCCAGAATCGAACCCGTGTCCCTGGAGCTGTGAGGCTGCAGTGCCAACCAATGCGCCACTGTGCCGCCCAGTGTGTATCTGTGTTACTGGGTGTCAGTGTATGTCTTTGTTACTTGGTGTCAGTGTATGTCTTTGTTACTTGGTGTCAGTGTGTGTCTTTGTTACTTGTAGTAAGTGTGTGTCTGTGTTACTGGGTATCAGCGTGTGTCTGTGTTAATGGGTGTAAGTGTGTGTCTGTGTTACTGGGTATCAGTGTATGTCTTTGTTACTGGGTATCAGTGTATGTCTTTGAGACTTGGTGTCAGTGTATGTCTTTGTTACTGGGTGTCAGTGTGTGTCTTTGTGACTTGGTGTCAGTGTATGTCTTAGTTACTTGGTGTAAGTGTGTGTCTGTGTTACTGGCTGTCAGTGTGTGTCTGTGTTACTTGGTGTAAGTCTGTGTCTTTGTTACTTGGTGTCCGTGTCGGTCTGTGTTACTGGGTGTCAGTGTATGTCTTTGTTACATGGTGTCAGTGCATGTCTGTGTTATTAGGTGTAAGTGTGTGTCTTTGTTACTTGGTGTCCGTGTGTGTCTGTGTTACTGCGTGTCAGTGTATGTCTTTGTTACTTGGTGTAAGTGTGTGTCTGTGTTACTGGGTGTCAGTGTATGTCGTTGTTACAGGGTGTCAGTGTATGTCTTTGTTACTTGGTGTCAGTGTATGTCAAAATACTTGGTGTAAGTGTATGTCTTTGTTACTTGGTGCAATTGTCTGTCTTTGTTACTTGGTGTCAGTGTATGTCTGTGTTACTTGGTGTAAGTGTGTGCCTTTGTTACTTGGTGTAAGTGTGTGTCTTTGTTACTAGGTGTAAGGGTGTGTCTTTGTTACTTGGTGTAAGTGTGTGTCTTTGTTCCTTGGTGTCAGTGTATGTCTTTGTTACTGTGTATCAGTGTGTTTTACTGGGTGTCAGTGTGTGTCTGTGTTACTTGGTGGAAGTGTGTGTCTGTGTTACTGGGTATCAGTGTATGTCTTTTTGACTTGGTATCAGTGTATGTCTTTGTTACTGGGTGTCAGTGTATGTCTGTGTTACTGGGTATCAGTGTATGTCTTTGTGACTTGGTGTAAGTGTTTATCAGTGTTACTGGGTATCAGTGTCTGTCTTTGTTACTTGGTGTAAGTGTGTGTCTGTGTGACTGTGTATCAGTGGATGTCTTTGTGACTTGGTGTCAGTGTTTATCAGTGTTACTGGGTATCAGTGTCTGTCTTTGTTACTTGGTGTAAGTGTTTATCAGTGTTACTGGGTATCAGTGTCTGTCTTTGTTACTTGGTGTAAGTGTGTGTCTGTGTTACTGGGTATCAGTGTATGTCTTTTTGACTTGGTATCAGTGTATGTCTTTGTTACTGGGTGTCAGTGTGTGTCTGTGTTACTGGGTATCAGTGTATGTCTTTGTGACATGGTATCAGTATATGTCTTTGCTACTGGGTGTCAGTGTGTGTCTGTGTTCCTGGGTATAAGTGTATGTCTTTGTGACTTGGTGTCAGTGTATGTCTCTGTTCCTTGGTGTAAGTGTGTGTCTATGTCTCAGTGTATGTCTTTGTGACTTGGTGTCAGTGTATGTCTTTGTTACTTGGTGTCAGTGTGTGACTTTGTGACTTAGTGTCAGTAAATGTCTGTGTAACGGGGTGTCAGTGTGTGTCTGTGTTACTGGTTTTCAGTGTGTGTTTCTAACTGGGTGTCAGTGTGTGTCTGTGTTACTGGCTATCAGTGTATGTCTTTGTTACTTGGTGTAAGTGTGTGTCTGTGTATCAGTGTATGTCTTTGTTACTTAGTGTCAGTGTATGTGTTTGTGACTTGGTGTAAGTGTATGTCTTTGTTACTTGGTGTCAGTGTGTGTCTGTGTTGCTGGGTGTCAGTGTGTTTGTTTGTCTTACTGGCTGTCAGTGTGTGTCTGTGTTACTTGGTGTAAGTGTGTGTCTTTGTTACTTGGTGTCCGTGTGTGTCTGTGTTACTGGGTGTCAGTGCATGTCTTTGTTTCTGGGTGTCAGTGTATGTCTTTGTTACTTGGTGTAAGTGTGAGTCTGTGTTACTGGGTATCAGTGTGTGTCTTTGTTACTAGGTGTAAGTGTGTGTCTGTGTTACTGGGTATCAGTGTATGTCTTTGTTACTGGGTATCAGTGTATGTCTTTGTGACTTGGTGTCAGTGTATGTCTTTGTTACTGGGTGTCAGTGTGTGTCTTTGTGACTTGGTGTCAGTGTATGTCTTTGTTACTTTTTGAAAGTGTGTGTCTGTGTTACTGGGTGTCAGTGTATGTGTTTGTTAAAGGGTGTCCGTGTATGTCTTTGTTACTTGGTGTAAGTGTGTGTCTGTGTTACTGGGTGTCAGTGTATGTCTGTGTTACTTGCTGCAAGTGTGGGTCTGTGTTTCTGGGTATCAGTGTATTTCTTTGTGACTTGGTGTCAGTGTATGTCTTTGTTATCGGGTGTCAGTGTGTGTCTTTGTGACTTGGTGTCAGTGTATGTCTTTGTTACATGGTGTAAGTGTGTGTTAGTGTTACTGGGTATCAGTGTATGTCTTTGTTATTTGATGTCAGTGTATGTCAAAATAAATCGTGTAAGTGTATGTCTTTGTTACTTGGTGTAATTGTCTGTCTTTGTTACTGTTTATCAGTGTTTCTCTGTGTTACTGGGTGACAGTGTGTGTTTGTTTGTGTTACTGTGTGTCAGTGTGTATCTGTGACACTCGGTGTCAGTATTTAGATTAGTTTAGAGATACAGCACTTTAACAGGCCCTTCGGCCCACCGAGACTGTGCCGACCATCAACCACCCATTTATACTAATCCTACACTAATCCCGTATTCCTATCACATCCCCACCTATCCCTATATATTTCCCTACCACCTACCTATACTAGAGGCAATTTCTGACGGTCAATTAACCTATCAACCTGCAAGTCTTTGGCATGTGGGAGGAAGACGGAGCACCGGGCGGAAACCCACGCAGACACAGGGAGAACTTGCAAACTCCGCACAGGCTGTACCCAGAATCGAACCCGGGTCCCTGGAGCTGTGAGGCTGCGTTGCAAACCACTGCGCCACTGTGCCGCCCACTGTGTGGTCTGTGTTACTGGGTGTCAGTGTATGTCTTTGTTACTTGGTGTCAGTGTGTGTCTGTGTTACTGCGTGTCAGTGTGTTTGTTTGTCTCACTGGCTGTCAGTGTGTGTCTGTGTTACTTGGTGTAAGTGTGTGTCTTTGTTACTTGGTGTCCGTGTATGTCTTTGTTACTTGGTGTAAGTGTGTGTCTGTGTTACTGGGTGTCAGTGTATGTCTTTGTTACTTGGTGTAAGTGTGTGCCTGTGTTACTGGGTGTCAGTGTATGACTGTGTTACTTGGTGTAAGTTTGTGTCTTTGTTACTGGGTGTCAGGGTATGTCTTTGTTTCTTGGTGTAAGTGTGTGTCTGTGTTACTGGGTGTCAGTGTATGTCTGTGTTAAATGGTGTAAGTTTGTGTCTGTGTTACTGGGTATCAGTGTATGTCTTTGTGACTTGGTGTCAGTGTATGTCTTTGTTACTGGGTGTCAGTGTGTGTCTTTGTGACTTGGTGTCAGTTTATGTCTGTGTTACTTGTTGTAAGTGTGTGTCTTTGTTACTTGGTGGAAGTGTGTGTCTGTGTTACTGGGAATCAGTGCATGTCTTTGTGACTTGGTGTCAGTGTGTGTCTGTGTTCCTGGGTGTCAGTGTATGTCTTTGTTACTGTGAATCAGTGTGTGTTACTGGGTATCAGTGTGTGTCTTTGTTACTAGGTGTAAGTGTGTGTCTGTGTTACTGGGTATCAGTGTATGTCTTTGTTACTGGGTATCAGTGTATGTCTTTGTGACTTGGTGTCAGTGTATGTCTTTGGTACTGGGTGTCAGTGTGTGTCTTTGTGACTTTTTGTCAGTGTATGTCTTTGTTACTTGGTGTAAGTGTGTGTCTTTGTTACTTGGTGTAAGTGTGTGTCTGTGTTACTGGGTGCCAGTGTATGTCTTTGTTACTGGGTGTCCGATATGTCTTTGTTACTTGGTGTAAGTGTGTGTCTGTGTTGCTGGGTGTCAGTATGTTTGTTTGTGTTACCGGGTGTCAGTGTGTGTGTGTGTTACATGGTGTCCGTGTGTGTCTGTGTTACTGGGTGTCAGTGCATGTCTTTGTTACTGGGTGTCAGTGTATGTCTTTGTTACTTCGTGTAAGTGTGTGTCTTTTTTACTGGGTGTCAGTGTATGTCTTTGTTGCTTGGTGTAAGTGTGTGTCTGTGTTACTGGTTGTCAGTGTGTGTCTGTGTTACTTGGTGTAAGTGTGTGTCTGTGTTACTGGGTGTCAGTGTCTGTCTTTGTTACTGGGTGTCAGTGTATGTCTTTGTTACTTGGTGTCAGTGTATGTCAAAATACTTGGTGCAAGTGTATGACTTTGTTACTGGGTGTCAGTGTATGTCTTTGTTTCTTGGTGTAAGTGTGTGACTGTGTTACTGGGTGTCAGTGTATGTCTGTGTTACTTGGTGTAAGTTTGTGTCTTTGTTACTGGGTGTCAGTGTATGTCTTTGTTTCTTGGTGTAAGTGTGTGTCTGTGTTACTGGGTGTCAGTGTATGTCTGTGTTACTTGCTGTAAGTTTGTGTCTGTGTTACTGGGTATCAGTGTATGTCTTTGTGACTTGGTGTCAGTGTATGTCTTTGTTACTGGATGTCAGTGTGTGTCTTTGTGACTTGGTGTCAGTGTCTGTCTGTGTTACTTGGTGTAAGTGTGTGTTTTTGTTACTTGGTGGAAGTGTGTGTCTGTGTTACTGGGTATCAGTGCATGTCTTTGTGACTTGGTGTCAGTGTGTGTCTGTGTTCCTGGGTGTCAGTGTCTGTCTTTGTTACTGTGAATCAGTGTGTGTTACTGGGTGTCAGTGTATGTCTTTGTTACTTGGTGTAAGTGTGTGTCTGTGTTACTGGGTATCAGTGTCTGTCTTTGTTACTTGGTGTAAGTGTATGTCTTTGTTACTGGGTGTCAGTGTATGTCTTTGTTAGGTGGTGTAAGTGTGTGTCTTTTTTACTGGGTGTCAGTGTATGTCTTTGTTGCTTGGTGTCAGTGTGTGTCTGTGTTACTGGTTGTCAGTGTGTGTCTGTGTTACTTGGTGTAACTGTGTGTCTGTGTTACTGCGTGTCAGTGTCTGTCTTTGTTATTGGGTGTCAGTGTATGTCTTTGTTACTTGGTGTCAGTGTATGTCAAAATACTTGGTGTAAGTGTATGTCTTTGTTACTTGGTGCAATTGTCTGTCTTTGTTACTTGGTGTCAGTGTATGTCTGTGTTACTGGGTGTCAGTGTGTGTCTGTGTTACTTGGTGTAAGTGTGTGTCTTTGTTACTTGGTGTCCGTGTGTGTCTGTGTTACTGGGTGTCAGTGTATGTCTTTGTTACTGGGTGTCAGTGTATGTCTTTGTTAATTGGTGTAAGTGCTTATCTGTGTTACTGGGTATCAGTGTCTGTCTTTGTTACTTGGTGTAAGTGTGTGTCTGTGTTACTGGGTATCAGTGTATGTCTTTGTGACTTGGTGTAAGTGTGTGTCTTTTTTACTGGGTGTCAGTGTATGTCTTTGTTGCTTGGTGTAAGTGTGTGTCTGTGTTACTGGTTGTCAGTGTGTGTCTGTGTTACTTGATGTAAGTGTGTGTCTGTGTTACTGGGTGTCAGTGTCTGTCTTTTTTACTGGGTGTCAGTGTATGTCTTTGTTACTTGGTGTCAGTGTATGTCAAAATACTTGGTGTAAGTGTATGTCTTTGTTACTGGGTGTCAGTGTATGTCTTTGTTTCTTGGTGTCAGTGTGTGTCTGTGTTACTGGGTGTCAGTGTATGTCTGTGTTACTTGGTGTAAGTTTGTGTCTTTGTTACTGGGTGTCAGTGTATGTCTTTGTTTCTTGGTGTAAGTGTGTGCCTGTGTTACTGGGTGTCAGTGTATGTCTGTGTTACTTGGTGTAAGTTTGTGTCTGTGTTACTGGGTATCAGTGTATGTCTTTGTGACTTGGTGTCAGTGTATGTCTTTGTTACTGGGTGTCAGTGTGTGTCTTTGTGACTTGGTGTCAGTGTATGTCTGTGTTACTTGGTGTAAGTGTGTGTCTTTGTTACTTGGTGGAAGTGTGTGTCTGTGTTACTGGGTATCAGTGCATGTCTTTGTGACTTGGTGTCAGTGTGTGTCTGTGTTCCTGGGTGTCAGTGTATGTCTTTGTTACTGTGAATCAGTGTGTGTTACTGGGTATCAGTGTGTGTCTTTGTTACTAGGTGTAAGTGTGTGTCTGTGTTACTGGGTATCAGTGTATCTCTTTGTTACTGGGTATCAGTGTATGTCTTTGTGACTTGGTGTCAGTGTATGTCTTTGTTACTGGGTGTCAGTGTGTGTCTTTGTGACTTGGTGTCAGTGTATGTCTGTGTTACTTGGTGTAAGTGTGTGTCTTTGTTACTTGGTGGAAGTGTGTGTCTGTGTTACTGGGTATCAGTGCATGTCTTTGTGACTTGGTGTCAGTGTGTGTCTGTGTTCCTGGGTGTCAGTGTATGTCTTTGTTACTGTGAATCAGTGTGTGTTACTGGGTATCAGTGTGTGTCTTTGTTACTAGGTGTAAGTGTGTGTCTGTGTTACTGGGTATCAGTGTATCTCTTTGTTACTGGGTATCAGTGTATGTCTTTGTGACTTGGTGTCAGTGTATGTCTTTGTTACTGGGTGTCAGTGTGTGTTTTTGTGACTTGGTGTCAGTGTATGTCTTTGTTACTTGGTGCCAGTGTGTGTCTTTGTTACTTGGTGTCCGTGTGTGTCTGTGTTACTGGGTGTCAGTGTATGTCTTTGTTACTGGGTGTCCGTGTATGTCATTGTTACTTGGTGTAAGTGTGTGTCTGTGTTGCTGGGTGTCAGTATGTTTGTTTGTGTTACCGGGTGTCAGTGTGTGTCTGTGTTACATGGTGTCCGTGTGTGTCTGTGTTACTGGGTGTCAGTGTATGTCTTTGTTACTGGGTGTCAGTGTATGTCTTTGTTACTTGGTGTAAGTGTGTGTCTTTTTTACTGGGTGTCAGTGCATGTCTTTGTTGCTTGGTGTAAGTGTGTGTCTGTGTTAATGGTTGTCAGTGTGTGTCTGTGTTACTTGGTGTAAGTGTGTGTCTGTGTTACTGGGTGTCAGTGTCTGTCTTTGTTACTGGGTGTCAGTATATGTCTTTGTTACTTGGTGTCAGTGTATGTCAAAAAACTTGGTGTAATTGTATGTCTTTGTTACTGGGTGTCAGTGTATGTCTTTGTTTCTTGGTGTAAGTGTGTGTCTGTGTTACTGGGTGACAGTATGTTTGTTTGTGTTAACGGGTGTCAGTGTGTGTCTGTGTTACATGGTGTTCGTGTGTGTCTGTGTTACTGGGTGTCAGTGTATATCTTTGTTACTGGGTGTCAGTGTATGTCTTTGTTACTTGGTGTAAGTGTGTGTCTGTGTTACTGGTTGTCAGTGTGTGTCTGTGTTACTTGGTGTAAGTGTGTGTCTGTGTTACTGCGTGTCAGTGTCTGTCTTTGTTACTGGGTGTCAGTGTATGTCTTTGTTACTTGGTGTCAGTGCATGTCAAAATACTTGGTGTAAGTGTATGTCTTTGTTACTTGGTGCAATTGTCTGTCTTTGTTACTTGGTGTCACTGTATGTCTGTGTTACTTGGTGTCAGTGTGTGTCTGTGTTACTTGGTGTAAGTGTGTGTCTGTGTTACTGCGTGTCAGTGTCTGTCTTTGTTACTGGGTGTCAGTGTATGTCTTTGTTACTTGGTGTCAGTGTTTGTCAAAATACTTGGTGTAAGTGTATGTCTTTGTTACTTGGTGCAATTGTCTGTCTTTGTCACTTGGTGTCAGTGTATGTCTGTGTTACTTGGTGTCAGTGTGTGTCTTTGTTACTTGGTGTCAGTGTGTGTCTTTGTTCCTGGGTGTCAGAGTATGTCTTTGTTACTGTGTGTCAGTGTGTGTTACTGGGTGTCAGTGTGTGTCTGTGTTACTTGGTGTAAGTGTGTGTCTTTGTTACTTGGTGTCCGTGTGTGTCTGTGTTACTGGGTGTCAGTGTATGTCTTTGTTACTGGGTGTCAGTGTATGTCTTTGTTACTTGGTGTAAGTGCTTATCTGTGTTACTGGGTATCAGTGTCTGACTTTGTTACTTGGTGTAAGTGCGAGTCTGTGTTACTGGGTATCAGTGTATGTCTTTGTGACTTGGTGTAAGTGTGTGTCTTTTTTACTGGGTGTCAGTGTATGTCTTTGTTGCTTGGTGTAAGTGTGTGTCTGTGTTACTGGTTCTCAGTGTGTGTCTGTGTTACTTGATGTAAGTGTGTGTCTGTGTTACTGGGTGTCAGTGTCTGTCTTTGTTACTGGGTGTCAGTGTATGTCTTTGTTACTTGGTGTCAGTGTATGTCAAAATACTTGGTGTAAATGTATGTCTTTGTTATTGGGTGTCAGTGTATGTTTTTGTTTCTTGGTGTTAGTGTGTGCCTGTGTTACTGGGTGTCAGTGTATGTCTGTGTTACTTGGTGTAAGTTTGTGTCTTTGTTACTGGGTGTCAGGGTATGTCTTTGTTTCTTGGTGTAAGTGTGTGTCTGTGTTACTGGGTGTCAGTGTATGTCTGTGTTACTTGGTGTAAGTTTGTGTCTGTGTTACTGGGTATCAGTGTATGTCTTTGTGACTTGGTGTCAGTGTATGTCTTTGTTACTGGGTGTCAGTGTGTGTCTTTGTGACTTGGTGTCAGTTTATGTCTGTGTTACTTGTTGTAAGTGTGTGTCTTTGTTACTTGGTGGAAGTGTGTGTCTGTGTTACTGGGTATCAGTGCATGTCTTTGTGACTTGGTGTCAGTGTGTGTCTGTTTTCCTGGGTGTCAGTGTATGTCTTTGTTACTGTGAATCAGTGTGTGTTACTGGGTATCAGTGTGTGTCTTTGTTACTAGGTGTAAGTGTGTGTCTGTGTTACTGGGTATCAGTGTCTGTCTTTGTTACTGGGTATCAGTGTATGTCTTTGTGACTTGGTGTCAGTGTATGTCTTTGGTACTGGGTGTCAGTGTGTGTCTTTGTGACTTTTTGTCAGTGTATGTCTTTGTTACTTGGTGTAAGTGTGTGTCTTTGTTACTTGGTGTAAGTGTGTGTCTGTGTTACTGGGTGCCAGTGTATGTCTTTGTTACTGGGTGTCCGTTTATGTCTTTGTTACTTGGTGTAAGTGTGTGTCTGTGTTGCTGGGTGTCAGTATGTTTGTTTGTGTTACCGGGTGTCAGTGTGTGTGTGTGTTACATGGTGTCCGTGTGTGTCTGTGTTACTGGGTGTCAGTGCATGTCTTTGTTACTGGGTGTCAGTGTATGTCTTTGTTACTTGGTGTAAGTGTGTGTCTTTTTTACTGGGTGTCAGTGTATGTCTTTGTTGCTTGGTGTAAGTGTGTGTCTGTGTTACTGGTTGTCAGTGTGTGTCTGTGTTACTTGGTGTAAGTGTGTGTCTGTGTTACTGGGTGTCAGTGTCTGTCTTTGTTACTGGGTGTCAGTGTATGTCTTTGTTACTTGGTGTCAGTGTATGTCAAAATACTTGGTGCAAGTGTATGACTTTGTTACTGGGTGTCAGTGTATGTCTTTGTTTCTTGGTGTAAGTGTGTGACTGTGTTACTGGGTGTCAGTGTCTGTCTTTGTTACTGGGTGTCAGTGTATGTCTTTGTTACTTGGTGTCAGTGTATGTCAAAATACTTGGTGTAAATGTATGTCTTTGTTACTGGGTGTCAGTGTATGTTTTTGTTTCTTGGTGTTAGTGTGTGCCTGTGTTACTGGGTGTCAGTGTATGTCTGTGTTACTTGGTGTAAGTTTGTGTCTTTGTTACTGGGTGTCAGTGTGTGTCTTTGTGACTTGGTGTCAGTTTATGTCTGTGTTAATTGTTGTAAGTGTGTGTCTTTGTTACTTGGTGGAAGTGTGTGTCTGTGTTACTGGGTATCAGTGCATGTCTTTGTGACTTGGTGTCAGTGTGTGTCTGTTTTCCTGGGTGTCAGTGTATGTCTTTGTTACTGTGAATCAGTGTGTGTTACTGGGTATCAGTGTGTGTCTTTGTTACTAGGTGTAAGTGTGTGTCTGTGTTACTGGGTATCAGTGTCTGTCTTTGTTACTGGGTATCAGTGTATGTCTTTGTGACTTGGTGTCAGTGTATGTCTTTGGTACTGGGTGTCAGTGTGTGTCTTTGTGACTTTTTGTCAGTGTATGTCTTTGTTACTTGGTGTAAGTGTGTGTCTTTGTTACTTGGTGTAAGTGTGTGTCTGTGTTACTGGGTGCCAGTGTATGTCTTTGTTACTGGGTGTCCGTTTATGTCTTTGTTACTTGGTGTAAGTGTGTGTCTGTGTTGCTGGGTGTCAGTATGTTTGTTTGTGTTACCGGGTGTCAGTGTGTGTGTGTGTTACATGGTGTCCGTGTGTGTCTGTGTTACTGGGTGTCAGTGCATGTCTTTGTTACTGGGTGTCAGTGTATGTCTTTGTTACTTGGTGTAAGTGTGTGTCTTTTTTACTGGGTGTCAGTGTATGTCTTTGTTGCTTGGTGTAAGTGTGTGTCTGTGTTACTGGTTGTCAGTGTGTGTCTGTGTTATTTGGTGTAAGTGTGTGTCTGTGTTACTGGGTGTCAGTGTCTGTCTTTGTTACTGGGTGTCAGTGTATGTCTTTGTTACTTGGTGTCAGTGTATGTCAAAATACTTGGTGCAAGTGTATGACTTTGTTACTGGGTGTCAGTGTATGTCTTTGTTTCTTGGTGTAAGTTTGTGTCTTTGTTACTGGGTGTCAGTGTATGTCTTTGTTTCTTGGTGTAAGTGTGTGTCTGTGTTACTGGGTGTCAGTGTATGTCTGTGTTACTTGGTGTAAGTTTGTGTCTGTGTTACTGGGTATCAGTGTATGTCTTTGTGACTTGGTGTCAGTGTATGTCTTTGTTACTGGATGTCAGTGTGTGTCTTTGTGACTTGGTGTCAGTGTATGTCTGTGTTACTTGGTGTAAGTGTGTGTTTTTGTTACTTGGTGGAAGTGTGTGTCTGTGTTACTGGGTATCAGTGCATGTCTTTGTGACTTGGTGTCAGTGTGTGTCTGTGTTCCTGGGTGTCAGTGTCTGTCTTTGTTACTGTGAATCAGTGTGTGTTACTGGGTGTCAGTGTATGTATTTGTTACTTGGTGTAAGTGTGTGTCTGTGTTACTGGGTATCAGTGTCTGTCTTTGTTACTTGGTGTAAGTGTATGTCTTTGTTACTGGGTGTCAGTGTATGTCTTTGTTAGGTGGTGTAAGTGTGTGTCTTTTTTACTGGGTGTCAGTGTATGTCTTTGTTGCTTGGTGTAAGTGTGTGTCTGTGTTACTGGTTGTCAGTGTGTGTCTGTGTTACTTGGTGTAAGTGTGTGTCTGTCTAACTGCGTGTCAGTGTCTGTCTTTGTTACTGGGTGTCAGTGTATGTCTTTGTTACTTGGTGTCAGTGTATGTCAAAATACTTGGTGTAAGTGTATGTCTTTGTTACTTGGTGCAATTGTCTGTCTTTGTTACTTGGTGTCATTGTATGTCTGTGTTACTGGGTGTCAGTGTGTGTCTGTGTTACTAGGTGTAAGTGTGTGTCTTTGTTACTTGGTGTCCGTGTGTGTCTGTGTTACTGGGTGTCAGTGTATGTCTTTGTTACTGGGTGTCAGTGTATGTCTTTGTTACTTGGTGTAAGTGCTTATCTGTGTTACTGGGTATCAGTGTCTGTCTTTGTTATTTGGTGTAAGTGTGTGTCTGTGTTACTGGGTATCAGTGTATGTCTTTGTGACTTGGTGTAAGTGTGTGTCTTTTTTACTGGGTGTCAGTGTATGTCTTTGTTGCTTGGTGTAAGTGTGTGTCTGTGTTACTGGTTGTCAGTGTGTGTCTGTGTTACTTGATGTAAGTGTGTGTCTGTGTTACTGGGTGTCAGTGTCTGTCTTTTTTACTGGGTGTCAGTGTATGTCTTTGTTACTTGGTGTCAGTGTATGTCAAAATACTTGGTGTAAGTGTATGTCTTTGTTACTGGGTGTCAGTGTATGTCTTTGTTTCTTGGTGTCAGTGTGTGTCTGTGTTACTGGGTGTCAGTGTATGTCTGTGTTACTTGGTGTAAGTTTGTGTCTTTGTTACTGGGTGTCAGTGTATGTCTTTGTTTCTTGGTGTAAGTGTGTGTCTGTGTTACTGGGTGTCAGTGTATGTCTGTGTTACTTGGTGTAAGTTTGTGTCTGTGTTACTGGGTATCAGTGTATGTCTTTGTGACTTGGTGTCAGTGTATGTCTTTGTTACTGGGTGTCAGTGTGTGTCTTTGTGACTTGGTGTCAGTGTATGTCTGTGTTACTTGGTGTAAGTGTGTGTCTTTGTTACTTGGTGGAAGTGTGTGTCTGTGTTACTGGGTATCAGTGCATGTCTTTGTGACTTGGTGTCAGTGTGTGTCTGTGTTCCTGGGTGTCAGTGTATGTCTTTGTTACTGTGAATCAGTGTGTGTTACTGGGTATCAGTGTGTGTCTTTGTTACTAGGTGTAAGTGTGTGTCTGTGTTACTGGGTATCAGTGTATGTCTTTGTTACTGGGTATCAGTGTATGTCTTTGTGACTTGGTGTCAGTGTATGTCTTTGTTACTGGGTGTCAGTGTGTGTTTTTGTGACTTGGTGTCAGTGTATGTCTTTGTTACTTGGTGTCAGTGTGTGTCTTTGTTACTTGGTGTCCGTGTGTGTCTGTGTTACTGGGTGTCAGTGTATGTCTTTGTTACTGGGTGTCAGTGCATGTCTTTGTTGCTTGGTGTAAGTGTGTGTCTGTGTTAATGGTTGTCAGTGTGTGTCTGTGTTACTTGGTGTAAGTGTGTGTCTGTGTTACTGGGTGTCAGTGTCTGTCTTTGTTACCGGGTGTCAGTATATGTCTTTGTTACTTGGTGTCAGTGTATGTCAAAAAACTTGGTGTAATTGTATGTCTTTGTTACTGGGTGTCAGTGTATGTCTTTGTTTCTTGGTGTAAGTGTGTGTCTGTGTTACTGGGTGTCAGTATGTTTGTTTGTGTTAACGGGTGTCAGTGTGTGTCTGTGTTACATGGTGTTCGTGTGTGTCTGTGTTACTGGGTGTCAGTGTATATCTTTGTTACTGGGTGTCAGTGCATGTCTTTGTTGCTTGGTGTAAGTGTGTGTCTGTGTTACTGGTTGTCAGTGTGTGTCTGTGTTACTTGGTGTAAGTGTGTGTCTGTGTTACTGCGTGTCAGTGTCTGTCTTTGTTACTGGGTGTCAGTGTATGTCTTTGTTACTTGGTGTCAGTGTATGTCAAAATACTTGGTGTAAGTGTATGTCTTTGTTACTTGGTGCAATTGTCTGTCTTTGTTACTTGGTGTCACTGTATGTCTGTGTTACTTGGTGTCAGTGTGTGTCTGTGTTACTTGGTGTAAGTGTGTGTCTGTGTTACTGCGTGTCAGTGTCTGTCTTTGTTACTGGGTGTCAGTGTATGTCTTTGTTACTTGGTGTCAGTGTATGTCAAAATACTTGGTGTAAGTGTATGTCTTTGTTACTTGGTGCAATTGTCTGTCTTTGTGACTTGGTGTCAGTGTATGTCTGTGTTACTTGGTGTCAGTGTGTGTCTTTGTTACTTGGTGTAAGTGTGTGTCTTTGTTACTTGGTGTCAGTGTGTGTCTTTGTTCCTGGGTGTCAGAGTATGTCTTTGTTACTGTGTGTCAGTGTGTGTTACTGGGTGTCAGTGTGTGTCTGTGTTACTTGGTGTAAGTGTGTGTCTTTGTTACTTGGTGTCCGTGTGTGTCTGTGTTACTGGGTGTCAGTGTATGTCTTTGTTACTGGGTGTCAGTGTATGTCTTTGTTACTTGGTGTAAGTGCTTATCTGCGTTACTGGGTATCAGTGTCTTTCTTTGTTACTTGGTGTAAGTGTGAGTCTGTGTTACTGGGTATCAGTGTATGTCTTTGTGACTTGGTGTAAGTGTGTGTCTTTTTTACTGGGTGTCAGTGTATGTCTTTGTTGCTTGTTGTAAGTGTGTGTCTGTGTTACTGGTTCTCAGTGTGTGTCTGTGTTACTTGATGTAAGTGTGTGTCGATGTTACTGGGTGTCAGTGTCTGTCTTTGTTACTGGGTGTCAGTGTATGTCTTTGTTTCTTGGTGTCAGTGTATGTCAAATACTTGGTGTAAGTGTATGTCTTTGTTACTGGGTGTCAGTGTATGTTTTTGTTTCTTGGTGTAAGTGTGTGCCTGTGTTACTGGGTGTCAGTGTATGTCTGTGTTACTTGGTGTAAGTTTGTGTCTTTGTTACTGGGTGTCAGGGTATGTCTTTGTTTCTTGGTGTAAGTGTGTGTCTGTGTTACTGGGTGTCAGTGTATGTCTGTGTTACTTGGTGTATGTTTGTGTCTGTGTTACTGGGTATCAGTGTATGTCTTTGTGACTTGGTGTCAGTGTATGTCTTTGTTACTGGGTGTCAGTGTGTGTCTTTGTGACTTGGTGTCAGTTTATGTCTGTGTTACTTGTTGTAAGTGTGTGTCTTTGTTACTTGGTGGAAGTGTGTGTCTGTGTTACTGGGTATCAGTGCATGTCTTTGTGACTTGGTGTCAGTGTGTGTCTGTGTTCCTGGGTGTCAGTGTATGTCTTTGTTACTGTGAATCAGTGTGTGTTACTGGGTATCAGTGTGTGTCTTTGTTACTAGGTGTAAGTGTGTGTCTGTGTTACTGGGTATCAGTGTATGTCTTTGTTACTGGGTATCAGTGTATGTCTTTGTGACTTGGTGTCAGTGTATGTCTTTGGTACTGGGTGTCAGTGTGTGTCTTTGTGACTTTTTGTCAGTGTATGTCTTTGTTACTTGGTGTAAGTGTGTGTCTTTGTTACTTGGTGTAAGTGTGTGTCTGTGTTACTGGGTGCCAGTGTATGTCTTTGTTACTGGGTGTCCGTGTATGTCTTTGTAACTTGGTGTAAGTGTGTTTCTGTGTTGCTGGGTGTCAGTATGTTTGTTTGTGTTACCGGGTGTCAGTGTGTGTGTGTGTTACATGGTGTCCGTGTGTGTCTGTGTTACTGGGTGTCAGTGCATGTCTTTGTTACTGGGTGTCAGTGTATGTCTTTGTTACTTGGTGTAAGTGTGTGTCTTTTTTACTGGGTGTCAGTGTATGTCTTTGTTGCTTGGTGTAAGTGTGTGTCTGTGTTACTGGGTGTCAGTGTCTGTCTTTGTTACTGGGTGTCAGTGTATGTCTTTGTTACTTGGTGTCAGTGTATGTCAAAATACTTGGTGTAAGTGTGTGTTTTTGTTACTTGGTGGAAGTGTGTGTCTGTTTTACTGGGTATCAGTGCATGTCTTTGTGACTTGGTGTCAGTGTGTGTCTGTGTTCCTGGGTGTCAGTGTCTGTCTTTGTTACTGTGAATCAGTGTGTGTTACTGGGTGTCAGTGTATGTCTTTGTTACTTGGTGTAAGTGTGTGTCTGTGTTACTGGGTATCAGTGTCTGACTTTGTTACTTGGTATAAGTGTATGTCTTTGTTACTTGGTGTCAGTGTATGTCTTTGTTACTTGGTGTCTGTGTGTGTCTTTGTTCCTGGGTGTCAGAGTATGTCTTTGTTACTGTGTATCAGTGTGTGTTACTGGGTGTCAGTGTGTGTCTGTGTTACTTGGTGCAAGTGTGTGTCTTTGTTACTTGGTGTCCGTGTGTGTCTGTGTTACTGGGTGTCAGTGTATGTCTTTGTTACTGGGTGTCAGTGTATGTCCTTGTTACTTGGTGTAAGTGCTTATCTGTGTTACTGGGTATCAGTGTCTGTCTTTGTTACTTGGTGTAAGTGTGTGTCTGTGTTACTGGGTATCAGTGTATGTCTTTGTGACTTGGTGTAAGTGTGTGTCTTTTTTACTGGGTGTCAGTGTATGTCTTTGTTGCTTGGTGTAAGTGTGTGTCTGTGTTACTGGTTGTCAGTGTGTGTCTGTGTTACTTGATGTAAGTGTGTGTCTGTGTTACTGGGTGTCAGTGTCTGTCTTTTTTACTGGTTGTCAGTGTATGTCTTTGTTACTTGGTGTCAGTGTATGTCAAAATACTTGGTGCAAGTGTATGTCTTTGTTACTGGGTGTCAGTGTATGTCTTTGTGTCTTGGTGTCAGTGTGTGTCTGTGTTACTGGGTGTCAGTGTATGTCTGTGTTACTTGGTGTAAGTTTGTGTCTTTGTTACTGGGTGTCAGTGTATGTCTTTGTTTCTTGGTGTAAGTGTGTGTCTTTGTTACTGGGTGTCAGTGTATGTCTGTGTTACTTGGTGTAAGTTTGTGTCTGTGTTACTGGGTATCAGTGTATGTCTTTGTGACTTGGTGTCAGTGTATGTCTTTGTTACTGGGTGTCAGTGTGTGTCTTTGTGACTTGGTGTCAGTGTATGTTTGTGTTACTTGGTGTAAGTGTGTGTCTTTGTTACTTGGTGGAAGTGTGTGTCTGTGTTACTGGGTATCAGTGCATGTATTTGTGACTTGGTGTCAGTGTGTGTCTGTGTTCCTGGGTGTCAGTGTATGTCTTTGTTACTGTGAATCAGTGTGTGTTACTGGGTATCAGTGTGTGTCTTTGTTACTAGGTGTAAGTGTGTGTCTGTGTTACTGGGTATCAGTGTATGTCTTTGTTACTGGGTATCAGTGTATGTCTTTGTGACTTGGTGTCAGTGAATGTCTTTGTTACTGGGTGTCAGTGAGTGTTTTTGTGACTTGGTGTCAGTGTATGTTTTTGTTACTTGGTGTCAGTGTGTGTCTTTGTTACTTGGTGTCCGTGTGTGTCTGTGTTACTGGGTGTCAGTGTATGTCTTTGTTACTGGGTGTCCGTGTATGTCTTTGTTACTTGGTGTAAGTGTGTGTCTGTGTTGCTGGTTGTCAGTATGTTTGTTTGTGTTACCGGGTGTCAGTGTGTGTCTGTGTTACATGGTGTCCGTGTGTGTCTGTGTTACTGGGTGTCAGTGTATGTCTTTGTGACTGGGTGTCAGTGTATGTCTTTGTTACTTGGTGTAAGTGTGTGTCTTCTTTACTGGGTGTCAGTGCATGTCTTTGCTGCTTGGTGTAAGTGTGTGTCTGTGTTAATGGTTGTCAGTGTGTGTCTGTGTTACTTGGTGTAAGTGTGTGTCTGTGTTACTGGTTGTCAGTGTCTGTCTTTGTTACTGGGTGTCAGTATATGTCTTTGTTACTTGGTGTCAGTGTATGTCAAAAAACTTGGTGTAAGTGTATGTCTTTGTTACTGGGTGTCAGTGTATGTCTTTGTTTCTTGGTGTAAGTGTGTGTCTGTGTTACTGGGTGTCAGTGTATGTCTGTGTTACTTGGTGTAAGTTTGTGTCTTTGTTACTGGGTGTCAGTGTATGTCTTTGTTTCTTGGTGTAAGTGTGTGCCTGTGTTACTGGGTGTCAGTGTATGTCTGTGTTACTTGGTGGAAGTTTGTGTCTGTGTTACTGGGTATCAGTGTATGTCTTTGTGTCTTGGTGTCAGTGTATGTCTTTGTTACTGGGTGTCAGTGTGTGTCTTTGTGACTTGGTGTCAGTGTATGTCTGTGTTACTTGGTGTAAGTGTGTGTTTTTGTTACTGTGAAGCAGTGTGTGTTACTGGGTGTCAGTGTATGTCTTTGTTACTTGGTGTAAGTGTGTGTCTGTGTTACTGGGTATCAGTGTCTGTCTTTGTTACTTGGTGTAAGTGTGTGTCTGTGTTACTGGGTATCAGTGTATGTCTTTGTTACTTGGTGTCAGTGTCTGTCTGTTTTACTTGGTGTAAGTGTGTGTGTGTGTTCCTGGGTATCAGTGTATGTCTTTGTTACTGGGTGTCAGTGTGTGTCTTTGTGACTTGGTGTAAGTGTATGTCTTTGTTACTTGGTGCAATTGTCTGTCTTTGTTACTTGGTGTCAGTGTATGTCTGTGTTACTTGGTGTAAGTGTGTGTCTTTGTTACTTGGTGGAATTGTGTGTCTGTGTTACTGGGTATCAGTGCATGTCTTTGTGACTTGGTGTCAGTGTTTGTCTGTGTTCCTGGGTGTCAGTGTATGTCTTTGTTACTGTGAATCAGTGTGTGTTACTGGGTGTCAGTGTATGTCTTTGTTACTTGGTGTAAGTGTGTGTCTGTGTTACTGGGTATCAGTGTCTGTCTTTGTTACTTGGTGTAAGTGTGTGTCTGTGTTACTGGGTATCAGTGTATGTCTTTGTTACTTGGTGTAAGTGTATGTCTGTGTTACTTGGTGCAAGTGTGTGTCTGTGTTACTGGGTATCAGTCTGTGTCTTTGTGACTTGGTGTCAGTGTATGTCTTTGTTACTTGGTGTAAGTGTATGTCTTTGTTACTTGGTGTCAGTGTATGTCTGTGTTACTTTGTGTAAGTGTGTGTCTTTGTTACTTGGTGTAATTGTATGTCTTTGTTACTTGGTGTCAGTGTGTGTCTATGTTACTTGGTATCAGTGTATGTCTTTGTGACTTGGTATCAGTGTATGTCTTTGTAACTGGGTGTCAGTGTATGTCTTTGTTACTTGGTGTAAGTGTGTGTCTTTGTTACTGGGTGTCAGTGTATGTCTTTGTTACTTGGTGTCAGTGTGTGTCTGTGTTACTGGGTGTCAGTGTATGTCTTTGTTACTTGGTGTCAGTGTGTGTCTGTGTTACTGGGTGTCAGTATGTTTGTTTGTGTTACCGGGTGTCAGTGTGTGTCTGTGTTACATGGTGTTCGTGTGTGTCTGTGTTACTGGGTGTCAGTGTATGTCTTTGTTACTGGGTGTCAGTGTATGTCTTTGTTACTTGGTGTAAGTGTGTGTCTTTTTTACTGGGTGTCAGTGCATGTCTTTGTTGCTTGGTGTAAGTGTGTGTCTGTGTTAATGGTTGTCAGTGTGTGTCTGTGTTACTTGGTGTAAGTGTGTGTCTGTGTTACTGGGTGTCAGTGTCTGTCTTTGTTACTGGGTGTCAGTATATGTCTTTGTTACTTGGTGTCAGTGTATGTCAAAAAACTTGGTGTAAGTGTATGTCTTTGTTACTGGGTGTCAGTGTATGTCTTTGTTTCTTGGTGTAAGTGTATGTCTGTGTTACTGGGTGTCAGTGTATGTCTGTGTTACTTGGTGGAAGTTTGTGTCTGTGTTACTCGGTATCAGTGTATGTCTTTGTGACTTGGTGTCAGTGTATGTCTTTGTTACTGGGTGTCAGTGTGTGTCTTTGTGACTTGGTGTCAGTGTATGTCTGTGTTACTTGGTGTAAGTGTGTGTTTTTGTTACTGTGAATCAGTGTGTGTTACTGGGTGTCAGTGTATGTCTTTGTTACTTGGTGTAAGTGTGTGTCTGTGTTACTGGGTATCAGTGTCTGTCTTTGTTACTTGGTGTAAGTGTGTGTCTGTGTTACTGGGTATCAGTGTATGTCTTTGTTACTTGGTGTAAGTGTATGTCTGTGTTACTTGGTGTAAGTGTGTGTCTGTGTTACTGGGTATCAGTCTATGTCTTTGTTACTTGGTGTCAGTGTCTGTCTGTTTTACTTGGTGTAAGTGTGTGTGTGTGTTCCTGGGTATCAGTGTATGTCTTTGTTACTGGGTTTCAGTGTGTGTCTTTGTGACTTGGTGTAAGTGTATGTCTTTGTTACTTGGTGCAATTGTCTGTCTTTGTTACTTGGTGTCAGTGTATGTCTGTGTTACTTGGTGTAAGTGTGTGTCTTTGTTACATGGTGGACGTGTGTGTCTGTGTTACTGGGTATCAGTGCATGTCTTTGTTACTGTGAATCAGTGTGTGTTACTGGGTGTCAGTGTATGTCTTTGTTACTTGGTGTAAGTGTGTGTCTGTGTTACTGGGTATCAGTGTCTGTCTTTGTTACTTGGTGTAAGTGTGTGTCTGTGTTACTGGGTATCAGTGTATGTCTTTGTTACTTGGTGTAAGTGTATGTCTGTGTTACTTGGTGCAAGTGTGTGTCTGTGTTACTGGGTATCAGTCTGTGTCTTTGTGACTTGGTGTCAGTGTATGTCTTTGTTGCTTGGTGTAAGTGTGTGTCTGTGTTAATGGTTGTCAGTGTGTGTCTGTGTTACTTGGTGTAAGTGTGTGTCTGTGTTACTGGGTGTCAGTGTCTGTCTTTGTTACTGGGTGTCAGTATATGTCTTTGTTACTTGGTGTCAGTGTATGTCAAAAAACTTGGTGTAAGTGTATGTCTTTGTTACTGGGTGTCAGTGTATGTCTTTGTTTCTTGGTGTAAGTGTATGTCTGTGTTACTGGGTGTCAGTGTATGTCTGTGTTACTTGGTGGAAGTTTGTGTCTGTGTTACTGGGTATCAGTGTATGTCTTTGTGACTTGGTGTCAGTGTATGTCTTTGTTACTGGGTGTCAGTGTGTGTCTTTGTGACTTGGTGTCAGTGTATGTCTGTGTTACTTGGTGTAAGTGTGTGTTTTTGTTACTGTGAATCAGTGTGTGTTACTGGGTGTCAGTGTATGTCTTTGTTACTTGGTGTAAGTGTGTGTCTGTGTTACTGGGTATCAGTGTCTGTCTTTGTTACTTGGTGTAAGTGTGTGTCTGTGTTACTGGGTATCAGTGTATGTCTTTGTTACTTGGTGTAAGTGTATGTCTGTGTTACTTGGTGTAAGTGTGTGTCTGTGTTACTGGGTATCAGTCTATGTCTTTGTTACTTGGTGTCAGTGTCTGTCTGTTTTACTTGGTGTAAGTGTGTGTGTGTGTTCCTGGGTATCAGTGTATGTCTTTGTTACTGGGTTTCAGTGTGTGTCTTTGTGACTTGGTGTAAGTGTATGTCTTTGTTACTTGGTGTCAGTGTATGTCTGTGTTACTTGGTGTAAGTGTTTGTCTTTGTTACTTGGTGGAAGTGTGTGTCTGTGTTACTGGGTATCAGTGCATGTCTTTGTTACTGTGAATCAGTGTGTGTTACTGGGTGTCAGTGTATGTCTTTGTTACTTGGTGTAAGTGTGTGTCTGTGTTACTGGGTATCAGTGTATGTCTTTGTTACTTGGTGTAAGTGTATGTCTGTGTTACTTGGTGCAAGTGTGTGTCTGTGTTACTGGGTATCAGTCTGTGTCTTTGTGACTTGGTGTCAGTGTATGTCTTTGTTACTTGGTGTAAGTGTATGTCTTTGTTACTTGGTGTCAGTGTATGTCTGTGTTACTTGGTGTAAGTGTGTGTCTTTGTTACTTGGTGTAATTGTATGTCTTTGTTACTTGGTGTCAGTGTGTGTCTATGTTACTTGGTATCAGTGTATGTCTTTGTGACTTGGTATCAGTGTATGTCTTTGTTACTGGGTGTCAGTGTATGTCTTTGTTACTTGGTGTAAGTGTGTGTCTTTGTTACTGGGTGTCAGTGTATGTCTTTGTTACTTGGTGTCAGTGTGTGTCTGTGTTACTGGGTGTCAGTGTATGTCTTTGTTACTGGGTGTCAGTGTGTGTCTGTGTTACTGGGTGTCAGTATGTTTGTTTGTGTTACCGGGTGTCAGTGTGTGTCTGTGTTACATGGTGTTCGCGTGTGTCTGTGTTACTGGGTGTCAGTGTATGTCTTTGTTACTGGGTGTCAGTGTATGTCTTTGTTACTTGGTGTAAGTGTGTGTCTTTTTTACTGGGTGTCAGTGTATGTCTTTGTTGCTTGGTGTAAGTGTGTGTCTGTGTTACTGGTTGTCAGTGTGTGTCTGTGTTACTTGGTGTAAGTATGTGTCTGTGTTACTGCGTGTCAGTGTCTGTCTTTGTTACTGGGTGTCAGTGTATGTCTTTGTTACTTGGTGTCAGTGTATGTCAAAATACTTGGTGTAAGTGTAAGTCTTTGTTACTTGGTGCAATTGTCTGTCTTTGTTACTTGGTGTCAGTGTATGTCTGTGTTACTTGGTGTCAGTGTGTGTCTTTGTTACTTGGCGTAAGTGTGTGTATTTGTTACTTGCTGTCCGTGTGTGTCTGTGTTACCCGGTGTCAGTGTATGTCTTTGTTACTGGGTGTCAGTGTATGTCTTTGTTACTTGGTGTCAGTGTATGTCAAAATACTTGGTGTAAGTGTATGTCTTTGTTACTTGGTGCAATTGTCTGTCTTTGTTACTTGGTGTCAGTGTATGTCTGTGTTACTTGGTGTCAGTGTGTGTCTTTGTTACTTGGCGTAAGTGTGTGTATTTGTTACTTGCTGTCCGTGTGTGTCTGTGTTACCCGGTGTCAGTGTGTGTCTTTGTTCCTGGGTGTCAGAGTATGTCTTTGTTACTGTGTGTCAGTGTGTGTTACTGGGTGTCAGTGTGTGTCTCTGTTACTTGGTGTAAGTGTGTGTCTTTGTTACTTGCTGTCCGTGTGTGTCTGTGTTACCCGGTGTCAGTGTATGTCTTTGTTACTGGGTGTCAGTGTATGTCTTTGTTACTTGGTGTAAGTGCTTATCTGTGTTACTGGGTATCAGTGTCTGTCTTTGTTACTTGGTGTAAGTGTGAGTCTGTGTTACTGGGTATCAGTGTATGTCTTTGTGACTTGGTGTAAGTGTGTGTCTTTTTTACTGGGTGTCAGTGTATGTCTTTGTTGCTTGGTGTAAGTGTGTTTCTGTGTTACTGGTTCTCAGTGTGTGTCTGTGTTACTTGATGTAAGTGTGTGTCTGTGTTACTGCGTGTCAGTGTCTGTCTTTGTTACTGGGTTTCAGTGTATGTCTTTGTTACTTGGTGTCAGTGTATGTCAAAATACTTGGTGTAAGTGTGTGTCTTTGTTACTGGGTGTCAGTGTATGTCTGTGTTACTTGGTGTAAGTTTGTGTCTTTGTTACTGGGTGTCAGTGTATGTCTTTGTTTCTTGGTGTAAGTGTGTGTCTCTGTTACTGGGTGTCAGTGTATGTCTGTGTTACTTGGTGTAAGTTTGTGTCTGTGTTACTGGATATCAGTGTATGTCTTTGTGACTTGGTGTCAGTAAAAAACAAAGGTGACCGCGGTGACTGCAACAACTACCGTGGAATCTCCCTGCTCAGCATAGTGGGGAAAGTCTTTGCTCGAGTCGCTCTGAACAGGCTCCAGAAGCTGGCCGAGCGCGTCTACCCTGAGGCACAGTGTGGCTTTCGTGCAGAGAGATCGACTATTGACATGCTGTTCTCCCTTCGTCAGATACAGGAGAAATGCCGTGAACAACAGATGCCCCTCTACATTGCTTTCATTGATCTCACCAAAGCCTTTGACCTCGTCAGCAGACGTGGTCTCTTCAGACTACTAGAAAAGATCGGATGTCCACCAAAGCTACTAAGTATCATCACCTCATTCCATGACAATATGAAAGGCACAATTCAACATGGTGGCTCCTCATCAGAGCCCTTTCCTATCCTGAGTGGTGTGAAACAGGGCTGTGTTCTCGCACCCACACTTTTTGGGATTTTCTTCTCCCTGCTGCTTTCACATGCGTTCAAATCCTCTGAAGAAGGAATTTTCCTCCACACAAGATCAGGGGGCAGGTTGTTCAACCTTGCCCGTCTGAGAGCGAAGTCCAAAGTACGGAAAGTCCTCATCAGAGAACTCCTCTTTGCTGACGATGCTGCTTTAACATCTCACACTGAAGAATGCCTGCAGAGTCTCATCGACAGGTTTGCGTCTGCCTGCAATGAATTTGGCCTAACCATCAGCCTCAAGAAAACGAACATCATGGGGCAGGATGTCAGAAATGCTCCATCCATCAATATTGGCGACCACGCTCTGGAAGAGGTTCAAGAGTTCACCTACCTAGGCTCAACTATCACCAGTAACCTGTCTCTAGATGCAGAAATCAACAAGCGCATGGGTAAGGCTTCCACTGCTATGTTCAGACTGGCCAAGAGAGTGTGGGAAAATGGCGCACTGACACGGAACACAAAAGTCCGAGTGTATCAGGCCTGTGTCCTCAGTACCTTGCTCTACGGCAGCGAGGCCTGGACAACGTATGCCAGCCAAGAGCGACGTCTCAATTCATTCCATCTTCGCTGCCTTCGGAGAATACTTGGCATCAGGTGGCAGGACTATATCTCCAACACAGACGTCCTTGAAGCGGCCAACATCCCCAGCTTATACACACTACTGAGTCAGCGGCGCTTGAGATGGCTTGGCCATGTGAGCCGCATGGAAGATGGCAGGATCCCCAAAGACACATTGTACAGCGAGCTGGCCACTGGTATCAGACCCACCGGCCGTCCATGTCTCCGTTATAAAGACGTCTGCAAACGCGACATGAAATCGTGTGACATTGATCACAAGTCGTGGGAGTCAGTTGCCAGCATTCGCCAGAGCTGGCGGGCAGCCATAAAGACAGGGCTAAATTGCGGCGAGTCGAAGAGACTTAGTAGTTGGCAGGAAAAAAGACAGAGGCGCAAGGGGAGAGCCAACTGTGCAACAGCCCCAACAAACAAATTTCTCTGCAGCACCTGTGGAAGAGCCTGTCACTCCAGAATTGGCCTTTATAGCCACTCCAGGCGCTGCTTCACAAACCACTGACCACCTCCAGGCGCGTATCCATTGTCTCTCGAGATAAGGAGGCCCAAAAGAAGTGTATGTCTTTGTTACTTGGTGCAATTGTCTGTCTTTGTTACTTGGTGTCAGTGTATGTCTGTGTTACTTGGTGTCAGTGTGTGTCTTTGTTACTTGGTGTAAGTGTGTGTCTTTGTTACTTGGTGTCAGTGTGTGTCTTTGTTCCTGGGTGTCAGAGTATGTCTTTGTTACTGTGTGTCAGTGTGTGTTACTGGGTGTCAGTGTGTGTCTGTGTTACTTGGTGTAAGTGTGTGTCTTTGTTACTTGGTGTCCGTGTGTGTCTGTGTTACTGGGTGTCAGTGTATGTCTTTGTTACTTGGTGTAAGTGCTTATCTGTGTTACTGGGTATAAGTGTCTGTCTTTGTTACTTGGTGTAAGTGTGAGTCTGTGTTACTGGGTATCAGTGTATGTCTTTGTGACTTGGTGTAAGTGTGTGTCTTTTTTACTGGGTGTCAGTGTATGTCTTTGTTGCTTGGTGTAAGTGTGTGTCTGTGTTACTGGTTCTCAGTGTGTGTCTGTGTTACTTGATGTAAGTGTGTGTCTGTGTTACTGCGTGTCAGTGTCTGTCTTTGTTACTGGGTTTCAGTGTATGTCTTTGTTACTTGGTGTCAGTGTATGTCAAAATACTTGGTGTAAGTGTATGTCTTTGTTACTGGGTGTCAGTGTATGTCTTTGTTTCTTGGTGTAAGTGTGTGTCTGTGTGACTGGGTGTTAGTGTATGTCTGTGTTACTTGGTGGAAGTTTGTGTCTTTGTTACTGGGTGTCAGTGTATGTCTTTGTTTCTTGGTGTAAGTGTGTGTCTCTGTTACTGGGTGTCAGTGTATGTCTGTGTTACTTGGTGTAAGTTTGTGTCTGTGTTACTGGATATCAGTGTATGTCTTTGTGACTTGGTGTCAGTGTATGTCTTTGTTACTGGGTGTCAGTGTGTGTCTTTGTGACTTGGTGCCAGTGTATGTCTGTGTTACTTGGTGTACGTGTGTGTCTTTGTTACTTGGTGGAAGTGTGTGTCTGTGTTACTGGGTATCAGTGCATGTCTTTGTGACTTGGTGTCAGTGTGTGTCTGTGTTCCTGGGTGTCAGTGTATGTATTTGTTACTGTGAATCAGTGTGTGTTACTGGGTATCAGTGTGTGTCTTTGTTACTAGGTGTAAGTGTGTGTCTGTGTTACTCGGTATCAGTGTATGTCTTTGTTACTGGGTATCAGTGTAGGTCTTTGTGACTTGGTGTCAGTGTATGTCTTTGTTACTGGGTGTCAGTGTGTGTCTTTGTGACTTGGTGTCAGCGTATGTCTTTGTTACCTGGTGTAAGTGTGTGTCTTTGTTACTTGGTGTCCGTGTGTGTCTGTGTTACTGGGTGTCAGTGTATGTCTTTGTTACTGGGTGTCCGTGTATGTCTTTGTTACTTGGTGTAAGTGTGTGTCTGTGTTGCTGGGTGTCAGTATGTTTGTTTGTGTTACCGGGTGTCAGTGTGTGTCTGTGTTACATGGTGTCGGTGTGTGTCTGTGTTACTGGGTGTCAGTGTATGTCTTTGTTACTGGGTGTCAGTGTATGTCTTTGTTACTTGGTGTAAGTGTGTGTCTTTTTTACTGGGTGTCAGTGTATGTCTTTGTTGCTTGGTGTGTGTGTCTGTGTTACTGGGTGTCAGTGTCTGTCTTTGTTACTGGGTGTCAGTGTATGTCTTTGTTACTTGGTGTCAGTGTATGTCAAAATACTTGGTGTAAGTGTATGTCTTTGTTACTGGGTGTCAGTGTATGTCTTTGTTTCTTGGTGTAAGTGTGTGTCTGTGTTACTGGGTGTCAGTGTATGTCTGTGTTACTTGGTGTAAGTTTGTGTCTGTGTTACTGGGTATCAGTGTATGTCTTTGTGACTTGGTGTCAGTGTATGTCTTTGTTACTGGGTGTCAGTGTGTGTCTTTGTGACTTGGTGTAAGTTTGTGTCTTTGTTACTGGGTGTCAGTGTATGTCTTTGTTTCTTGGTGTAAGTGTGTGTCTGAGTTACTGGGTGTCAGTGTATTTCTGTGTTACTTGGTGTAAGTTTGTGTCTGTGTTACTGGGTATCAGTGTATGTCTTTGTGACTTGGTGTCAGTGTATGTCTTTGTTACTGGGTGTCAGTGTGTGTCTTTGTGACTTGGTGTCAGTGTATGTCTGTGTTACTTGGTGTAAGTGTGTGTTTTTGTTACTTGGTGGAAGTGTGTGTCTGTGTTACTGGGTATCAGTGCATGTCTTTGTGACTTGGTGTCAGTGTGTGTCTGTGTTCCTGGGTGTCTGTGTCTGTCTTTGTTACTGTGAATCAGTTTGTGTTACTGGGTGTCAGTGTATGTCTTTGTTACTTGGTGTAAGTGTGTGTCTGTGTTGCTGGGTGTCAGTATGTTTGTTTGTGTTACCGGGTGTCAGTGTGTGTCTGTGTTACATGGTGTCGGTGTGTGTCTGTGTTACTGGGTGTCAGTGTATGTCTTTGTTACTGGGTGTCAGTGTATGTCTTTGTTACTTGGTGTAAGTGTGTGTCTTTTTTACTGGGTGTCAGTGTATGTCTTTGTTGCTTGGTGTGTGTGTCTGTGTTACTGGGTGTCAGTGTCTGTCTTTGTTACTGGGTGTCAGTGTATGTCTTTGTTACTTGGTGTCAGTGTATGTCAAAATACTTGGTGTAAGTGTATGTCTTTGTTACTGGGTGTCAGTGTATGTCTTTGTTTCTTGGTGTAAGTGTGTGTCTGTGTTACTGGGTGTCAGTGTATGTCTGTGTTACTTGCTGTAAGTTTGTGTCTGTGTTACTGGGTATCAGTGTATGTCTTTGTGACTTGGTGTCAGTGTATGTCTTTGTTACTGGGTGTCAGTGTGTGTCTTTGTGACTTGGTGTAAGTTTGTGTCTTTGTTACTGGGTGTCAGTGTATGTCTTTGTTTCTTGGTGTAAGTGTGTGTCTGTGTTACTGGGTGTCAGTGTATTTCTGTGTTACTTGGTGTAAGTTAGTGTCTGTGTTACTGGGTATCAGTGTATGTCTTTGTGACTTGGTGTCAGTGTATGTCTTTGTTACTGGGTGTCAGTGTGTGTCTTTGTGACTTGGTGTCAGTGTATGTCTGTGTTACTTGGTGTAAGTGTGTGTTTTTGTTACTTGGTGGAAGTGTGTGTCTGTGTTACTGGGTATCAGTGCATGTCTTTGTGACATGGTGTCAGTGTGTGTCTGTGTTCCTGGGTGTCTGTGTCTGTCTTTGTTACTGTGAATCAGTTTGTGTTACTGGGTGTCAGTGTATGTCTTTGTTACTTGGTGTAAGTGTGTGTCTGTGTTACTGGGTATCAGTGTCTGTCTTTGTTACTTGGTGTAAGTGTATGTCTTTGTTACTGGGTGTCAGTGTATGTCTTTTTTACTTGGTGTAAGTGTGTGTCTTTTGTACTGGGTGTCAGTGTATGTCTTTGTTGCTTGGTGTAATTGTGTGTCTGTGTTACTGGTTGTCAGTGTGTGTCTGTGTTATTTGGTGTAAGTGTGTGTCTGTGTTACTGCGTGTCAGTGTCTGTCTTTGTTACTTGGTGTCAGTGTATGTCAAAATAATTGGTGTAAGTGTATGTCTTTGTTACTTGGTGCAATTGTCTGTCTTTGTTACTTGGTGTCAGTGTATGTCTGTGTTACTTGGTGTCAGTGTGTGTCTTTGTTACTTGGTGTAAGTGTGTGTCTTTGTTACTTGGTGTCAGTGTGTGTCTTTGTTCCTGGGTGTCAGAGTATGTCTTTGTTACTGTGTATCAGTGTGTGTTACTGGGTGTCAGTGTGTGTCTGTGTTACTTGGTGTAAGTGTGTGTCTTTGTTACTTGGTGTCCGTGTGTGTCTGTGTTACTGGGTGTCAGTGTATGTCTTTGTTACTGGGTGTCAGTGTATGTCTTTGTTACTTGGTGTAAGTGCTTATCTGTGTTACTGGGTATCAGTGTCTGTCTTTGTTACTTGGTGTAAGTGTGTGTCTGTGTTACTGGGTATCAAACAAACAAAGAACAAAGATAATTACAGCACAGGAACAGGCCCTTCGGCCCTCCAAGCCTGCGCCGATCCAGAGCCTCTCTCTAAACATGTCACCTATTTTCTCAGCTTCTGTATCTCTTTTCTTCCTGCCCATTCATGTCTCTGTCTAGATACATCTTAAAAGACTCCATCGTGCCCGCATCTACCACCTCCGCTGGCAATGCGTTCCAGGTTCCCACCACCCTCTGCGTAAAGAACTTTCCACGCATATCCCCCCTAAACTTTTCCCCTTTCACTTTGAACTCGTGTCCTCTAGTAATTGAAACCCCCACTCTGGGAAAAAGCTTCTTGCTATCCACCCTGTCTATACCTCTCATGATTTTGTACACCTCAATCAGGTCCCCCCTCAACCTCCGTCTTTCTAATGAAAATAATCCTAATCTACTCAACCTCTCTTCATAGCTAGCGCCCTCCATACCAGGCAACATCTTGGTGAACCTCCTCTGCACCCTCTCCAAAGCATCCACATCCTTTTGATAATGTGGCGACCAGAACTGTACGCAGCATTCCAAATGTGGCCGAACCAAAGTCCTATACAACTGTAACATGACCTGCCAACTCTTGTACTCAATGCCCCGTCCGATGAAGGAAAGCATGCCGTATGCCTTCTTGACCACTCTATTTACCTGCGTTGCCACCTTCAGGGAACAGTGGACCTGAACACCCAAATCTCTCTGGACATCAATTTTCCCCAGGACTTTTCCATTTACTGTATAGTTCACTCTTGAATTGGATCTTCCAAAATGCATCACCTCGCATTTGCCCTGATTGAACTCCATCTGCCATTTCTCTGCCCAACTCTCCAATCTATCTATATTCTGCTGTATTCTCTGACAGTCCCCTTCACTATCTGCTACTCCACCAATCTTAGTGTCGTCTGCAAATTTGCTAATCAGTCCACCTATACTTTCCTCCAAATCATTAATGTATATCACAAACAACAGTGGTCCCAGCACGGATCCCTGTGGAACACCACTGGTCACACGTCTCCATTTTGAGAAACTCCCTTCTACTGCTACTCTCTGTCTCCTGTTGCACAGCCAGTTCTTTATCCATCTAGCTAGTACACCTTGGACCCCAAGCGCCTTCACTTTCTCCATCAGCATGCCATGGGGAACCTTATCAAACGCCTTTGTGACTTGGTGTAAGTGTGTGTCTTTTTTACTGGGTGTCAGTGTATGTCTTTGTTGCTTGGTGTAAGTGTGTGTCTGTGTTACTGGTTGTCAGTGTGTGTCTGTGTTACTTGATGTAAGTGTGTGTCTGTGTTACTGGGTGTCAGTGTCTGTCTTTGTTACTGGGTGTCAGTGTATGTCTTTGATACTTGGTGTCAGTGTATGTCAAAATACTTGGTGTAAGTGTATGTCTTTGTTACTGGGTGTCAGTGTATGTCTTTGTTTCTTGGTGTAAGTGTGTGTCTGTTTTACTGGGTGTCAGTGTATGTCTGTGTTACTTGGTGTAAGTTTGTGTCTGTGTTACTGGGTATCAGTGTATGTCTTTGTGACTTGGTGTCAGTGTATGTCTTTGTTACTGGGTGTCAGTGTGTGCCTTTGTGACTTGGTGTCAGTGTATGTCTGTGTTACTTGGTGCAAGTGTGTGTCTTTGTTACTTGGTGGAAGTGTGTGTCTGTGTTACTGGGTATCAGTGCATGTCTTTGTGACTTGGTGTCAGTGTGTGTCTGTGTTCCTGGGTGTCAGTGTATGTCTTTGTTACTGTGAATCAGTGTGTGTTACTGGGTATCAGTGTGTGTCTTTGTTACTAGGTGTAAGTGTGTGTCTGTGTTACTGGGTATCAGTGTATGTCTTTGTTACTGGGTATCAGTGTATGTCTTTGTGACTTGGTGTCAGTGTCTGTCTTTGTTACTTGGTGTCAGTGTGTGTCTTTGTGACTTGGTGTCAGTGTACGTCTTTGTTACTTGGTGTAAGTGTGTGTCTTTGTTACTTGGTCTCCGTGTGTGTCTGTGTTACTGGGTGTCAGTGTATGTCTTTGTTACTGGGTGTCCGTGTATGTCTTTGTTACTTGGTGTAAGTGTGTGTCTGCGTTGCTGGGTGTCAGTATGTTTGTTTGTGTTACCGGGTGTCAGTGTGTGTCTGTGTTACATGGTGTCCGTGTGTGTCTGTGTTACTGGGTGTCAGTGTATGTCTTTGTTGCTGGGTGTCAGTGTATGTCTTTGTTACTTGGTGTAAGTGTGTGTCTTTTTTACTGGGTGTCAGTGTATGTCTTTGTTGCTTGGTGTAAGTGTGTGTCTGTGTTACTGGTTGTCAGTGTGTGTCTGTGTTACTTGATGTAAGTGTGTGTCTGTGTTTCTGGGTGTCAGTGTCTGTCTTTGTTACTGGGTGTCAGTGTATGTCTTTGTTACTTGGTGTCAGTGTATGTCAAAATACTTGGTGTAAGTGTATGTCTTTGTTACTGGGTGTCAGTGTATGTCTTTGTTTCTTGGTGTAAGTGTGTGTCTTTTTTACTGGGTGTAAGTGTGTGTCTGTGTTACTGGGTATCAGTGTATGTCTTTGTTACTGGGTATCAGTGTGTGTCTTTGTTACTAGGTGTAAGTGTGTGTCTGTGTTACTGGGTATCAGTGTATGTCTTTGTTACTGGGTATCAGTGTGTGTCTGTGTTACATGGTGTCCGTGTGTGTCTGTGTTACTGGGTGTCAGTGTATGTCTTTGTTGCTGGGTGTCAGTGTATGTCTTTGTTACTTGGTGTAAGTGTGTGTGTTTTTTACTGGGTGTCAGTGTATGACTTTGTTGCTTGGTGTAAGTGTGTGTCTGTGTTACTGGTTGTCAGTGTGTGTCTGTGTTACTTGATGTAAGTGTGTGTCTGTGTTTCTGGGTGTCAGTGTCTGTCTTTGTTACTGGGTGTCAGTGTATGTCTTTGTTACTTGGTGTCAGTGTATGTCAAAATACTTGGTGTAAGTGTATGTCTTTGTTACTGGGTGTCAGTGTATGTCTTTGTTTCTTGGTGTAAGTGTGTGTCTGTGTTACTGGGTGTCAGTGTATGACTTTGTTTCTTGGGGTAAGTGTGTGTCTGTGTTACTGGGTGTCAGTGTATGTCTGTGTTACTTGGTGTAAGTTTGTGTCTGTGTTACTGGGTATCAGTGTATGTCTTTGTGACTTGGTGTCAGTGTATGTCTTTGTTACTGGGTGTCAGTGTGTGTCTTTGTGACTTGGTGTCAGTGTATGTCTGTGTTACTTGGTGTAAGTGTGTGTTTTTGTTACTTGGTGGAAGTGTGTGTCTGTGTTACTGGGTATCAGTGCATGTCTTTGTGACTTGGTGTCAGTGTGTGTCTGTGTTCCTGGGTGTCAGTGTCTGTCTTTGTTACTGTGAATCAGTGTGTGTTACTGGGTGTCAGTGTATGTCTTTGTTACTTGGTGTAAGTGTGTGTCTTTGTTACTTGGTGTAAGTGTATGTCTGTGTTACTTGGTGTAAGTGTGTGTCTGTGTTACTGGGTATCAGTCTATGTCTTTGTGACTTGGTGTCAGTGTATGTCTTTGTTACTTGGTGTAAGTGTATGTCTTTGTTACTTGGTGTCAGTGTATGTCTGTGTTACTTGGTGTAAGTGTGTGTCTTTGTTACTTGGTGTAATTGTATGTCTTTGTTACTTGGTGTAAGTGTGTGTCTGTGTTACTGGGTATCAGTGTATGTCTTTGTTACTGGGTGTAATTGTCTGTCTTTGTTACTTGGTGTATGTGTATGTCTTTGTTACTTGGTGTAATTGTCTGTCTTTGTTACTGGGTGTCAGTGTATGTCTTTGTTACTTGGTGTCAGTGTGTGTCTGTGTTACTGGGTGTCAGTGTATGTCTTTGTTACTGGGTGTCAGTGTGTGTCTGTGTTACTGGGTGTCAGTATGTTTGTTTGTGTTACCGGGTGTCAGTGAGTGTCTGTGTTACATGGTGTCCGTGTGTGTCTGTGTTACTGGGTGTCAGTGTATGTCTTTGTTACTGGGTGTCAGTGTATGTCTTTGTTACTTGGTGTAAGTGTGTGTCTTTTTTACTGGGTGTCCGTGTATGTCTTTGTTGCTTGGTGTAAGTGTGTGTCTGTGTAACTGGTTGTCAGTGTTTGTCTGTGTTACTTGGTGTAAGTGTGTCTCTGTGTTACTGGGTGTCAGTGTCTGTCTTTGTTACTGGGTGTCAGTGTATGTCTTTGTTACTTGGTGTCAGTGTCTGTCAAAATACTTGGTGTAAGTGTATGTCTTTGTTAATTGGTGCAATTGTCTGTCTTTGTTACTTGGTGTCAGTGTATGTCTGTGTTACTTGGTGTCAGTGTGTGTCTTTGTTACTTGGTGTAAGTGTGTGTCTTTGTTACTTGGTGTCAGTGTGCGTCTTTGTTCCTGGGTGTCAGAGTATGTCTTTGTTACTGTGTATCAGTGTGTGTTACTGGGTGTCAGTGTGTGTCTGTGTTACTTGGTGTAAGTGTGAGTCTTTGTTACTTGGTGTCCGTGTGTGTCTGTGTTACTGGGTGTCAGTGTATGTCTTTGTTACTGGGTGTCAGTGTATGTCTTTGTTACTTGGTGTCAGTGCTTATCTGTGTTACTGGGTATCAGTTTCTGTCTTTGTTACTTGGTGTCAGTTTGTGTCTTTGTGACTTGGTGTCAGTGTATGTCTGTGTTACTTGGTGTAAGTGTGTGTCTTTGTTACTTGGTAAAAGTGTGTGTCTGTGTTACTGGGTATCAGTGCATGTCTTTGTGACTTGGTGTCAGTGTGTGTCTGCGTTACTGGGTGTCAGTGTATGTCTTTGTTACTGGGTGTCAGTGTGTGTCTGTGTTACTGGGTGTCAGTATGTTTGTTTGTGTTACCGGGTGTCAGTGAGTGTCTGTGTTACATGGTGTCCGTGTGTGTCTGTGTTACTGGGTGTCAGTGTATGTCTTTGTTACTGGGTGTCAGTGTATGTCTTTGTTACTTGGTGTAAGTGTGTGTCTTTTTTACTGCGTGTTAGTGTATGTCTTTGTTGCTTGGTGTAAGTGTGTGTCTGTGTAACTGGTTGTCAGTGTTTGTCTGTGTTACTTGGTGTAAGTGTGTCTCTGTGTTACTGGGTGTCAGTGTCTGTCTTTGTTACTGGGTGTCAGTGTATGTCTTTGTTACTTGGTGTCAGTGTATGTCAAAATACTTGGTGTAAGTGTATGTCTTTGTTAATTGGTGCAATTGTCTGTCTTTGTTACTTGGTGTCAGTGTATGTCTGTGTTACTTGGTGTCAGTGTGTGTCTTTGTTACTTGGTGTAAGTGTGTGTCTTTGTTACTTGGTGTCAGTGTGCGTCTTTGTTCCTGGGTGTCAGAGTATGTCTTTGTTACTGTGTATCAGTGTGTGTTACTGGGTGTCAGTGTGTGTCTGTGTTACTTGGTGTAAGTGTGAGTCTTTGTTACTTGGTGTCCGTGTGTGTCTGTGTTACTGGGTGTCAGTGTATGTCTTTGTTACTGGGTGTCAGTGTATGTCTTTGTTACTTGGTGTCAGTGCTTATCTGTGTTACTGGGTATCAGTGTCTGTCTTTGTTACTTGGTGTCAGTGTGTGTCTTTGTGACTTGGTGTCAGTGTATGTCTGTGTTACTTGGTGTAAGTGTGTGTCTTTGTTACTTGGTAAAAGTGTGTGTCTGTGTTACTGGGTATCAGTGCATGTCTTTGTGACTTGGTGTCAGTGTGTGCCTGTGTTCCTGGGTGTCAGTGTATGTCTTTGTTACTGTGAATCAGTGTGTGTTACTGGGTATCAGTGTGTGTCTTTGTTACTAGGTGTAAGTGTGTCTGTGTTACTGGGTATCAGTGTATGTCTTTGTTACTGGGTATCAGTGTATGTCTTTGTGACTTGGTGTCAGTGTATGTATGTCTTTGTTACTTGGTGTCAGTGTGTGTCTTTGTGACTTGGTGTCAGTGCATGTCTTTGTTACTTGGTGTAAGTGTGTGTCTTTGTTACTTGGTCACCGTGTGTGTCTGTGTTACTGGGTGTCACTGTATGTCTTTGTTACTGGGTGTCCGTGTATGTCTTTGCTACTTGGTGTAAGTGTGCGTCTGTGTTGCTGGGTGTCAGTATGTTTGTTTGTGTTACCGGGTGTCAGTGTGTGTCTGTGTTACATGGGGTCCGTGTGTGTCTTTGTGACTTGGTGTCAGTGTATGTCTGTGTTACTTGGTGTAAGTGTGTGTCTTTGTTACTTGGTAAAAGTGTGTGTCTGTGTTACTGGGTATCAGTGCATGTCTTTGTGACTTGGTGTCAGTGTGTGTCTGTGTTACTGGGTGTCAGTGTATGTCTTTGTTACTGGGTGTCAGTGTGTGTCTGTGTTTCTGGGTGTCAGTATGTTTGTTTGTGTTACCGGGTGTCAGTGAGTGTCTGTGTTACATGGTGTCCGTGTGTGTCTGTGTTACTGGGTGTCAGTGTATGTCTTTGTTACTTGGTGTAAGTGTGTGTCTTTTTTACTGCGTGTTAGTGTATGTCTTTGTTGCTTGGTGTAAGTGTGTGTCTGTGTAACTGGTTGTCAGTGTTTGTCTGTGTTACTTGGTGTAAGTGTGTCTCTGTGTTACTGGGTGTCAGTGTCTGTCTTTGTTACTGGGTGTCAGTGTATGTCTTTGTTACTTGGTGTCAGTGTATGTCAAAATACTTGGTGTAAGTGTATGTCTTTGTTAATTGGTGCAATAGTCTGTCTTTGTTACTTGGTGTCAGTGTATGTCTGTGTTACTTGGTGTCAGTGTGTGTCTTTGTTACTTGGTGTAATTGTGTGTCTTTGTTACTCGGTGTCAGTGTGCGTCTTTGTTCCTGGGTGTCAGAGTATGTCTTTGTTACTGTGTATCAGTGTGTGTTACTGGGTGTCAGTGTGTGTCTGTGTTACTTGGTGTAAGTGTGAGTCTTTGTTACTTGGTGTCCGTGTGTGTCTGTGTTACTGGGTGTCAGTGTATGTCTTTGTTACTGGGTGTCAGTGTATGTCTTTGTTACTTGGTGTCAGTGCTTATCTGTGTTACTGGGTATCAGTGTCTGTCTTTGTTACTTGGTGTCAGTGTGTGTCTTTGTGACTTGGTGTCAGTGTATGTCTGTGTTACTTGGTGTAAGTGTGTGTCTTTGTTTCTTGGTAAAAGTGTGTGTCTGTGTTACTGGGTATCAGTGCATGTCTTTGTGACTTGGTGTCAGTGTGTGCCTGTGTTCCTGGGTGTCAGTGTATGTCTTTGTTACTGTGAATCAGTGTGTGTTACTGGGTATCAGTGTGTGTCTTTGTTACTAGGTGTAAGTGTGTCTGTGTTACTGGGTATCAGTGTATGTCTTTGTTACTGGGTATCAGTGTATGTCTTTGTGACTTGGTGTCAGTGTATGTCTTTGTTACTTGGTGTCAGTGTGTGTCTTTGTGACTTGGTGTCAGTGCATGTCTTTGTTACTTGGTGTAAGTGTGTGTCTTTGTTACTTGGTCACCGTGTGTGTCTGTGTTACTGGGTGTCACTGTATGTTTTGTTACTGGGTGTCCGTGTATGTCTTTGCTACTTGGTGTAAGTGTGCGTCTGTGTGGCTGGGTGTCAGTATGTTTGTTTGTGTTACCGGGTGTCAGTGTGTGTCTGTGTTACATGGTGTCCGTGTGTGTCTGTGTTACTGGGTGTCGGTGTATGTCTTTGTTACTGGGTGTCAGTGTATGTCTTTGTTACTTGGTGTCAGTGTATGTCAAAATACTTGGTGTAAGTGTATGTCTTTGTCAATTGGTGCAATTGTCAGTCTTTGTTACTTGGTGTCAGTGTATGTCTGTGTTACTTGGTGTCAGTGTGTGTCTTTGTTACTTGGTGTAAGTGTGTGTCTTTGTTACTTGGTGTCAGTGTGCGTCTTTGTTCCTGGGTGTCAGAGTATGTCTTTGTTACTGTGTATCAGTGTGTGTTACTGGGTGTCAGTGTGTGTCTGTGTTACTTGGTGTAAGTGTGAGTCTTTGTTACTTGGTGTCCGTGTGTGTCTGTGTTACTGGGTGTCAGTGTATGTCTTTGTTACTGGGTGTCAGTGTATGTCTTTGTTACTTGGTGTCAGTGCTTATCTGTGTTACTGGGTATCAGTGTCTGTCTTTGTTACTTGGTGTCAGTGTGTGTCTTTGTGACTTGGTGTCAGTGTATGTCTGTGTTACTTGGTGTAAGTGTGTGTCTTTGTTACTTGGTAAAAGTGTGTGTCTGTGTTACTGGGTATCAGTGCATGTCTTTGTGACTTGGTGTCAGTGTGTGCCTGTGTTCCTGGGTGTCAGTGTATGTCTTTGTTACTGTGAATCAGTGTGTGTTACTGGGTATCAGTGTGTGTCTTTGTTACTAGGTGTAAGTGTGTCTGTGTTACTGGGTATCAGTGTATGTCTTTGTTACTGGGTATCAGTGTATGTCTTTGTGACTTGGTGTCAGTGTATGTCTTTGTTACTTGGTGTCAGTGTGTGTCTTTGTGACTTGGTGTCAGTGCATGTCTTTGTTACTTGGTGTAAGTGTGTGTCTTTGTTACTTGGTCACCGTGTGTGTCTGTGTTACTGGGTGTCACTGTATGTCTTTGTTACTGGGTGTCCGTGTATGTCTTTGCTACTTGGTGTAAGTGTGCGTCTGTGTTGCTGGGTGTCAGTATGTTTGTTTGTGTTACCGGGTGTCAGTGTGTGTCTGTGTTACATGGTGTCCGTGTGTGTCTGTGTTACTGGGTGTCAGTGTATGTCTTTGTTACTGGGTGTCAGTGTATGTCTTTGTTACTTGGTGTAAGTGTGTGTCTTTTTTACTGGGTGTCAGTGTATGTCTTTGTTGCTTGGTGTAAGTGTGTGTCTGTGTTACTGGTTGTCAGTGTTTGTCTGTGTTACTTGATGTAAGTGTGTGTCTGTGTTACTGGGTGTCAGTGTCTGTCTTTGTTACTGGGTGTCAGTGTATGTCTTTGTTATTTGGTGTCAGTGTATGTCAAAATACTTGGTGTAAGTGTATGTCTTTGTTACTGGGTGTCAGTGTATGTCTTTGTTTCTTCGTGTAAGTGTGTGTCTGTGTTACTGGGTGTCAGTGTATGTCTGTGTTACTTGATGTAAGTTTGTGTCTTTGTTACTGGGTGTCAGTGTATGTCTTTGTTTCTTGGTGTAAGTGTGTGTCTGTGTTACTGGGTGTCAGTGTATGTCTGTGTTACTTGGTGTAAGTTTGTGTCTGTGTTACTGGGTATCAGTGTATGTCTTTGTGACTTGGTGTCAGTGTATGTCTGTGTTACATGGTGAAAGTGTGTGTTTTTGTTACTTGGTGGAAGTGTGTGTCTGTGTTACTGGGTATCATTGCATGTCTTTGTGACTTGGTGTCAGTGTGTGTCTGTGTTCCTGGGTGTCAGTGTCTGTCTATGTTACTGTGAATCAGTGTGTGTTACTGGGTGTCAGTGTATGTCTTTGTTACTTGGTGTAAGTGTGTGTCTTTGTTACTTGGTGTAAGTGTATGTCTGTGTTACTTGGTGTAAGTGTGTGTCTGTGTTACTGGGTATCAGTCTATGTCTTTGTGACTTGGTGTCAGTGTATGTCTTTGTTACTTGGTGTCAGTGTATGTCTGTGTTACTTGGTGTAAGTGTGTGTCTTTGTTACTTGGTGTAATTGTATGTCTTTGTTACTTGGTGTAAGTGTGTGTCTGTGTTACTGGGTATCAGTGTATGTCTTTGTTACTGGGTGTAATTGTCTGTCTTTGTTACTTGGTGTAAGTGCATGTCTTTGTTACTTGATGTAATTGTCTGTCTATGTTACTGGGTGTCAGTGTATGTCTTTGTTATTTGGTGTCAGTGTGTGTCTGTGTTACTGGGTGTCAGTGTATGTCTTTGTTACTGGGTGTCAGTGTGTGTCTGTGTTACTGGGTGTCAGTATGTTTGTTTGTGTTACCGGGTGTCAGTGAGTGTCTGTGTTACATGGTGTCCGTGTGTGTCTGTGTTACTGGGTGTCAGTGTATGTCTTTGTTACTGGGTGTCAGTGTATGTCTTTGTTACTTGGTGTAAGTGTGTGTCTTTTTTACTGGGTGTCAGTGTATGTCTTTGTTGCTTGGTGTAAGTGTGTGTCTGTGTTTCTGGTTGTCAGTGTGTGTCTGTGTTACTTGATGTAAGTGTGTGTCTGTGTTACTGGGTGTCAGTGTCTGTCTTTGTTACTGGGTGTCAGTGTATGTCTTTGTTACTTGGTGTCAGTGTATGTCAAAATACTTGGTGTCAGTGTATGTCTTTGTTACTGGGTGTCAGTGTATGTCTTTGTTTCTTGGTGTAAGTGTGTGTCTGTGTTACTGGGTATCAGTGTATGTCTTTGTTACTTTGTGTCAGTGTAAGTCAAAATACTTGGTGTAAGTTTATGTCTTTGTTACTTGGTGTAATTGTCTGCCTTTGTTACTTGGTGTCAGTGTATGTCTTTGTTACTTGGTGTAAGTGTGTGTCTGTGTTACTGGGTGTCAGTGTGTTTGTTTGTCTTACTGGCTGTCAGTGTGTGTCTGTGTTACTTGGTGTAATTGTGTGTCTTTGTTACTTGGTGTCCGTGTGTGTCTGTGTTACTGTGTATCAGTGTGTGTCTTTGTTATTGGTGTAAGTGTGTGTCTGTGTTACTGGGTATCAGTGAATGTCTTTGTTACTGGGTATCAGTGTATGTCTTTGTGACTTGGTGTCAGTGTATGTCTTTGTTACTGGGTATCAGTGTATGTCTTTGTTACTTGGTGTCAGTGTATGTCTGTGTTACTTCGTGTAAGTGTGTGTCTTTGTTACTTGGTGTAAGTGTATGTCATTGTTACTTGGTGTCAGTGTATGTCTGTGTTACTTGGTGGAAGTGTATGTCTTTGTTACTTGGTGTCAGTGTTTGTCTTTGTTACTTGGTGGAAGTGTGTGTCTGTGTTACTGGGTATCAGTGTAAGTCTTTGTTACTTTGTGTCAGTGTATGTCAAAATACTTGGTGTCAGTGTTTGTCTTTGTTACTTGGTGGAAGTGTGTGTCTCTGTTACTGGGTATCAGTGTAAGTCTTTGTTACTTTGTGTCAGTGTATGTCAAAATACTTGGTGTCAGTGTATGTCTTTGTTACTTGGTGTAAGTGTGTGTCTGTGTTACTGGGTATCAGTGTATGTCTTTGTTACTGGGTGTCAGTGTATGTCTGTGTTACTTCGTGTAAGTGTGTGTCTTTGTTACTTGGTGTAAGTGCATGTCATTGTTACTTGGTGTCAGTGTATGTCTGTGTTACTTGGTGGAAGTGTATGTCTTTGTTACTTGGTGTCAGTGTATGTCAAAATACTTGGTGTCAGTGTATGTCTTTGTTACTTGGTGTAAGTGTGTGTCTGTGTTACTGGGTATAAGTGTATGTCTTTGTTACTGGGTGTAATTGTCTGTCTTTGTTACTTGGTGTAAGTGTATGTCTTTGTTACTTGGTGTAATTGTCTGTCTTTGTTACTTGGTGTAACTGTGTGTCTGTGTTACTGGGTATCAGTGTATGTCTTTGTTACTTGGTGTCAGTGTATGTCAAAAGACTTGGTGTAAGTGTATGTCTTTCTTACTTGGTGTAATTGTCTGTCTTTGTTACTTGGTGTAAGAGTATGTCTTTGTTACTTGGTGTCAGTCTATGTCTTTGTTACTGTTTATCAGTGTTTCTCTGTGTTACTGGGTGTCAGTGTGTGTTTCTGGGTGTCAGTGTGTATATGTGACACTCGGTGTCAGTATTTAATTTAGTTTAGAGATATAGCACTTCAGCAGGCCCTTCGGCCCACGGAGGCTGTGCCGACCATCAACCACCCATTTATACTAATCCTACACTAATCCCGTATTCCTATCACATCCCCACCTGTCCCTATATATTTCCCCACCACCTACCTATACTAGGGGCAATTTATGATGGCCAATTAACCTATCAACCTGCAAGTCTTTGGCATGTGGGAGGAAACCGGAGCACCCGGAGGAAACCCACGCAGACACAGGGAGAACTTGCAAACTCCGCACAGGCAGTACCCGGAATCGAACCCGGGTCCCTGGAGCTGTGAGGCTGCGGTGCTAACCACTGCGCCACTGTGCCGCCCAATTGTCTGTCTTTGTTACCTGGTGTCAGTGTGTGTCTTTGCTACTTGGTGTCAGTGTGTGTCTGTGTTAATGGTCATCAGTGTATGTCTTTGTGACTTGGTATCAGTGTATGTCTTTGTGACTTGGTGTCAGTGTATGTCTTTTTTACTGGGTGTAAGTGTGTGTCTGCGTTTCTGGGTATCAGTGTATGTCTTTGTTACTTGGTGTCAGTGTATGTCAAAATACTTGGTGGAAGTTTATGTCTTTGTTACTTGGTGTAATTGTCTGCCTTTGTTACTTGGTGTAAGTGTATGTCTTTGTTACTTGGTGTCAGTGTATGTCTTTGTTACTTGGTGTCAGTGTGTGTCTGTGATACTTGGAGTAAGCGTGTCTGTTTTACTGGGTATCAGTGTATGTCTTTGTGACTTGGTGTCAGTGTATGTCTTTGTTACTGGGTGTCAGTGTGTGTCTTTGTGACTTGGTGTCAGTGTATGTCTTTGTTACTTGGTGGAAGTGTGTGTCTGTGTTACTGGGTACAAGTGTATGTCTTTGTTACTGGGTGTAATTGTCTGTCTTTGTTACTTGGTGTAAGTGTATGTCTTTGTTACTTGGTGTAATTGTCTGTCTTTGTGACTTGGTGTCAGTGTATGTCTTTGTTACTGGGTGTCAGTGTGTGTCTTTGTTACTTGGTGTCAGTGTATGTCAAAATACTTGGTGTAAGTGTATATCTTTGTTACTTGGTGTAATTGTCTGTCTTTGTTACTTGGCGTAAGTGTATGACTTTGTCACTGGGTATCAGTGTATGTCTTTGTGACTTGGTATCAGTGTATGTCTTTGTGACTTGGTGTCAGTGTATGTCTTTGTTACTGGGTGTCAGTGTGTGTCTTTGTTACTTGGTGTCAGTGTATGTCTTTGTTACTGTTTATCAGTGTTTCTCTGTGTTACTGGGTGTCAGTGTGTGCTTGTGTGTGTTACTGGGTGTCAGTGTGTATCTGTGACACTAGGTGTTAGTATTTAGTTTAGTTCAGAGACACAGCACTTTAACAGGCCCTTCGGCCCACCGAGTCTGTGCCGACCATCAACCACCCATTTATACCAATCCTACATTACTCCCATATTCCTATCACATACCCACCTGTCCCTCTATACTTCCCTACCACCTACCTGTACTGGGGGCAATTTATGATGGCCAATTAACCCATCAACCTGCAAGTCTTTGGCATGTGGGAGGAAACCGGAGCACCCGGAGGAAACCCACGCAGACACAGGGAAAACTTGCAAACTCCGCATAGGCAGTACCCAGAATCGAACCCTGGTCCCTGGAGCTGTGAGGCTGCAGTACTAACCACTGCGCCACTGTGCCGACCAGTGTGTGGTCTGGGTTACTGGGTGTCAGTGCATGTCTTTGTTACTTGGTGTCAGTGTGTGTCTGTGTTACTGGGTGTCAGTGTGTTTGTTTGTCTTACTGGCTGTCAGTGTGTGTCTGTGTTACTTGGTGTAATTGTGTGTCTTTGTTACTTGGTGTCCGTGTGTGTCTGTGTTACTGTGTATCAGTGTGTGTCTTTGTTATTGGTGTAAGTGTGTGTCTGTGTTACTGGGTATCAGTGAATGTCTTTGTTACTGGGTATCAGTGTATGTCTTTGTGACTTGGTGTCAGTGTATGTCTTTGTTACTGGGTATCAGTGTATGTCTTTGTTACTTGGTGTCAGTGTATGTCTGTGTTACTTCGTGTAAGTGTGTGTCTTTGTTACTTGGTGTAAGTGTATGTCATTGTTACTTGGTGTCAGTGTATGTCTGTGTTACTTGGTGGAAGTGTATGTCTTTGTTACTTGGTGTCAGTGTTTGTCTTTGTTACTTGGTGGAAGTGTGTGTCTGTGTTACTGGGTATCAGTGTAAGTCTTTGTGACTTGGTGTCAGTCTATGTCTTTGTTACTGGGTGTCAGTGTATGTCTTTGTTCCTTGGTGACAGTGTGTGTCTGTGTTTGTCTTTGTTACTTGGTGTCAGTGTGAGTCTGTGTATGTCTTTGTTACTGTGTGTCTGTGTTTCTCTATGTTACTGGGTGTCAGTGTGTGTTTGTTTGTGTTACTGGGTGTCAGTGTGTGTCTGTGTTACTTGGTGTAAGTGTATGTCTTTGTTTCTTGGTGTCAGTGTATGTCTTTGTTACTTGGTGTCAGTGTTTGTCTTTGTTACATGGTGTAAGTATGTGTCTGTGTTACTGGGTATCAGTGTATGTCTTTGTGACTTGGTGTCAGTGTATGTCTTTGTTACTTGGTGTAAGTCTGTGCCTGTGTTACTGGGTATCAGTGTATGTCTTTGTTTGTTGGTGACAGTGTATGTCTTTGTTACTTGGTGTCAGTGTATGTCTGTGTTACTGGGTATCAGTGCATGTCTTTGTTACATGGTGTCAGTGTATGTCGGTTTTACTTGGTGTAAGTGTGTGTCTTTGTTACATGGTGTCAGTGTATGTCTGTGTTACTGGGTATCACTGCATGTCTTGTTACATGGTGTCAGTGTATGTCTGTGTTACTAGGTGTAAGTGCATGTCTTTGTTACTGGGTGTCAGTGTCTGTCTTCGTTACTTGGTGTCAGTGTATGTCTTTGTTACTGGGTGTCAGTGTGTGTCTTTGTGACTTGGTGTCAGTGCATGTCTTTGTTACTTGGTGTAAGTATGTGTCTGTGTTACTGGGTATCAGTGTATGTCTTTGTTACTTTGTGTCAGTGTATGTCAAAATACTTGGTGTAAGTTTATGTCTTTGTTACTTGGTGTAATTGTCTGCCTTTGTTACTTGGTGTAAGTGTGTGTCTGTGTTACTGGGTGTCCGTGTATGTCTTTGTTACTTGGTGTAAGTGTGTGTCTGTGTTACTGGGTGTCAGTGTATGTCTTTGTTACTTGGTGTAAGTGTGGTTCTATGTTACTGGGTATCAGTGTATGTCTTTGTTACTTGGTGTAAGTGTGTGTCTGTGTTATTGGGTATCAGTGTCTGTCTTTGTTACTTTGTGTCAGTGTATGTCAAAATACTTGGTGGAAGTTTATGTCTTTGTTACTTGGTGTAATTGTATGCCTTTGTTACTTGGTGTAAGTGTATGTCTTTGTTACTTGGTGTCAGTGTATGTCTTTGTTACTTGGTGTCAGTGTGTGTCTGTGTTACTTGGAGTAAGCGTGTCTGTTTTACTGGGTATCAGTGTATGTCTTTGTGACTTGGTGTCAGTGTATGTCTTTGTGACTTGGTGTCAGTGTGTGTCTTTGTGACTTGGTGTCAGTGTATGTCTTTGTTACTTGGTGTAAGTGTGTGTCTGTGTTACTGGGTATCAGTGTATGTCTTTGTTACTGGGTGTAATTGTCTGTTTTTTATTACTTGGTGTAAGTGTATGTCTTTGTTACTTGGTGTCAGTGTATGTCTTTGTTACTGGGTGTCAGTGTGTGTCTTTGTTACTTGGTGTAAGTGTGTGTCTGTGTTACTGGGTATCAGTGTATGTCTTTGTTACTTGGTGTCAGTGTATGTCAAAAGACTTGGTGTCAGTGTATGTCTTTCTTACTTGGTGTAATTGTCTGTCTTTGTTACTTTGTGTAAGTGTATGTCTTTGTTACTGGGTATCAGTGTATGTCTTTGTTACTGGGTGTCAGTGTGTGTCTTTGTTACTTGGTGTCAGTGTATGTCTTTGTTACTGTTTATCAGTCTTTCTCTGTGTTACTGGGTGTCAGTGTGTGTTTCTGGGTGTCAGTGTGTATATGTGACACTAGGTGTCAGTATTTAGTTTAGTTTAGAGATACAGCACTTTAACAGGCCCTTCGGCCCACCGAGGCTGTGCCGACCATCAACCACCCATTTATACTAATCCTACACTAATCCCGTATTCCTATCACATCCCCACCTGTCCCTATATATTTCCCCACAACCTACCTATACGAGGGGCAATTTATGATGGCCAATTAACCCATCAACCTGCAAGTCTTTGGCATGTGGGAGGAAACCGGAGCACCCGGAGGAAACCCACGCAGACACAAGGAGAACTTGCAAACTCCGCACAGGCAGTACCCAGAATCGAACCAGGGTCCCAGGAGCTGTGAGGCTGCAGTGCTAACCAATGCGCCACTGCACCGCCCAGTGTGTGGTCTGTGTTACTGGGTGTCAGTGTATGTCTTTGTTACTTGGTGTCAGTGTGTGTCTGTGTTACTGGGTGTCAGTGTGTTTGTTTGTCTTACTGGCTGTCAGTGTGTGTCTGTGTTTCTTGGTGTAAGTGTGTGTCTTTGTTACTTGGTGTCCGTGTATGTCTTTGTTACTTGGTGTAAGTGTGTGTCTGTGTTACTGGGTGTCAGTGTATGTCTTTGTTACTTGGTGTAAGTGTGGTTCTATGTTACTGGGTATCAGTGTGTGTCTTTGTGACTTGGTGTCAGTGTATGTCTTTGTTACTTGGTGTAAGTGTGTGTCTGTGTTACTGGGTATCAGTGTATGTCTTTGTTACTTTGTGTCAGTGTATGTCAAAATACTTGGTGTAAGTTTATGTCTTTGTTACTTGGTGTAATTGTCTGCCTTTGTTACTTGGTGTAAGTGTATGTCTTTGTTACTTGGTGTCAGTGTATGTCTTTGTTACTGGGTGTCAGTGTGTGTCTTTGTGACTTTGTGTCAGTGTATGTCTTTGTTACTTGGTGTAAGTATGTGTCTGTGTTACTGGGTATCAGTGTATGTCTTTGTTTCTTTGTGTCAGTGTATGTCAAAATAGTTGGTGTAAGTTTATGTCGTTGTTACTTGGTGTAATTGTCTGCCTTTGTTACTTGGTGTAAGTGTATGTCTTTGTTACTTGGTGTAAGCGTGTGTCTGTGTTACTGGGTGTATGTGTATGTCTTTGTCACTGGGTATCAGTGTATGTCTTTGTTACTGGGTGTAAGTGAGTGTCTTTGTTACTTGGTGTCCGTGTGTGTCTGTGTTACTGTGTATCAGTGTGTGTCTTTGTTACTTGGTGTAAGTGTATGTCTGTGTTACTGTGTATCAGTGAATGTCTTTGTTACTGGGTATCAGTGTATGTCTTTGTGACTTGGTGTCAGTGTATGTCTTTGTTACTGGGTATCAGTGTATGTCTTTGTTACTTGGTGTCAGTGTATGTCTGTGTTACTTCGTGTAAGTGTGTGTCTTTGTTACTTGGTGTAAGTGTATGTCTTTGTTACTTGGTGTCAGTGTATGTCTGTGTTACTTGGTATCAGTATATGTCTTTGTTACTTGGTGTAAGTGTGTGTCTGTGTTACTGGGTATCAGTGTATGTCTTTGTTACTTGGTGTCAGTGTATGTCAAAATACTTGGTGTAAGTGCATGTCTTTGTTACTTGGTGTAATTGTCTGTCTTTGTTACTTGGTGTAAGTGTATGTCTTTGTTACTTGGTGTCAGTATATGTCTTTGTTACTTGGTGTCAGTGTGTGTCTGTGTTACTGGGTGTCAGTGTATGTCTTTGTTACTTGGTGTAAGTGTGGTTCTATGTTACTGGGTATCAGTGTGTGTCTTTGTGACTTGGTGTCAGTGTATGTCTTTGTTACTTGGTGTAAGTGTGTGTCTGTGTTACTGGGTATCAGTGTATGTCTTTGTTACTTTGTGTCAGTGTATGTCAAAATACTTGGTGTAAGTTTATGTCTTTGTTACTTGGTGTAATTGTCTGCCTTTGTTACTTGGTGTAAGTGTATGTCTTTGTTACTTGGTGTCAGTGTATGTCTTTGTTACTGGGTGTCAGTGTGTGTCTTTGTGACTTTGTGTCAGTGTATGTCTTTGTTACTTGGTGTAAGTATGTGTCTGTGTTACTGGGTATCAGTGTATGTCTTTGTTACTTTGTGTCAGTGTATGTCAAAATAGTTGGTGTAAGTTTATGTCGTTGTTACTTGGTGTAATTGTCTGCCTTTGTTACTTGGTGTAAGTGTATGTCTTTGTTACTTGGTGTAAGTGTGTGTCTGTGTTACTGGGTGTATGTGTATGTCTTTGTCACTGGGTATCAGTGTATGTCTTTGTTACTGGGTGTAAGTGAGTGTCTTTGTTACTTGGTGTCCGTGTGTGTCTGTGTTACTGTGTATCAGTGTGTGTCTTTGTTACTTGGTGTAAGTGTATGTCTGTGTTACTGTGTATCAGTGAATGTCTTTGTTACTGGGTATCAGTGCATGTCTTTGTGACTTGGTGTCAGTGTATGTCTTTGTTACTGGGTATCAGTGTATGTCTTTGTTACTTGGTGTCAGTGTATGTCTGTGTTACTTCGTGTAAGTGTGTGTCTTTGTTACTTGGTGTAAGTGTATGTCTTTGTTACTTGGTGTCAGTGTATGTCTGTGTTACTTGGTATCAGTATATGTCTTTGTTACTTGGTGTAAGTGTGTGTCTGTGTTACTGGGTATCAGTGTATGTCTTTGTTACTTGGTGTCAGTGTATGTCAAAATACTTGGTGTAAGTGCATGTCTTTGTTACTTGGTGTAATTGTCTGTCTTTGTTACTTGGTGTAAGTGTATGTCTTTGTTACTTGGTGTCAGTATATGTCTTTGTTACTTGGTGTCAGTGTGTGTCTGTGTTACTGGGTATCAGTGTATGTCTTTGTGACTTCCTGTCAGTGTATGTCTTTGTTACTGGATGTCAGTGTATGTCTTTGTTACTTGGTGTAAGTGTATGTCTGTGTTACTGGGTATCAGTGTATGTCTTTGTTACTTGCTGTCAGTGTATGTCAAAATACTTTGTGTTATTGTCTGTCTTTGTTACTTGGTGTCTGTGTATGTCTGTGTTACTTGGTGTAAGTGTGTGTCTGTGTTACTGGGTGTCAATGTGTGTCTGTGTTACTTGGTGTAAGTCTGTGTCTTTGTTACTTGGTGTCATTGTGTGTCTGTGTTACTGGGTGTCAGTGTCGTCTTTGTTACTGGGTGTCAGTGTATGTCTTTGTTACTTGGTGTAAGTGTGTGTTTGTGTTACTGGGTGTCAGTGTATGTCTGTGTTACTTGGTGTAAGTGTGTCTGTTTTACTGGGTATCAGTGTATGTCTTTGTGACTTGGTGTCAGTGTATGTCTTTGTTACTGGGTGACAGTGTGTGTCTTTGTGACTTGGTGTCAGTGTATGTCTTTGTTACTTGGTGTAAGTGTGTGTCTGTGTTACTGGGTATCAGTGTATGTCTTTGTTACTTGGTGTCAGTGTTTGTCAGAATACTTGGTGTAAGTGTATGTCTTTGTTACTTGGTATAATTGTGTGTCTGTTTTACTTGGTATCAGTGTATGTCTTTGTTACTTGGTGTCAGTGTATGTCTTCGTTACTTGGTGTCAGTGTATGTCTTTGTGACTTGGTGTCAGTGTATGTCTTTGTGACTTGGTGTCATTGTATGTCTTTGTTACTGGGTGTCAGTGTCTGTCTGTGTTACTTGGTGTCAGTCTATGTCTTTGTTACTGTTTATCAGTGTTTCTCTGAGTTACTGGGTGTCAGTGTGTGTTTGTTTGTATTATTGGGTGTCAGTGTGTATCTGTGACACTAGGTGTCGGTATTTAGTTTAGTTTCGAGATACAGCACTTTAACAGGCCCTTCGGCCCACCGAGTCTGTGCCGACCATCAACCACCCATTTATACCAATCCTACATTACTCCCATATTCCTATCACATCCCCACCTGTCCCTATATACTTCCCTACCACCTGCCTATACTGGGGGCAATTTATGATGGCCGATTAACCTATCAACCAGCAATTCTTTGGCATGTGGGAGGATACCGGAGCACCCGGAGGAAACCCACGCAGACACAGGGAGAACTTGCAAACTCCGCACAGGCAGTACCCAGAATCGAACCCGGGACCGTGGAGCTGTGAGGCTGCGGTGCTAACCACTGCGCCAATGTGCCCCCCACCGCCCCACCCCGCACAGTGTGTGCCTGTGTTACTGGGTATCAGTGTATGTCTTTGTTACTTGGTGTCAGTGTATGTCTTTGTTACTTGGTGTAAGTGTGTGTCTGTGTTACTGGGAGTCAGTGTATGTCTGTGTCACTTGGTGTAAGTGAGTCTGTTTTACTGGGTATCAGTGTATGTCTTTGTGACTTGGTTTCAGTGTATGTCTTTGTTACTGGGTGTCAGTGTGTGTCTTTGTGACTTGGTGTCAGTGTATGTCTTTGTTACTTGGTGTAAGTGTGTGTCTGTGTTACTGGGTATCAGTGTATGTCTTTGTTACTCGGTGTAATTGTCTGTCTTTGTGACTTGGTGTCAGTGTATGTCTTTGTTACTGGGTGTCAGTGTGTGTCTTTGTTACTTGGTGCAAGTGTGTGTCTGTGTTACTGGGTATCAGTGCATGTCTTTGTTACTTGGTGTCAGTGTATGTCAAAATACTTGGTGTAAGTGTATGTCTTTGTTACTTGGTATCAGTGTATGTCTTTGTTACTTGGTGCCAGTGTATGTCTTTGTTACTGTTTATCAGTGCGTGTCTTTGTTTACTTGGTGTCAGTGTATGTCTTTGTTACTGTTTATCAGTGTTTCTCTGTGTTACTGGGTCTCAGTGTGTGTTTGTTTGTGTTACTATGTGTCAGTCTGTGTCTGTGACACTTGGTGTCAGTATTTAGTTTAGTTTAGAGATACAGCACTTAAACAGGCCCTTCGGCCCACCTAGTCTGTGCCGACCATCAACCACCCATTTATGCTAATCCTACACTAATTCCGTATTCCGATCACATCCCCACCTGTCCCTATATATTTCCCTACCACCAACTAGGGGCAATATATAATGGTCAATTAACCTATCAACCTGCAAGTCTTTGGCATGTGGGAGGAAACCGGAGCACCCGGAGGAAACCCACGCAGACACAGGGAAAACTTGCAAACTCCGCATAGGCAGGACCCAGAATCGAACCCGGGTCCCTGGAGCTGTGAGGCTGCAGTGCTAACCACTGCGCCACTGTGCCGACCAGTGTGTGGTCTGGGTTACTGGGTGTCAGTGTATGTCTTTGTTACTTGGTGTCAGTGTGTGTCTGTGTTACTGGGTGTCAGTGTGTTTGTTTGTCTTACTGGCTGTCAGTGTGTGTCTGTGTTACTTGGTGTAAGTGTGTGTCTTTGTTACTTGGTGTCCGTGTGTGTCTGTGTTACTGTGTATCAGCGTGTGTCTTTGTTACTTGGTGTAAGTGTGTGTCTGTGTTACTGGGTATCAGTGAATGTCTTTGTTACTGGGTATCAGTGTATGTCTTTGTGAATTGGTGTCAGTGTATGTCTTTGTTACTGGGTATCAGTGTCTGTCTTTGTTACTTGGTGTCAGTGTATGTCTGTGTTACTTCGTGTAAGTGTGTGTCTTTGTTACTTGGTGTAAGTGTATGTCTTTGTTACTTGGTGTCAGTGTATGTCTGTGTTACTTGGTGGAAGTGCATGTCTTTGTTACTTGGTGTCTGTGTTTGTCTTTGTTACTTGGTGGAAGTGTGTGTCTGTGTTACTGGGTATCAGTGTATGTCTTTGTGACTTGGTGTCAGTCTATGTCTTTGTTACTGGGTGTCAGTGTATGTCTTTGTTACTTGGTGACAGTGGGTGTCTGTGTTTGTCTTTGTTACTTGGTGTCAGTGTGAGTCTGTGTCTGTCTTTGTTACTGTGTGTCTGTGTTTCTCTATGTTACTGGGTGTCAGTGTGTGTTTGTTTGTGTTACTGGGTGTCAGTGTGTGTCTGTGTTACTTGGTGTAAGTGTATGTCTTTGTTTCTTGGTGTCAGTGTATGTCTTTGTTACTTGGTGTCAGTGTTTGTCTTTTTACATGGTGTAAGTGTGTGTCTGTGTTACTGGGTATCAGTGTATGTCTTTGTGACTTGGTGTCAGTGTATGTTTTTGTTACTTGGTGTAAGTCTGTGCCTGTGTTACTGGGTATCAGTGTATGTCTTTGTTTGTTGGTGACAGTGTCTGTCTTTGTTACTTGGTGTCAGTGTATGTCTGTGCGACTGGGTATCAGTGCTTGTCTTTGTTACATGGTGTCAGTGTATGTCTGTGTTACTGGGTAATCACTGCATGTCTTGTTACATGGTGTCAGTGTATGTCTGTGTTACTAGGTGTAAGTGTATGTCTTTGTTACTGGGTGTCAGTGTCTGTCTTCGTTACTTGTTGTCAGTGTTTGTCTTTGTTACTGGGTGTCAGTGTCTGTCTTTGTTACTTGTTGTCAGTGTATGTCTTTGTTACTTGGTGTAAGTGTGTGGTCTGTGTTACTGGGTGTCAGTGTATGTCTTTGTTACTTGGTGTCAGTGTGTGTCTGTGTTACTGGGTGTCAGTGTGTTTGTTTGTCTTACTGGCTGTCAGTGTGTGTCTGTGTTACTTGGTGTAAGTGTGTGTCTTTGTTACTTGGTGTCCGTGTGTGTCTGTGTTACAGTGTATCAGTGTGTGTCTTTGTTACTTGGTGTAAGTGTGTGTCTGTGTTACTGGGTATCAGTGAATGTCTTTGTTACTGGGTATCAGTGTATGTCTTTGTGACTTGGTGTCAGTGTATGTCTTTGTTACTGGGTATCAGTGTATGTCTTTGTTACTTGGTGTCAGTGTATGTCTGTGTTACTTCGTGTAAGTGTTTGTCTTTGTTACTTGGTGTAAGTGTATGTCTTTGTTACTTGGTGTCAGTGTATGTCTGTGTTACTTCGTGTAAGTGTTTGTCTTTGTTACTTGGTGGAAGTGTATGTCTTTGTTACTGGGTGTCAGTATTTGTCTTTGTTACTTGGTGGAAGTGTGTGTCTGTGTTACTGGGCGTCAGTGTATGTTTTTGTGACTTGGTGTCAGTGTATGTCTTTGTTACTTGGTGTAAGTCTGTGCCTGTGTTACTGGGTATCAGTGTATGTCTTTCTTTGTTGGTGACAGTGTATGTCTTTGTTACTTGGTGTCAGTGTATGTCTGTGTTACTGGGTATCAGTGCATGTCTTTGTTACATGGTGTCAGTGTATGTCGGTTTTACTTGGTGTAAGTGTGTGTCTTTGTTACATGGTGTCAGTGTATGTCTGTGTTACTGGGTATCACTGCATGTCTTGTTACATGGTGTCAGTGTATGTCTGTGTTACTAGGTGTAAGTGTATGTCTTTGTTACTGGGTGTCAGTGTCTGTCTTCGTTACTTGGTGTCACTGTTTGTCTTTGTTACTGGGTGTCAGTGTCTGTCTTTGTGACTTGGTGTCAGTGTATGTCTTTGTTACTTGGTGTAAGTGTGTGGCTGTTTTACTGGGTATCAGTGTATATCTTTGTTACTTGGTGTAAGTGTGTGGTCTGTGTTACTGGGTGTCAGTGTATGTCTTTGTTACTTGGTGTCAGTGTGTGTCTGTGTTACTGGGTGTCAGTGTGTTTGTTTGTCTTACTGGCTGTCAGTGTGTGTCTGTGTTACTTGGTGTAAGTGTGTGTCTTTGTTACTTGGTGTCCGTGTGTGTCTGTGTTACTGTGTTTAAGTGTGTGTCTTTGTTACTTGGTGTAAGTGTGTGTCTGTGTTACTGGGTATCAGTGAATGTCTTTGTTACTGGGTATCAGTGTATGTCTTTGTGACTTGGTGTCAGTGTATGTCTTTGTTACTGGGTATCAGTGTATGTCTTTGTTACTTGGTGTCAGTGTATGTCTGTGTTACTTCGTGTAAGTGTGTGTCTTTGTTACTTGGTGTAAGTTTATGTCTTTGCTACTTGGTGTCAGTGTATGTCTGTGTCACTTGGTGGAAGTGTATGTCTTTGTTACTTGGTGTCAGTGTTTGTCTTTGTTACTTGGTGGAAGTGTGTGTCTGTGTTACTGGGTATCAGTGTATGTCTTTGTGACTTCGTGTCAGTCTATGTCTTTGTTACTGGGTGTCAGTGTCTGTCTTTGTTACTTGGTGACAGTGGGTGTCTGTGTTTGTCTTTGTTACTTGGTGACAGTGTGAGTCTGTGTATGTCTTTGTTACTGTGTGTCTGTGTTTCTCTATGTTACTGGGTGTCAGTGTGTGTTTGTTTGTGTTACTGGGTGTCAATGTGTGTCTGTGTTACTTGGTGTAAGTGTATGTCTTTGTTTCTTGGTGTCAGTGTATGTCTTTGTTACTTGGTGTCAGTGTTTGTCTTTGTTACATGGTGTAAGTGTGTGTCTGTGTTACTGGGTATCAGTGTATGTCTTTGTGACTTGGTGTCAGTGTATGTCTTTGTTACTCGGTGTAAGTCTGTGCCTGTGTTACTGAGTATCAGTGTATGTCTTTGTTTGTTGGTGACAGCGTATGTCTTTGTTACTTGGTGTCAGTGTATGTCTGTGTTACTGGGTATCAGTGCATGTCTTTGTTACATGATGTCAGTGTATGTCGGTTTTACTTGGTGTAAGTGTGTGTCTTTGTTACCTGGTGTCAGTGTATGTCTGTGTTACTGGGTAACACTGCATGTCTTGTTACATGGTGTCAGTGTATGTCGGTGTTACTAGGTGTAAGTGTATGTCTTTGTTACTGGGTGTCAGTGCCTGTCTTCGTTACTTGGTGTCAGTGTTTGTCTTTGTTACTGGGTGCAGTGTCTGTCTTTGTTACTTTGTGTCAGTGTATGTCTTTGTTACTTGGTGTAAGTGTGTGGCTGTCTTACTGGGTATCAGTGTATATCTTTGTTACTTGGTGTAAGTGTGTGGTCTGTGTTACTGCGTGTCAGTGTATGTCTTTGTTACTTGGTGTCAGTGTGTGTCTGTGTTACTGGGTGTCAGTGTGTTTGTTTGTCTTACTGGCTGTCAGTGTGTGTCTGTGTTACTTGGTGTAAGTGTGTGTCTTTGTTACTTGGTGTCCGTGTGTGTCTGTGTTACTGTCTGTCAGTGTGTGTCTTTGTTTGTTGGTGACAGTGTATGTCTTTGTTACTTGGTGTCAGTGTATGTCTGTGTTACTGGGTATCAGTGCATGTCTTTGTTACATGGTGTCAGTGTATGTCTACGTTACTTGGTGTAAGTGTGTGTCTTTGTTACTTGGTGTCAGTGTATGTCTGTGTTACTGGGTTTCACTGCCTGTCTTTGTTACATTGTGTCAGTGTATGTATGTGTTACTTGGTATAAGTGTGTGTCTGTGTTACTGGGTAACAGTGTATGTCTTTGTTTCTGGGTGTTAGTGTATGTCTGTGTTACTTGGTGTAAGTGTGTGTCTTTGTTACTTGGTGTAATTGTATGTCTTTGTTACATGGTGTAATTGTATGTCTTTGTTACTTGGTGTCAGTGTATGTCTGTGTTACTTGGTGTAAGTGTATGTCTTTGTTACTTGGTGTCAGTGTATGTCTTGGTTACTTGGTGTCAGTGTGTGTCTGTGCTACTGGGTATCAGTGGATGTCTTTGTTACTTGGTGTCAGTGTATGTCTTTGTGACTTGTTGTCAGTGTATGTCTGTGTTACTTGGTGTAAGTGTATGTCTTTGTTACTTGGTGTCAGTGTTTGTCTTTGTTACTTGGTGTAAGTCTGTGCCTGTGTTACTGGGTATCAGTATATGTCTTTGTGACTTGGTGTCAGTGTATGTCTTTGTTACTTGGTGTAAGTCTGTGCCTGTGTTACTGGGTATCAGTGTATGTCTTTGTTTGTTGGTGACAGTGTATGTCTTTGTTACTTGGTGTCAATGTATGTCTGTGTTACTGGGTATCAGTGCATGTCTTTGTTACATGGTGTCAATGTATGTCGGTTTTACTTGGTGTAAGTGTGTGTCTTTGTTACATGGTGTCAGTGTATGTCTGTGTTACTGGGTATCACTGCATGTCTTGTTACATGGTGTCAGTGTATGTCTGTGTTACTAGGTGCAAGTGTATGTCTTTGTTACTGGGTGTCAGTGTCTGTCTTCGTTACTTGGTGTCAGTGTTTGTCTTTGTTACTGGGTGTCAGTGTCTGTCTTTGTTACTTGGTGTCAGTGTATGTCTTTGTTACTTGGTGTAAGTGTGTGGCTGTTTTACTGGGTATCAGTGTATATCTTTGTTACTTGGTGTAAGTGTGTGGTCTGTGTTACTGGGTGTCAGTGTATGTCTTTGTTACTTGGTGTCAGTGTGTGTCTGTGTTACTGGGTGTCAGTGTGTTTGTTTGTCTTACTGGCTGTCAGTGTGTGTCTGTGTTACTTGGTGTAAGTGTGTGTCTTTGTTACTTGGTGTCCGTGTGTGTCTGTGTTACTGTGTATAAGTGTGTGTCTTTGTTACTTGGTGTAAGTGTGTGTCTGTGTTACTGGGTATCAGTGAATGTCTTTGTTACTGGGTATCAGTGTATATCTTTGTGACTTGGTGTCAGTGTATGTCTTTGTTATTGGGTATCAGTGTATGTTTTTGTTACTTGGTGTCAGTGTATGTCTGTGTTACTTCGTGTAAGTGTGTGTCTTTGTTACTTGGTGTAAGTGTATGTCTTTGTTACTTGGTGTCAGTGTATGTCTGTGTCACTTGGTGGAAGTGTATGTCTTTGTTACTTGGTGTAAGTGTTTGTCTTTGTTACTTGGTGGAAGTGTGTGTCTGTGTTACTGGGTATCAGTGTATGTCTTTGTGACTTGGTGTCAGTCTATGTCTTTGTTACTGGGTGTCAGTGTATGTCTTTGTTACTTGGTGACAGTGGGTGTCTGTGTTTGTCTTTGTTACTTGGTGTCAGTGTGAGTCTGTGTATGTCTTTGTTACTGTGTGTCTGTGTTTCTCTATTTTACTGGGTGTCAGTGTGTGTTTGTTTGTGTTACTGGGTGTCAGTGTGTGTCTGTGTTACTTGGTGTAAGTGTATGACTTTGTTTCTTGGTGTCAGTGTATGTCTTTGTTACTTGGTGTCAGTGTTTGTCTTTGTTACATGGTATAAGTGTGTGTCTGTGTTACTGGGTATCAGTGTATGTCTTTGTGACTTGGTGTCAGTGTATGTCTTTGTTACTTGGTGTAAGTCTGTGCCTGTGTTACTGGGTATCAGTGTATGTCTTTGATTTTTGGTGACAGTGTATGTCTTTGTTACTTGGTGTCAGTGTATGTCTTTGTTACTGGGTATCAGTGCATGTCTTTGTTACATGGTGTCAGTGTATGTCGGTTTTACTTGGTGTAAGTGTGTGTCTTTGTTACATGGTGTCAGTGTATGTCTGTGTTACTGGGTATCACTGCATGTCTTGTTACATGGTGTCAGTGTATGTCGGTGTTACTAGGTGTAAGTGTATGTCTTTGTTACTGGGTGTCAGTGTCTGTCTTCGTTACTTGGTGTCAGTGTTTGTCTTTGTTACTGGGTGTCAGTGTCTGTCTTTGTTACTTGGTGTCAGTGTATGTCTTTGTTACTTGGTGTAAGTGTGTGGCTGTTTTACTGGGTATCAGTGTATATCTTTGTTACTTGGTGTAAGTGTGTGGTCTGTGTTACTGGGTGTCAGTGTATGTCTTTGTTACTTGGTGTCAGTGTGTGTCTGTGTTACTGTCTATCAGTGTGTGTCTTTGTTTGTTGGTGACAGTGTATGTCTTTGTTACTTGGTGTCAGTGTATGTCTGTGTTACTGGGTATCAGTGCATGTCTTTGTTACATGGTGTCAGTGTATGTCTGTGTTACTTGGTGTAAGTGTGTGTCTTTGCTACTTGATGTCAGTGTATGTCTGTGTCACTGGGTATCATTGCATGTCTTTGTTACATTGTGTCAGTGTATGTATGTGTTACTTGGTATAAGTGTGTGTCTGTGTTACTGGGTAACAGTGTATGTCTTTGTTACTTGGTGTAATTGTATGTCTTTGTTACTTGGTGTCAGTGTATGTCTGTGTTACTTGGTGTAAGTGTATGTCTTTGTTACTTGGTGTCAGTGTATGTCTTGGTTACTTGGTGTAAGTGTGTGTCTGTGCTACTGGGTATCAGTGGATGTCTTTGTTACTTGTTGTCAGTGTTTGTCTTTGTGACTTGGTGTCAGTGTATGTCTTTGTTACTGTTTATCAGTGTTTCTCTGTGTTTCTGGGTGTCAGTGTGTATATGTGACACTAGGTGTCAGTATTTAGTTTAGTTTAGAGATACAGCACTTAAACAGGCCCTTCGGCCCACCGAGTCTGTGCCGACCATCAACCACCCATTCATACTAATCCGACACTAATCCCGTATTCCTATCACATCCCCACCTGTCCCTATATATTTCCCCACCACCTACCTATACTAGGGGCAATTTATGATGGCCAATTAACCTATCAACCTGCAATTCTTTGGCATGTGGGAGGAAACCGGAGCACCCGGAGGAAACCCACGCAGACACAGGGAAAACTTGCAAACTCCGCATAGACAGTACCCAGAATCGAACCCGGGTCCCTGGAGCTGTGAGGCTGCAGTGATAACCACTGCGCCACTGTGCCGCCCAGTGTGTGGTCTGTGTTACTGGGTGTCAGTGTATGTCTTTGTTACTTGGTGTCAGTGTGTGTCTGTGTTACTGGGTGTCAGTGTGTTTGTTTGTCTTACTGGCTGTCAGTGTGTGTCTGTGTTACTTGGTGTAAGTGTGAGTCTTTGTTACTTGGTGTCCGTGTGTGTCTGTGTTACTGTGTATCAGTGTGTGTCTTTGTTACTTGGTGTAAGTGTGTGTCTGTGTTACTGGGTATCAGTGAATGTCTTTGTTACTGGGTATCAGTGTATGTCTTTGTGACTTGGTGTCAGTGTATGTCTTTGTTACTGGGCATCAGTGTATGTCTTTGTTACTTGGTGTCAGTGTATGTCTGTGTTACTTCGTGTAAGTGTTTGTCTTTGTTACTTGGTGTAAGTGTATGTCTTTGTTACTTGGTATCAGTGTATGTCTTTGTTACTTGGTGTAAGTGTGTGTCTGTGTTACTGGATAACAGTGTCTGTCTTCGTTACTTGGTGTCAGTGTTTGTCTTTGTTACTGGGTGTCAGTGTCTGTCGTTGTTACTTGGTGTCAGTGTTTGTCTTTGTTACTTGGTGGAAGTGTGTGTCTTTGTTACTTGGTGTCAGTGTTTGTCTTTGTTACTTGGTGGAAGTGTGTGTCTGTGTTACTGGGTATCAGTGTATGTCTTTGTGACTTGGTGTCAGTCTATGTCTTTGTTACTGGGTGTCATTGTATGTCTTTGTTACTTGGTGACAGTGGGTGTCTGTGTTTGTCTTTGTTACTTGGTGTCAGTGTGAGTCTGTGTATGTCTTTGTTACTGTGTGTCTGTGTTTCTCTATGTTACTGCGTGTCAGTGTGTGTTTGTTTGTGTTACTGGGTGTCAGTGTGTGTCTGTGTTACTTGGTGTAAGTGTATGTCTTTGTTTCTTGGTGTCAGTGTATGTCTTTGTTACTTGGTGTCAGTGTTTGTCTTTGTTACATGGTGTAAGTGTGTGTCTGTGTTACTGGGTATCAGTGTATGTCTTTGTGACTTGGTGTCAGTGTATGTCTTTGTTACTTGGTGTAAGTCTGTTTTTGTGTTACTGGGTATCAGTGTATGTCTTTGTTAGTTGGTGACAGTGTATGTCTTTGTTACTTGGTGTCAGTGTATGTCTGTGTTACTTGGTGTAAGTGTATGTCTTTGTTACTTGGTGTCAGTGTTTGTCTTTGTTACTTGGTGTAAGTCTGTGCCTGTGTTACTGGGTATCAGTGTATGTCTTTGTGACTTGGTGTCAGTGTATGTCTTTGTTACTTGGTGTAAGTCTGTGCCTGTGTTACTGGGTATCAGTGTATGTCTTTGTTTGTTGGTGACAGTGTATGTCTTTGTTACTTGGTGTCAATGTATGTCTGTGTTACTGGGTATCAGTGCATGTCTTTGTTACATGGTGTCAGTGTATGTCGGTTTTACTTGGTGTAAGTGTGTGTCTTTGTTACATGGTGTCAGTGTATGTCTGTGTTACTGGGTATCACTGCATGTCTTGTTACATGGTGTCAGTGTATGTCTGTGTTACTAGGTGTAAGTGTATGTCTTTGTTACTGGGTGTCAGTGTCTGTCTTCGTTACTTGGTGTCAGTGTTTGTCTTTGTTACTGGGTGTCAGTGTCTGTCTTTGTTACTTGGTGTCAGTGTATGTCTTTGTTACTTGGTGTAAGTGTGTGGCTGTTTTGCTGGGTATCAGTGTATATCTTTGTTACTTGGTGTAAGTGTGTGGTCTGTGTTACTGGGTGTCAGTGTATGTCTTTGTTACTTGGTGTCAGTGTGTGTCTGTGTTACTGGGTGTCAGTGTGTTTGTTTGTCTTACTGGCTGTCAGTGTGTGTCTGTGTTACTTGGTGTAAGTGTGTGTCTTTGTTACTTGGTGTCCGTGTGTGTCTGTGTTACTGTGTATAAGTGTGTGTCTTTGTTACTTGGTGTAAGTGTGTGTCTGTGTTACTGGGTATCAGTGAATGTCTTTGTTACTGGGTATCAGTGTATATCTTTGTGACTTGGTGTCAGTGTATGTCTTTGTTATTGGGTATCAGTGTATGTTTTTGTTAGTTGGTGTCAGTGTATGTCTGTGTTACTTCGTGTAAGTGTGTGTCTTTGTTACTTGGTGTAAGTGTATGTCTTTGTTACTTGGTGTCAGTGTATGTCTGTGTCACTTGGTGGAAGTGTATGACTTTGTTACTTGGTGTAAGTGTTTGTCTTTGTTACTTGGTGGAAGTGTGTGTCTGTGTTACTGGGTATCAGTGTATGTCTTTGTGACTTGGTGTCAGTCTATGTCTTTGTTACTGGGTGTCAGTGTATGTCTTTGTTACTTGGTGACAGTGGGTGTCTGTGTTTGTCTTTGTTACTTGGTGTCAGTGTGAGTCTGTGTATGTCTTTGTTACTGTGTGTCTGTGTTTCTCTATTTTACTGGGTGTCAGTGTGTGTTTGTTTGTGTTACTGGGTGTCAGTGTGTGTCTGTGTTACTTGGTGTAAGTGTATGACTTTGTTTCTTGGTGTCAGTGTATGTCTTTGTTACTTGGTGTCAGTGTTTGTCTTTGTTACATGGTATAAGTGTGTGTCTGTGTTACTGGGTATCAGTGTATGTCTTTGTGACTTGGTGTCAGTGTATGTCTTTGTTACTTGGTGTATGTCTGTGCCTGTGTTACTGGGTATCAGTGTATGTCTTTGATTGTTGGTGACAGTGTATGTCTTTGTTACTTGGTGTCAGTGTATGTCTGTGTTACTGGGTATCAGTGCATGTCTTTGTTACATGGTGTCAGTGTATGTCGGTTTTACTTGGTGTAAGTGTGTGTCTTTGTTACATGGTGTCAGTGTATGTCTGTGTTACTGGGTATCACTGCATGTCTTGTTACATGGTGTCAGTGTATGTCGGTGTTACTAGGTGTAAGTGTATGTCTTTGTTACTGGGTGTCAGTGTCTGTCTTCGTTACTTGGTGTCAGTGTTTGTCTTTGTTACTGGGTGTCAGTGTCTGTCTTTGTTACTTGGTGTCAGTGTATGTCTTTGTTACTTGGTGTAAGTGTGTGGCTGTTTTACTGGGTATCAGTGTATATCTTTGTTACTTGGTGTAAGTGTGTGGTCTGTGTTACTGGGTGTCAGTGTATGTCTTTGTTACTTGGTGTCAGTGTGTGTCTGTGTTACTGTCTATCAGTGTGTGTCTTTGTTTGTTGGTGACAGTGTATGTCTTTGTTACTTGGTGTCAGTGTATGTCTGTGTTACTGGGTATCAGTGCATGTCTTTGTTACATGGTGTCAGTGTATGTCTGTGTTACTTGGTGTAAGTGTGTGTCTTTGCTACTTGGTGTCAGTGTATGTCTGTGTCACTGGGTATCATTGCATGTCTTTGTTACATTGTGTCAGTGTATGTATGTGTTACTTGGTATAAGTGTGTGTCTGTGTTACTGGGTAACAGTGTATGTCTTTGTTTCTGGGTGTCAGTGTATGTCTGTGTTACTTGGTGGAAGTGTGTGTCTTTGTTACTTGGTGTAATTGTATGTCTTTGTTACTTGGTGTAATTGTATGTCTTTGTTACTTGGTGTCAGTGTATGTCTGTGTTACTTGGTGTAAGTGTATGTCTTTGTTACTTGGTGTCAGTGTATGTCTTGGTTACTTGGTGTAAGTGTGTGTCTGTGCTACTGGGTATCAGTGGATGTCTTTGTTACTTGTTGTCAGTGTTTGTCTTTGTGACTTGGTGTCAGTGTATGTCTTTGTTACTGTTTATCAGTGTTTCTCTGTGTTTCCGGGTGTCAGTGTGTATATGTGACACTAGGTGTCAGTATTTAGTTTAGTGATACAGCACTTAAACGGGCCCTTCGGCCCACCGAGTCTGTGCCGACCATCAACCACCCATTTATACTAATCCGACACTAATCCCGTATTCCTATCACATCCCCACCTGTCCCTATATATTTCCCCACCACCTACCTATACTAGGGGCAATTTATGATGGCCAATTAACCTATCAACCTGCAATTCTTTGGCATGTGGGAGGAAACCGGAGCACCCGGAGGAAACCCACGCAGACACAGGGAAAACTTGCAAACTCCGCATAGACAGTACCCAGAATCGAACCCGGGTCCCTGGAGCTGTGAGGCTGCAGTGCTAACCACTGCGCCACTGTGCCGCCCAGTGTGTGGTCTGTGTTACTGGGTGTCAGTGTATGTCTTTGTTACTTGGTGTCAGTGTGTGTCTGTGTTACTGGGTGTCAGTGTGTTTGTTTGTCTTACTGGCTGTCAGTGTGTGTCTGTGTTACTTGGTGTAAGTGTGAGTCTTTGTTACTTGGTGTCCGTGTGTGTCTGTGTTACTGTGTATCAGTGTGTGTCTTTGTTACTTGGTGTAAGTGTGTGTCTGTGTTACTGGGTATCAGTGAATGTCTTTGTTACTGGGTATCAGTGTATGTCTTTGTGACTTGGTGTCAGTGTATGTCTTTGTTACTGGGCATCAGTGTATGTCTTTGTTACTTGGTGTCAGTGTATGTCTGTGTTACTTCGTGTAAGTGTTTGTCTTTGTTACTTGGTGTAAGTGTATGTCTTTGTTACTTGGTATCAGTGTATGTCTTTGTTACTTGCTGTAAGTGTGTGTCTGTGTTACTGGATAACAGTGTCTGTCTTCGTTACTTGGTGTCAGTGTTTGTCTTTGTTACTTGGTGGAAGTGTGTGTCTGTGTTACTGGGTATCAGTGTATGTCTTTGTGACTTGGTGTCAGTCTATGTCTTTGTTACTGGGTGTCATTGTATGTCTTTGTTACTTGGTGACAGTGGGTGTCTGTGTTTGTCTTTGTTACTTGGTGTCAGTGTGAGTCTGTGTATGTCTTTGTTACTGTGTGTCTGTGTTTCTCTATGTTACTGGGTGTCAGTGTGTGTTTGTTTGTGTTACTGGGTGTCAGTGTGTGTCTGTGTTACTTGGTGTAAGTGTATGTCTTTGTTTCTTGGTGTCAGTGTATGTCTTTGTCACTTGGTGTCAGTGTTTGTCTTTGTTACATGGTGTAAGTGTGTGTCTGTGTTACTGGGTATCAGTGTATGTCTTTGTGACTTGGTGTCAGTGTATGTCTTTGTTACTTGGTGTAAGTCTGTTTTTGTGTTACTGGGTATCAGTGTATGTCTTTGTTTGTTGGTGACAGTGTATGTCTTTGTTACTTGGTGTCAGTGTATGTCTGTGTTACTGGGTATCAGTGCATGTCTATGTTACATGGTGTCAGTGTATGTCGGTTTTACTTGGTGTAAGTGTGTGTCTTTGTTACATGGTGTCAGTGTATGTCTGTGTTACTGGGTATCACTGCATGTCTTGTTACATGGTGTCAGTGTATGTCTTTGTTACTTGGTGTAAGTGTGTGGCTGTTTTACTGGGTATCAGTGTATATCTTTGTTACTTGGTGTAAGTGTGTGTCTGTGTTACTGGGTATCAGTGCATGTCTTTGTTACATGGTGTCAGTGGATGTCTGTGTTACTTGGTGTAAGTGTGTGTCTTTGTTACTTGGCGTAATTGTATGTCTTTGTTACTTGGTATCAGTGTATGTCCGTGTTACTTGGTGTAAGTGTATGACTTTGTTACTTGGTGTCAGTGTATGTCTTTGTTACTTGGTGTAAGTTAGTGTCTGTGTTACTTGGTGTAAGTGTGTGTCTGTGTTACTTGGTATCAGTGTATGTCTTTGTTACTTGGTGTACGTGTGTGTCTGTGATACTGGGTAACAGTGTATGTCTTTGTTACTTGGTGTCAGTGTATGTCTGTGTTACTTGGTGGAAGTGTGTGTCTTTGTTACTTGGTGTAATTGTATGTCTTTGTTACTTGGTGTCAGTGTATGTCTTTGTTACTTGGTGTAAGTGTGTGTCTTTGTTACTTTGTGTAATTGTATGTCTTTGTTACTTGGTGTAAGTGTGTGTTTTTGATACTTGTTGTAATTGTGTGTCTGTGTTACTTTGTATCAGTGTATGTCTTTGTTACTTGGTGTAAGTGTGTGTCTGTGTTACTGGATAACAGTGTATGTCTTTGTTACTTGGTGTCTGTGTATGTCTGTGTTACTTGGTGTAAGTGTGTGTCATTGTTACTTGGTGTAATTGTATGTCTTTGTTACATGGTGTCAGTGTCTGTCTGTGTTACTTGGTGTAATTGTATGTCTTTGTTACTTGGTGTCAGTGTATTTCTTTGTTACTTGGTGTAACTGTGTGTCTGTGCTACTGGGTATCAGTGTATGTCTTTGTTACTTGGTGTCACTGTATGTCTTTGTGACTTGGTGTCAGTGTATGTCTTTTTTACTGGGTGTCAGTGTGTGTCTTTGTGACTTGGTGTCAGTGTATGTCTTTGTTACTTGGTGTCAGTGTATGTCTGTGTTACTTGGTGTAAGTGTGTGTCATTGTTACTTGGTGTAATTGTATGTCTTTGTTACATGGTGTCAGTGTCTGTCTGTCTGTGTTACTTGGTGTAATTGTATGTCTTTGTTACTTGGTGTCAGTGTATTTCTTTGTTACTTGGTGTAACTGTGTGTCTGTGCTACTGGGTATCAGTGTATGTCTTTGTTACTTGGTGTCACTGTATGTCTTTGTGACTTGGTGTCAGTGTATGTCTTTTTTACTGGGTGTCAGTGTGTGTCCTTGTGACTTGGTGTCAGTGTATGTCTTTGCTACTGTGTGTCAGTTTATGTCTTTGTTACTTGGTGTCAGTGTATGTCTTTGTTACTTGGTGTCAGTGTATGTCTGTGTTACTTGGTGAAAGTGTGTGTCTTTTTTACTTGGTGTAAGTGTGTGTCTGTGGTACTGGGTATCAGTGTATGTCTTTGTTACTTGGTGTCAGTTTATGTCCTTGTTACTTGGTGTAAGTGTGTGTCTGTGTTACTGGGTGTCAGTGTATGTTTTTGTTACTTGGTGTCAGTGTATGTCTGTGTTACATGGTGTCAGTGTGTGTCTTTGTTACTGGGTGTCAGTGTACGTCTTTGTTACTTGGTGTAAGTGTGTGTCTGTGTTACTGGGTATCAGTGCATGTCTCTGTTACTTGTTGTCATTGTATGTCTGTGTTACCTCGTGTAAGAGTGTGTCTTTGTTACTTGGTGTAAGTGTATGACTTTGTTACTTGGTGTCAGTGTATGTCATTGTTACTTGTTGTAAGTTTGCGTCTGTGTTACTTGGTGTAAGTGTGTGTCTCTGTTACTTGGCATCATTGTATGTCTTTGTTACTTGGTGTAAGTGTGTGTCTGTGTTACTGGGTAACAGTTCATGTCTTTGTTACTTGGTGTCAGTGTATGTCTTTGTTACTTGGTGTAGGTGTGTGTCTTTGTTACTTGGTGTAATTGTATGTCTTTGTTACTTGGTGTCAGTGTATGTCTTTGTTACTTGGTGTCAGTGTATGTCTGTGTTACTTGGTGAAAGTGTGTGTCTTTTTTACTTGGTGTAAGTGTGTGTCTGTGTTACTGGGTATCAGTGTATGTCTTTGTTACTTGGTGTCAGTTTATGTCCTTGTTACTTGGTGTAAGTGTGTGTCTGTGTTACTGGGTATCAGTGTATGTCTTTGTTACTTGGTGTCAGTGTATGTCTGTGTTACATGGTGTCAGTGTGTGTCTTTGTTACTGGGTGTCAGTGTATGTCTTTGTTACTTGGTGTAAGTGTGTGTCTGTGTTACTGGGTATCAGTGCATGTCTTTGTTACTTGGTGTCATTGTATGTCTGTGTTACTTCGTGTAAGAGTGTGTCTTTGTTACTTGGTGTAAGTGTATGACTTTGTTACTTGGTGTCAGTGTATGTCATTGTTACTTGTTGTAAGTTTGCGTCTGTGTTACTTGGTGTAAGTGTGTGTCTCTGTTACTTGGCATCATTGTATGTCTTTGTTACTTGGTGTAAGTGTGTGTCTGTGTTACTGGGTAACAGTTCATGTCTTTGTTACTTGGTGTCAGTGTATGTCTGTGTTACTTGGTGTAGGTGTGTGTCTTTGTTACTTGGTGTAATTGTATGTCTTTGTTACTTGGTGTCAGTGTATCTCTTTGTTACTTGGTGTAAGTGTTTGTTTGTGTTACTTGGTGTAAGAGTGTGTCTTTGTTACTTGGTGTAATTGTATGTCTTTGTTACTTGGTGTCAGTGTATGTCTGTGTTACTTGGTGTAATTGTATGTCTCTGTTACTTGGTGTCAGTGTATGTCTTTGGTACTTGGTGTAAGTGTGTTTCTGTGCTACTGGGTATCAGTGTATGTCTTTGTTACTTGGTGTCAGTGTATGTCTTTGCGACTTGGTGTCAGTGTATGTCTGTGTTGCTTGGTGTAAGTGTATGTCTTTGTTACTTGGTGTCAGTGTTGCCCTTTGTTACTTGATGGAAGTGTGTTTCTGTGTTTCTGGGTGTCAGTGTAAGTCTGTGTTACTTGGTGTAAGTGTGTGTCTTTGTTACCGGGTGTAATTGTATGTCTTTGTTACTTGGTGTCAGTGTTGCCCTTTGTTACTTGATGGAAGTGTGTTTCTGTGTTTCTGGGTTTCAGTGTATGTCTCTGTTACTTGGTGTCAGTGTATGTCTTTGTTACTTGGTGACAGTGTGTGTCTGTGTTAGTCTTTTTTACTTGGTGTCAGTGTGAGTCTGTGTATGTCTTTGTTACTGTGTGTCTGTGTTTCTCTATGTTACTGGGTGTCAGTGTGTGTTTGTTTGTGTTACTGGGTGTCAGTGTGTGTCTGTGCTACTTGGTGTAAGTGTATGACTTTGTTTCTTGGTGTCAGTGTATGTCTTTGTTACTTGGTGTCAGTGTTTGTCTTTGTTACTTGGTGTAAGTGTGTGTCTGTGTTACTGGGTATCAGTGTATGTCTTTGTGACTTAGTGTCAGTGTATGTCTTTGTTACTGGGTGTCAGTGTATGTCTTTGTTACTTGGTTTAAGTCTGTGTCTGTGTTACTGGGTATCAGTGTGTGTCTTTGTTTGTTGGTGACAGTGTATGTCTTCGTTACTTGGTGTCAGTGTATGTCTCTGTTACTGGGTATCAGTGCATGTCTTTGTTACATGGTGTCAGTGTATGTCTGTGTTACTTGGTGTAAGTGTGTGTCTTTGTTACTTGGTGTCAGTGTATGTCTGTGTTCCTGGGTATCAATGCATGTCTTTGTTATATGGTGTAAGTCTGTGTCTGTGTTACTGGGTATCAATGTGTGTCTTTGTTTGTTGGTGTAATTGTGTGTCTGTGTTACTTGGTATCAGTGTATGTCTTTGTTGCTTGGTGTAAGTGTGTGTCTGTGTTACTGGGTAACAGTGTATGTCTTTGTTACTTGGTGTCAGTGTATGTCTGTGTTAATTGGTGTCAGTGTATGTCTCTGTTACTGGGTATCAGTGCATGTCTTTGTTACATGGTGTCAGTGTATGTCTGTGTTACTTGGTGTAAGTGTGTGTCTTTGTTACTTGGTGTCAGTGTATGTCTGTGTTCCTGGGTATCAATGCATGTCTTTGTTACATGGTGTAAGTCTGTGTCTGTGTTACTGGGTATCAATGTGTGTCTTTGTTTGTTGGTGTAATTGTGTGTCTGTGTTACTTGGTATCAGTGTATGTCTTTGTTGCTTGGTGTAAGTGTGTGTCTGTGTTACTGGGTAACAGTGTATGTCTTTGTTATTTGGTGTCAGTGTATGTCTGTGTTACTTCGTGGAAGTGTGTGTCTTTGTTACTTGGTGTCAGTGTATGTCTCTGTTACTGGGTATCAATGCATGTCTTTGTTATATGGTGTAAGTCTGTGTCTGTGTTACTGGGTATCAATGTGTGTCTTTGGTACTTGGTGTAAGTGTGTTTCTGTGCTACTGGGTATCAGTGTATGTCTTTGTTACTTGGTGTCAGTGTATGTCTTTGCGACTTGGTGTCAGTGTATGTCTGTGTTGCTTGGTGTAAGTGTATGTCTTTGTTACTTGGTGTCAGTGTTGCCCTTTGTTACTTGATGGAAGTGTGTTTCTGTGTTTCTGGGTGTCAGTGTAAGTCTGTGTTACTTGGTGTAAGTGTGTGTCTTTGTTACCGGGTGTAATTGTATGTCTTTGTTACTTGGTGTCAGTGTTGCCCTTTGTTACTTGATGGAAGTGTGTTTCTGTGTTTCTGGGTGTCAGTGTATGTCTCTGTTACTTGGTGTCAGTGTATGTCTTTGTTACTTGGTGACAGTGTGTGTCTGTGTTAGTCTTTTTTACTTGGTGTCAGTGTGAGTCTGTGTATGTCTTTGTTACTGTGTGTCTGTGTTTCTCTATGTTACTGGGTGTCAGTGTGTGTTTGTTTGTGTTACTGGGTGTCAGTGTGTGTCTGTGCTACTTGGTGTAAGTGTATGTCTTTGTTTCTTGGTGTCAGTGTATGTCTTTGTTACTTGGTGTCAGTGTTTGTCTTTGTTACTTGGTGTAAGTGTGTGTCTGTGTTACTGGGTATCAGTGTATGTCTTTGTGACTTAGTGTCAGTGTATGTCTTTGTTACTGGGTGTCAGTGTATGTCTTTGTTACTTCGTTTAAGTCTGTGTCTGTGTTACTGGGGATCAGTGTGTGTCTTTGTTTGTTGGTGACAGTGTATGTCTTCGTTACTTGGTGTCAGTGTATGTCTCTGTTACTGGGTATCAGTGCATGTCTTTGTTACATGGTGTCAGTGTATGTCTGTGTTACTTGGTGTAAGTGTGTGTCTTTGTTTCTTGGTGTCAGTGTATGTCTTTGTTACTTGGTGTCAGTGTTTGTCTTTGTTACTTGGTGTAAGTGTGTGTCTGTGTTACTGGGTATCAGTGTATGTCTTTGTGACTTAGTGTCAGTGTATGTCTTTGTTACTGGGTGTCAGTGTATGTCTTTGTTACTTCGTTTAAGTCTGTGTCTGTGTTACTGGGGATCAGTGTGTGTCTTTGTTTGTTGGTGACAGTGTATGTCTTCGTTACTTGGTGTCAGTGTATGTCTGTGTTCCTGGGTATCAATGCATGTCTTTGTTATATGGTGTAAGTCTGTGTCTGTGTTACTGGGTATCAATGTGTGTCTTTGTTTGTTGGTGTAATTGTGTGTCTGTGTTAATTGGTGTCAGTGTATGTCTCTGTTACTGGGTATCAGTGCATGTCTTTGTTACATGGTGTCAGTGTATGTCTGTGTTACTTGGTGTAAGTGTGTGTCTTTGTTACTTGGTGTCAGTGTATGTCTGTGTTCCTGGGTATCAATGCATGTCTTTGTTACATGGTGTAAGTCTGTGTCTGTGTTACTGGGTATCAATGTGTGTCTTTGTTTGTTGGTGTAATTGTGTGTCTGTGTTACTTGGTATCAGTGTATGTCTTTGTTGCTTGGTGTAAGTGTGTGTCTGTGTTACTGGGTAACAGTGTATGTCTTTGTTACTTGGTGTCAGTGTATGTCTGTGTTAAGTGGTGTCAGTGTATGTCTCTTTTACTGGGTATCAGTGCATGTCTTTGTTCCATGGTGTCAGTGTATGTCTGTGTTACTTGGTGTAAGTGTGTGTCTTTGTTACTTGGTGTCAGTGTATGTCTGTGTTCCTGGGTATCAATGCATGTCTTTGTTACATGGTGTAAGTCTGTGTCTGTGTTACTGGGTATCAATGTGTGTCTTTGTTTGTTGGTGTAATTGTGTGTCTGTGTTACTTGGTATCAGTGTATGTCTTTGTTGCTTGGTGTAAGTGTGTGTCTGTGTTACTGGGTAACAGTGTATGTCTTTGTTATTTGGTGTCAGTGTATGTCTGTGTTACTTCGTGGAAGTGTGTGTCTTTGTTACTTGGTGTCAGTGTATGTCTCTGTTACTGGGTATCAGTGCATGTCTTTGTTACATGGTGTCAGTGTATGTCTGTGTTACTTGGTGTCAGTGTATGTCTTTGTTACTTGGTGTAAGTCTGTGTCTGTGTTACTGGGTATCAGTGTATGTCTTTGTTTGTTGGTGTCAGTGTATGGCTGTGTTACTGGGTTTCAGTGCATGTCTTTGTTACATGGTGTCAGTGTATGTCTGTTTTACTTGGTGTAAGTGTGTGTCTTTGTTACTTGGTGTCAGTGTATCTCTGTGTTACTGGGTATCACTGTATGTCTTTGTGACATGGTGTCAGTGTATGTCTGTGTTACTTGGTGTAAGTGTATGTCTTTGTTACTGGGTGTCAGTGTCTGTCTTCGTTACTTGGTGTCAGTGTTTGTCTTTGTTACTGGGTGTCAGTGTCTGTCTTTGTGACTTGGTGTCAGTGTATGTTTTTGTTACTTGGTGTCAGTGTATGTCTTTGTTACTTGGTGTAAGTGTGTGTCTGTTTTACTGTGTATCAGTGCATGTCTTTGTTACATGGTGTCAGTTTATGTCTGTGTTACTTGGGGTAATTGTATGTCTTTGTTACTTGGTGTCAATGTATGTCTGTGTTACTTGGTGTAAGTGTATGACTTTGTTACTTGGTGTCAGTGTATGTCTTTGTTACTTGGTGTAAGTTTGTGTCTGTGTTACTTGGTGTAAGTTTGTGTCTGTGTTACTTGGTATCAGTGTATGTCTTTGTTACTTGGTGTAAGTATGTGTATGTGCTACTGGGTAACAGTGTATGTCTTTGTTACTTCTTGTCACTGTATGTCAGTGTTACTTGGTGTAAGTGTGTGTCTTTGTTACTTGGTGTAATTGTATGTCTTTGTTACTTGGTGTCAGTGTATGTCTTTGTTACTTGGTGTAAGTGTTTGTTTTTGTTACTTGTTGTAATTGTGTGTCTGTGTTACTTGGTATCAGTGTATGTCTTTGTTACTTGGTGGAAGTGTGTGTCTGTGTTACTGGGTAACAGTGTATGTCTTTGTTACTTGGTGTCAGTGTATGTCTGTGTTACTTGGTGTAAGTGTATGTCTTTGTTACTTGGTGTCAGTGTTTCTCTTTGTTACTTGGTGGAAGTGTGTGTCTGTGTTACTGGGTATCAGTGTATGTCTTTGTGACTTGGTGTCAGTCTATGTCTTTGTTACTGGGTGTCAGTGTATGTCTTTGTTACTTGGTGACAGTGTGTGTCTGTGTTAGTCTTTGTTACTTGGTGTCAGTGTGAGTCTGTGAATGTATTTCTTACTGTGTGTCTGTGTTTCTCTATGTTACTGGGTGTCAGTGTGTGTTTGTTTGTGTTACTGGGTGTCAGTGTGTGTCTGTGTTACTTGGTGTAAGTGTATGTCTTTGTTTCTTGGTGTCAGTGTATGTCTTTGTTACTTGGTGTCAGTGTTTGTCTTTGTTACTTGGTGTAAGTGTGTGTCTGTGTTACTGGGTATCAGTGTATGTCTTTGTTTGTTGGTGACAGTGCATGTCTTTGTTACATGGTGTCAGTGTATGTCTGTGTTACTTGGTGTAAGTGTGTGTCTTTGTTACTTGGTGTCAGTGTATGTCTGTGTTACTGGTTATCAGTGTATGTCTTTGTTACTTGGTGTCAGTGTTTGTCTTTGTTACTTGGTGTAAGTGTGTGTCTGTGTTACTGGGTGTCAGTGTATGTCTTTGTTACTTGATGTCAGTGTATGTCTGTGTTACATGGTGTCAGTGTGTGTCTTTGTTACTGGGTGTCAGTGTATGTCTTTGTTACTTGGTGTAAGTGTGTGTCTCTTTTACTGTGTATCAGTGTATGTCTTTTTACTTGGTGTCAGTATATGTCTGTGTTACTTCGTGTAAGTGTGTGTCTTTGTTACTTGGTGTAAGTGTATGTCTTTGTTACTTGGTGTCAGTGAGTGTCTGCGTTACTTGGTGTAAGTGTATTTCTTTGTTACTTGGTGTCAGTGTTTGTCTTTGTTACTTGGTGGAAGTGTGTGTCTTTGTTACTGGGTATCAGTGTATGTCTTTGTGACTTGGTGTCAGACTATGTCTTTGTTACTGGGTGTCAGTGTATGTCTTTGTTACTTGGTGACAGTGTGTGTCTGTGTTAGTCTTTGTTACTTGGTGTCAGTGTGAGTCTGTGTATGTCTTTGTTACTGTGTGTCTGTGTTTCTCTATGTTACTGGGTGTCAGTGTGTGTTTGTTTGTGTTACTGGGTGTCAGTGTGTGTCTGTGTTACTTGGTGTAAGTGTATGTCTTTGTTTCTTGGTGTCAGTGTATGTCTTTGTTACTTGGTGTCAGTGTTTGTCTTTGTTACTTTGTGTAAGTGTGTGTCTGTGTTACTGGGTATCAGTGTATGTCTTTGTGACTTGGTGTCAGTTTATGTCTTTGTTACTTGGTGTAAGTCTGTGTCTGTGTTACTGTGTATCAGTGCATGTCTTTGTTACATGGTGTCAGTTTATGTCTGTGTTACTTGGTGTAAGTGTGTGTCTTTGTTACTTGGTGTAATTGTATGTCTTTGTTACTTGGTGTCAATGTATGTCTGTGTTACTTGGTGTAAGTGTATGACTTTGTTACTTGGTGTCAGTGTATGTCTTTGTTACTTGGTGTAGGTTTGTGTCTGTGTTACTTGGTGTAAGTATGTGTCTGTGTTACTGGGTAACAGTGTATGTCTTTGTTACTTCGTGACAGTGTATGTCTCTGTTACTTGGTGTAAGTGTGTGTCTTTGTTACTTGGTGTAATTGTATGTCTTTGTTACTTGGTGTCAGTGTATGTCTTTGTTACTTGGTGTAAGTGTTTGTTTTTGTTACTTGTTGTAATTGTGTGCCTGTGTTACTCGGTATCAGTGTATGTCTTTGTTACTTGGTGGAAGTGTGTGTCTGTGTTACTGGGTAACAGTGTATGTCTTTGTTACTTGGTGTCAGTGTATGTCTGTGTTACTTGGTGTAAGTGTATGTCTTTGTTACTTGGTGTCAGTGTTTCTCTTTGTTACTTGGTGGAAGTGTGTGTCTGTGTTACTGGGTATCAGTGTATGTCTTTGTGACTTGGTGTCAGTCTATGTCTTTGTTACTGGGTGTCAGTGTATGTCTTTGTTACTTGGTGACAGTGTGTGTCTGTGTTTGTCTTTGTTACTTGGTGTCAGTGTGAGTCTGTGTATGTCTTTGTTACTGTGTGTCTGTGTTTCTCTATGTTACTGGGTGTCAGTGTGTGTTTGTTTGTGTTACTGGGTGTCAGTGTGTGTCTGTGTTACTTGGTGTAAGTGTATGTCTTTGTTTCTTGGTGTCATTGTATGTCTTTGTTACTTGGTGTCAGTGTTTGTCTTTGTTACTTGGTGTAAGTGTGTGTCTGTGTTACTGGGTATCAGTGTATGTCTTTGTTTGTTGGTGACAGTGTATGTCTTTGTTACTTGGTGTCAGTGTATGTCTCTGTTACTGGGTATCAGTGCATGTCTTTGTTACATGGTGTCAGTGTATGTCTGTGTTACTTGGTGTAAGTGTGTGTCTGTGTTACTGGGTATCACTGCATGTCTTTGTTACATGGTGTCAGTGTCCGTATGTGTTACTTGGTATAAGTGTGTGTCTGTGTTACTGAGTAACAGTGTATGTCTTTGTTACTTGGTGTCAGTGTATGTCTGTGTTAATTGGTGTAAGTGTGTGTCTTTGTTACTTGGTGTAATTGTATGTCTTTGTTACTTGGTGTCAGTATATGTCTGTGTTCCTTGGTGTAAGTGTATGTCTTTGTTACTTGGTGTCAGTGTATGTCTTGGTTACTTGGTGTAAGTGTGTGTCTGTGCTACTGGGTATCAGTGTATGTCTTTGTTACTTGTTGTCAGTGTATGTCTTTGTGACTTGGTGTCAGTGTATGTCTTTGTTACTGGGTGTCAGTGTATGTCTTTGTGACTTGGTGTCAGTGTATGTCTTTGTTACTGTGTGTCAGTTTATGTCTTTGTTACTTGGTATCAGTGTGTGTCTTTGTTACTTGGTGTAAGTGTGTGTCTGTGTTACTGGTTATCAGTGTATGTCTTTGTTACTTGGTGTCAGTGTTTGTCTTTGTTACTTGGTGTAAGTGTGTGTCTGTGTTACTGGGTGTCAGTGTATGTCTTTGTTACTTGGTGTCAGTCTATGTCTGTGTTACATGGTGTCAGTGTGCGTCTTTGTTACTGGGTGTCAGTGTATGTCTTTGTTACTTGGTGTAAGTGTGTGTCTCTGTTACTGTGTATCAGTGTATGTCTTCTTACTTGGTGTCAGTATATGTCTGTGTTACTTCGTGTAAGTGGGTGTCTGCGTTACTTGGTGTAAGTGTATTTCTTTGTTACTTGGTGTCAGTGTTTGTCTTTGTCACTTGGTGGAAGTGTGTGTCTGTGTTACTGGGTATCAGTGTCTGTCTTTGTGACTTGGTGTCAGTGTGTGTCTGTGTTAGTCTTTGTTACTTGGTGTCAGTGTGAGTCTGTGTATGTCTTTGTTACTTTGTGTCTGTGTTTGTCTATGTTACTGGGTGTCAGTGTGTGTTTGTTTGTGTTACTGGGTGTCAGTGTGTGTCTGTGTTACTTGGTTTAATTGTATGTCTTTGTTTCTTGGTGTCAGTGTATGTCTTTGTTACTTGGTGTCAGTGTTTGTCTTTGTTACTTGGTGTAAGTCTGTGTCTGTGTTACTGGGTATCAGTGTATGTCTTTGTTTGTTGGTGTCATTCTATGTCTGTGTTACTGGGTTTCAGTGCATGTCTTTGTTACATGGCGTCAGTGTATGTCTGTTTTACTTGGTGTAAGTGTGTGTCTTTGTTACTTGGTGTCAGTGAATGTCTGTGTTACTGGGTATCACTGTATGTCTTTGTTACATGGTTTCAGTGCATGTCTTTGTTACATGGCGTCAGTGTATGTCTGTTTTACTTGGTGTAAGTGTATGTCTTTGTTACTGGGTGTCAGTGTCTGTCTTCGTTACTTGGTGTCAGTGTTTGTCTTTGTTACTGGGTTTCAGTGTCTGTCTTTGTGACTTGGTGTCAGTGTATGTTTTTGTTACTTGGTGTCAGTGCATGTCTTTGTTACATGGTGTCAGTGTATGTCTGTGTTACTTGGTGTAAGAGTGTGTCTTTGTTACTTGGTGTGATTGTATGTCTTTGTTACTTGGTGTCAGTGTATGTCTGTGTTACTTGGTGTAAGTGTATGACTTTGTTACTTGGTGTCAGTGTATGTCTTTGTTACTTGGTGTAGGTTTGTGCCTGTGTTACTTGGTGTAAGTGTGTGTCTGTGTTACTTGGTATCAGTGTATGTCTTTGTTACTTGGTGTAAGTATGTGTCTGTGTTACTGGGTAAACAGTGTATGTATTTGTTACTTCGTGTCAGTGTATGTCTGTGTTATTTGGTGTAAGTGTGTGTCTTTGTTAATTGGTGTAATTTTATGTCTTTTTTACTTGGTGTCAGTGTATGTCGTTGTTACTTGGTGTCAGTGTATGTCTGTGTTACTTGGTGTAAGTGTGTGTCTTTGTTACCTGGTGTAATTGTATGTCTTTGTTACTTGGTGTCAGTGCATGTCTGTGTTACTTGGTGTAATTATATGTCTTTGTTACTTGGTGTCAGTGTATGTCTTTGTTACTTGGTGTAAGTGTTTGTTTTTGTTACTTGTTGTAATTGTGTGTCTGTGTTACTTGGTATCAGTGTATGTCTTTGTTACTTGGTGTAAGTGTGTGTCTGTGTTACTGGGTAACAGTGAATGTCTTTGTTACTTGGTGTCAGTGTATGTCTTTGTTGCTTGGTGTCAGTGTATGTCTGTGTATTTTGGTGTAAGTGTGTGTCTTTGTTACTTGGTGTAATTGTATGTCTTTGTTACTTGGTGTCAGTGCATGTCTGTGTTACTTGGTGTAATTGTATGTCTTTGTTACTTGGTGTCAGTGTATGTCTTTGTGACTTGGTGTCAGTGTATGTCTTTTTTACTGGGTGTCAGTGTGTATCTTTGTGACTTCGTGTCAGTGTATGTCTTTGCTACTGTGTGTCAGTTTATGTCTTCGTTACTTGGTGTCAGTGTATGTCTTTGTTACTTGGTGTCAGTGTATGTCTGTGTTACTTGGTGCAAGTGTGTGTCTTTTTTACTTGGTGTAAGTGTGTGTCTGTGTTACTGGGTATCAGTGTATGTCTTTGTTACTTGGTGTCAGTGTCTGTCTTTGTTACTTGGTGTAAGTGTGTGTCTGTGTTACTGGGTGTCAGTGTATGTCTTTGTTACTTGGTGTCAGTGTATGTCTGTGTTACATGGTGTCAGTGTGTGTCTTTGTTACTGGGTGTCAGTGTATGTCTTTGTTACTTGGTGTAAGTGTGTGTCTGTGTTACTTGGTGTCAGTGTATGTCTTTGTTACTTGGTGTAAGTGTATGTCTTTGTTACTTGGTGTCAGTGCATGTCTTTGTTACTTGGTGTAAGTGTATGTCTTTGTTACTTGGTGTCAGTGTATGTCTTTGTTAGTTGGTGTAAGTGTGTGTCTGTGTTACTTGGTATCAGTGTATGTCTTTGTTACTTGGTGTAAGTTTGTGTCTGTGATACTGGGTAACAGTGTATGTCTTTGTTACTTGGTGTCAGTGTATGTCTGTGTTACTTGGTGTAGGTGTGTGTCTTTGTTACTTGGTGTAATTGTATGTCTTTGTTACTTGGTGTCAGTGTATGTCTTTGTTACTTGGTGTAAGTGTGTGTTTGTGTTACTTGTTGTAATTGTGTTTTTGTGTTACTTGGTATCAGTGTATGTCTTTGTTACTTGGTGTAAGTGTGTGTCTGTGTTACTGGGTAACAGTGTATGTCTTTGTTACTTGCTGTCAGTTTATGTCTGTGTTAATTGGTGTATTTGTGTGTCTTTGTTACTTGGTATAATTGTATAACTTTGTTACTTGGTGTCAGTGTATGCCTGTGTTACTTGGTGTAATTGTATGTCTTTGTTACTTGGTGTCAGTGTATGTCCTTGTTACTTGGTGGAAGTGTGTGTCTGTGCTACTGGGTATCAGTGTATGTCTTTGTTACTTGGTGTCAATGTATCTCTGTGTTACTTGGTGTAAGTGTGTGTCTGTGTTACTGGGTATCACTGTATGTCTTTGTTACTTGGTGTGAGTGTTTGTCTGTGTTACTGGGTATCAGTGTATGTCTTTGTTACTTGGTGTCAGTGTATGTCAAAATACTTGGTGTAAGTGTATGTCTTTGTTACTTGGTGTAATTGTCTGTCTTTGTTACTTGGTGTCAGTGTATGTCTGTGTTACTTGGTGTAGGTGTGTGTCTTTGTTACTGGGCATCAGTGTATGTCTTTGTGACTTGGTGTCAGTGTATGTCTTTTTTACTGGGTGTCAGTGTGTGTTTGTGTTACTGGATGTCAGTGTGTGTTTGTTTGTGTTACTGGGTGTCAGTGTGTGTCTGTGACACTAGGTGTCAGTATTTAGTTTAGTTTCGAGATACAGCACTTAAACAGGCCCTTCGGCCCACCGAGTCTGTGCCGACCATCAACAACCCATTTATACTAATCCTACACTAATCCCGTAATCCTATCACATCCCCACCTGTCACGATATATTTCCCTACCACCTACTAGGGTCAATTTATGATGGCCAATTCACCAATCAACCTGCAAGTCTTTGGCATGTGGGAGGAAACCGGAGCACCCCGAGGAAACTCACACAGACACAGGGAGAACTTGCAAACTCCGCACAGGCAGTACCCAGAATCGAACCCGGGTCCCTGGAGCTGTGAGGCTGCGGTGCTAAACACTGCGCCAATGTACCCCCCAACCCCACCCCCCCACCAGTGTGTGCCTGTTATATTGGGTATCAGTGTCTGTCTTTGTTACTTGGTGTCTGTGTATGTCTGTGTTACTTGGTGCAAGTGTGTGTCTCTGTTACTGGGTATCAGTGTATGTCTTTGTTACTTGGTGTGAGTGTGTGTCTGTGTTACTGGGTATCAGAGTATGTCTTTGTTACTTGGTGTCTTTGTATGTCTTTGTTACTTGGTGTAAGTGCATGTCTTTGTTACTTGGTGACAGTGTATGTCTTTGTTACTTGGTGTAAGTGTGTGTCTGTGTTAATGGGTGTCAGTGTGTGTCTGTGTTACTTGGTGTAAGTGTATGTCTTTGTTACTTGGTGTCCGTGTGAGTCTGTGTTACTTGGTGTAAGTGTGTGTCTTTGTTACTTGGTGTCCGTGTGTGCCTGTGTTACTGGGTGTCAGTGTATGTCTTTGTATTGGGCCTCAGTGTATGTCTTTGTTAATTGGTGTAAGTGTGTGTCTGTGTTACTGGGTATCAGTGTCTGTCTTTGTTACTTGGTGTAAGTGTGTGTCTGTGTTACTGGGTATCAGTGTATGTCTTTGTGACTTGGTGTCAATGTATGTCTGTGTTACTTGGTGTAAGTGTGTGTCTGTGTTACTGGGTGTCAGTGTATGTCTTTGTGACTTGGTGTCAGTGTATGACTTTGTTACTGGGTGTCAGTGTGTGTCTTTGTGACTTGGTGTCAGTGTATGTCTTTGTTGCTCGGTGTACGTGTATGTCTGTGTTACTTGGTATCAGTGTATGTCTTTGTTACTTGGTGTATGTGTGTGTCTGTGTTACTGGGTATCAGTGTATGTCTTTGTGACTTGGTATCAATGTTTGTCTGTGTTACTGGGTGTCAGTGTGTGTCTGTGTTACAGGGTATCACTGTATGTCTTTGTTACATGGTGTGAGTGTTTGTCTGTGTTACTGGGTATCAGTGTATGTCTTTGTTACTTGGTGTCAGTGTATGTTAAAATACTTGGTGTAAGTGTATGTCTTTGTTACTTGGTGTCAGTGTATGTCTGTGTTACTTGGTGTAAGTGTATGTCTTTGTTACTGGGTGTCAGTGTATGTCTTTGTGACTTGGTATCAATGTACGTCTGTGTTACTTGGTGTAAGTGTGTGTCTGTGTTACTGGGTATCACTGTATGTCCTTGTTACTTGGTGTGAGTGTTCGTCTGTGTTACTGGGTATCAGTGTATGTCTTTGTTACTTCTTGTCAGTGTATGTCTTTGTTACTTGGTATCAGTGTATGTCTTTGTTGCTTGGTGTATGTGTATGCCTTTGTTACTTGTTGTCAGTGTATGTCTTTGTTACTTGGTGTCATTGTGTGTCTGTGTTACTGGGTATCAGTGTATGTCTTTGTGACTTTGTGTCAGTGTATGTCTTTGTTACTTGGTATCAGTGTATGTCTTTGTTACTTGGTGTATGTATATGCCTTTGTTACTTGTTGTCAGTGTATGTCTTTGTGACTTGGTGTCATTGTGTGTCTGTGTTACTGGGTATCAGTGTATGTCTTTGTGACTTGGTATCAATGAATGTGTTTGTGACCTGGTGTCAGTGTATGTCTGTGTTACTTGGTGTAAGTGTGTGTCTGTGTTACTTGGTGTCAGTGTATGTCTTTGTTACTGTGTATCAGTGTTTTTCTGTGTTCCTGGTTGTCAGTGTGTGTATGTCTGTGTGACTGGGTGTCAGTGTGTGTCTGAGACACTAGGTGTCAGTATTTAGTTTAGTTTCGAGATACAGCACTTAAACAGGCCCTTCGGCCCACCGAGTCTGTGCCGACCATCAACAACCCATTTATACTAATCCTACACTAATCCCGTAATCCTATCACATCCCCACCTGTCACGATATATTTCCCTACCACCTACTAGGGTCAATTTATGATGGCCAATTCACCAATCAACCTGCAAGTCTTTGGCATGTGGGAGGAAACCGGAGCACCCCGAGGAAACTCACACAGACACAGGGAGAACTTGCAAACTCCGCACAGGCAGTACCCAGAATCGAACCCGGGTCCCTGGAGCTGTGAGGCTGCGGTGCTAAACACTGCGCCAATGTACCCACCGCCCCCCCCCCCCCCCCACAAGTGTGTGTCTGTTATATTGGGTATCAGTGTATGTCTTTGTTACTTGGTGTGAGTGTGTGTCTGTGTTACTGGGTATCAGAGTATGTCTTTGTTACTTGGTGTCAGTGTATGTCTTTGTTACTTGGTGTAAGTGTATGTCTTTGTTACTTGGTGACAGTGTATGTCTTTGTGACTTGGTGTAAGTATGTGTCTGTGTTACTGGGTATCAGTGTATGTCTTTGTGACTTGGCATCAATGTATGTCAGTGTTGCTTGGTGTAAGTGTGTGTCTGTGTTGCAGGGTATCACTGTATGTCTTTGTTAATTGGTGTGAGTGTTTGTCTGTGTTACTGGGTATCAGTGTATGTCTTTGTTACTTTGTGTCAGTGCATGTCAAAATACTTGGTGTAAGTGTATGTCTTTGTTACTTGGTGTAAGTGTGTGTCTGTGTTGCTGGGTATCAGTGTCTGTCTTTGTTACTTGGTGTAAGTGTGTGTCTGTGTTACTGGGTATTAGTGTAGGTCTTTGTTACTTGGTGTCAGTGTATGTCTGTGTTACTTGGTGCAAGTGTGTGTCTGTGTTACTGGGTGTAAGTGTATGTCTTTGTGACTTGGTGTCAGTGCATGTCAAAATACTTGGTGTAAGTGTAGGTCTTTGTTACTTGGTGTAATTGTCTGTCTTTGTTACTTGGTGTCAGTGTATGTCTGTGTTACTTGGTGTAAGTGTGTGTCTTTGTTACTGGGCATCAGTGTATGTCTTTGTGACTTGGTGTCAGTGTATGTCTTTTTTACTGGGTGTCAGTGTGTGTCTGTGTTACTGGATGTCAGTATGTGTTTGTTTGTGTTACTGGGTGTCAGTGTGTGTCTGTGACACTAGGTGTCAGTATTTAGTTTAGTTTAGAGAGACAGCACTTAAACAGGCCCTTCGGCCCACCTAGTCTGTGCCGACCATCAACCACCCATTTATGCTAATCCTACACTAATTCCGTATTCCGATCACATCCCCACCTGTCCCTATATATTTTCCTGCCACCGACTAGGGACAATTTATGATGGCCAATTAACCTATCAACCTGCAAGTCTTTGGCATGTCGGAGGAAACCGGAGCACCCGGAGGAAACTCACGCAGACACAGGGAGAACATGCAAAATCCGCACAGGCAGTCCCCAGGATCGAACACTGGTCCCTGGAGCTGTGAGGCTGCGGTGCTAAACACTGCGCCAATGTACCCCCCAACCCCCACCCCCCCCCCCCCACCAGTGTGTGCCTGTTATATTGGGTATCAGTGTATGTCTTTGTTACTTGGTGTCTGTGTATGTCTGTGTTACTTGGTGCAAGTGTGTGTCTCTGTTACTGGGTATCAGTGTATGTCTTTGTTACTTGGTGTGAGTGTGTGTCTGTGTTACTGGGTATCAGAGTATGTCTTTGTTACTTGGTGTCTTTGTATGTCTTTGTTACTTGGTGTAAGTGTATGTCTTTGTTACTTGGTGACAGTGTATGTCTTTGTTACTTGGTGTAAGTGTGTGTCTGTGTTAATGGGTGTCAGTGTGTGTCTGTGTTACTTGGTGTAAGTGTATGTCTTTGTTACTTGGTGTCCGTGTGAGTCTGTGTTACTTGGTGTAAGTGTGTGTCTTTGTTACTTGGTGTCCGTGTGTGCCTGTGTTACTGGGTGTCAGTGTATGTCTTTGTATTGGGCCTCAGTGTATGTCTTTGTTAATTGGTGTAAGTGTGTGTCTGTGTTACTGGGTATCAGTGTCTGTCTTTGTTACTTGGTGTAAGTGTGTGTCTGTGTTACTGGGTATCAGTGTATGTCTTTGTGACTTGGTGTCAATGTATGTCTGTGTTACTTGGTGTAAGTGTGTGTCTGTGTTACTGGGTGTCAGTGTATGTCTTTGTGAATTGGTGTCAGTGTATGACTTTGTTACTGGGTGTCAGTGTGTGTCTTTGTGACTTGGTGTCAGTGTATGTCTTTGTTGCTCGGTGTAAGTGTATGTCTGTGTTACTTGGTATCAGTGTATGTCTTTGTTACTTGGTGTATGTGTGTGTCTGTGTTACTGGGTATCAGTGTATGTCTTTGTGACTTGGTATCAATGTTTGTCTGTGTTACTGGGTGTCAGTGTGTGTCTGTGTTACAGGGTATCACTGTATGTCTTTGTTACATGGTGTGAGTGTTTGTCTGTGTTACTGGGTATCAGTGTATGTCTTTGTTACTTGGTGTCAGTGTATGTTAAAATACTTGGTGTAAGTGTATGTCTTTGTTACTTGGTGTCAGTGTATGTCTGTGTTACTTGGTGTAAGTGTATGTCTTTGTTACTGGGTGTCAGTGTATGTCTTTGTGACTTGGTATCAATGTACGTCTGTGTTACTTGGTGTAAGTGTGTGTCTGTGTTACTGGGTATCACTGTATGTCCTTGTTACTTGGTGTGAGTGTTTGTCTGTGTTACTGGGTATCAGTGTATGTCTTTGTTACTTCTTGTCAGTGTATGTCTTTGTTACTTGGTATCAGTGTATGTCTTTGTTGCTTGGTGTATGTGTATGCCTTTGTTACTTGTTGTCAGTGTATGTCTTTGTTACTTGGTGTCATTGTGTGTCTGTGTTACTGGGTATCAGTGTATGTCTTTGTGACTTTGTGTCAGTGTATGTCTTTGTTACTTGGTATCAGTGTATGTCTTTGTTACTTGGTGTATGTATATGCCTTTGTTACTTGTTGTCAGTGTATGTCTTTGTGACTTGGTGTCATTGTGTGTCTGTGTTACTGGGTATCAGTGTATGTCTTTGTGACTTGGTATCAATGAATGTGTTTGTGACCTGGTGTCAGTGCATGTCTGTGTTACTTGGTGTAAGTGTGTGTCTGTGTGACTGGGTGTCAGTGTGTGTCTGAGACACTAGGTGTCAGTATTTAGTTTAGTTTAGAGATACAGCACTTAAACAGGCCCTTCGGCCCACAGAGTCTGTGCCGACCATCAACCACCCATTTATGCTAATCCTACACTAATTCCGTATTCCGATCACATCCCCACCTGTCCCTATATATTTCCCTACCACCAACTAGGGGCAATCTATGATGGCCAATTAACCTCTCAACCTGCAAGTCTTTGGCATGTGGCAGGAAACCGTAGCACCCGGAGGAAACTCACGCAGACACAGGGAGAACATGCAAACTCCGCACAGGCAGTACCCAGAATCGAACCCGGGTCCCTGGAGCTGTGAGGCTGCGGTGCTAAACACTGCGCCAAAGTACCCCCCCTCCCCCCCACCACCAGTGTGTGCCTGTTATAATGGGTATCAGTGTATGTCTTTGTTACTTGGTGTCAGTGTATGTCTGTGTTACTTGGTGCAAGTGTGTGTCTCTGTTACTGGGTATCAGAGGATGTCTTTGTTGCTTGGTGTCAATGTATGTCTTTGTTACTTGGTGTAAGTGTATGTCTTTGTTACTTGGTGACAGTGTATGTCTTTGTTACTTGGTGTAAGTGTGTGACTGTGTTAATGGGTGTCAGTGTGTGTCTGTGTTACTTGGTGTAAGTGTGTGTCTTTGTTACTTGGTGTCCGTGGGTGTCTGTGTTAGTGGGTGTCAGTGTATGTCTTTGTTACTGGGTGTCAGTGTATTCTTTGTTACTTGGTGTAAGTGTGTGTCTGTGTTAATGAGTATCAGTGTCTGTCTTTGTTGCTTGGTGTCAGTGTGTGTCTGTGTTACTGAATATCAGTGTATGTCTTTGTTACTTGGTGTCAGTGTATGTCTGTCTTACTTGGTGTAAGTGTGTGTCTGTGTTACTGGGTATCAGTGTATGTCTTTGTGACTTGGTGTCAGTGTATGTCTTTGTTACTCTGTGTCAGTGTGTGTCTTTGTGACTTGGTGTCAGTGTATGTCTTTGTTACTTGGTGTAAGTGTGTGTCTGTGTTACTGGGTATCAGTGTATGTCTTTGTTACTTGGTGTCAGTGTATGTCAAAATACTTGGTGTGAGTGTATGTCTTTGTTACTTGGTGTAATTGTCTGTCTTTGTTACTGGGTGTCAGTGTATGTCTGTGTTACTTGGTGTAAGTGTGTGTCTTTGTTAATTGGTGTAAGTGTATGTCTTTGTTACTTGGTGTCAGTGTATGTCTGTGTTACTTGGTGTAAGTGTGTGCCTGTGTTACTGGGTATCAGTGTATGTCTTTGTTACTTGGTGTCAGTGTATGTCTGTGTTACTTGGTGTAAGTGTGTGTCTTTGTTACTTGGTGTAAGTGTATGTCTTTGTTACTTGGTGTCAGTGTATGTCTGTGTTACTTGGTGTAAGTGTGTGCCTGTGTTACTGGGTATCAGTGTATGTCTGTGTTACTTGGTGTAAGTGTGTGTCTGTGTTACTGGGTGTCAGTGTGAGTCTGTGTTACTGGATGTCAGTGTGTGTTTGTTTGTGTTATTGGGTGTCAGTGTGTGTCTGTGACACTAGGTGTCAGTATTTAGTTTAGTTTCGAGATACAGCATTTAAACAGGCCCTTCGGCCCACCGAGTCTGTGCCGACCATCAACAACCCATTTATACTAATCCTACACTAATCCCGTAATCCTATCACATCCCCACCTGTCACGATATATTACCCTACCACCTACTAGGGTCAATTTATGATGGCCAATTAACCTATCAACCTGCAAGTCTTTGGCATGTGGGAGGAAACCGGAGCACCCGGAGGAAACTCACGCAGACACAGGGAGAACTTGCAAACTCCGCACAGGCCGTACCCAGAATCGAACCCGGGTCCCTGGAGCTGTGAGGCTGCGGTGCTAAACACTGCGCCAATGTACCCCCCGCCCCCCCCCCACCAGTGTGTGCCTGTTATATTGGGTATCAGTGTATGTCTTTGTTACTTGGTGTCAGTGTATGTCTTTGTTACATGGTGTGAGTGTGTGTCTGTGTTACTGGGTATCAGAGTATGTCGTTGTTACTTGGTGTCAGTGTATGTCTTTGTTACTTGGTGTAAGTGTATGTCTTTGTTACTTGGTGACAGTGTATGTCTTTGTGACTTGGTGTAAGTGTGTGTCTGTGTTACTGGGTATCAGTGTATGTCTTTGTGACTTGGCATCAATGTATGTCTGTGTTACTTGGTGTAAGTCTGTGTCTGTGTTGCAGGGTATCACTGTATGTCTTTGTTAATTGGTGTGAGTGTTTGTCTGTGTTACTGGGTATCAGTGTATGTCTTTGTTACTTGGTGTCAGTGCATGTCAAAATACTTGGTGTAAGTGCATGTCTTTGTTACTTGTTGTAAGTGTATGTCTGTGTTACTGGGTATTAGTGTATGACTTTGTTACTTGGTGTCAGTGTATGTCTGTGTTACTTGGTGTAAGTGTGTGTCTGTGTTACTGGGTGTCAGTGTATGTCTTTGTGACTTGGTGTCAGTGTATGTCTTTGTTACTGGGTGTCAGTGTGTGTCTTTGTGACTTGGTGTCAGTGTATGTCTTTGTTACTTGGTGTAAGTGTGTGTCTGTGTTACTGGGTATCAGTGTATGTCTTTGTGACTTGGTATCAATGTATGTCTGTGTTACTTGGTGTAAGTGTGTGTCTGTGTTACTGGGTATCACTGTCTGTCTTTGTTACTTGGTGTGAGTGTTTGTCTCTGTTACTGGGTATCAGTGTATGTCTTTGTTACTTTGTGTCAGTGTATGGCAAAATACTTGGTGTAAGTGTATGTCTTTGTTACTTGGTGTAATTGTCTGTCTTTGTTACTTGGTGTCAGTTTATGTCTTTGTTACTTGGTGTAAGTGTGTGTCTGTGTTACTGGGTATCAGTGTATGTCTTTGTTACTTGGTGTCATTGTGTGTCTGTGTTACTGGGTATCAGTGTATGTCTTTGTGACTTGGTATCAATGTATGTCTTTGTGACTTGGTGTCAGTGTATGTCTTTGTTACAGGGTGTCAGTGTGTGTCTGTGTTACTTGGTGTCAGTGTATGTCTTTGTTACTGTGTTTCAGTGTTTCTCTGTGTTACTGGTTGTCAGTGTGTGTTTGTTTGTAGTGACTGGGTGTCAGTGCTTGTCTGTGACACTAGGTGTCAGTATTTAGTTTAGTTTAGAGATACAGCACTTAAACAGGCCCTTCGGCCCACCTAGTCTGTGCCGACCATCAACCACCCATTTATGCTAATCCTACATTAATTCCGTATTCCGATCACATCCCCACCTGTCCCTATATATTTCCCGACCACCGACTAGGGGCAATTTATGATGGCCAATTTACCTATCAACCTGCAAGTCTTTGGCATGTGGGAGGAAACCGGAGCACCCGGAGGAAACTCACGACGACACAGGGAGAACTTGCAAACTCCGCACAGGCAGTACCCAGAATCGAACCCGGGTCCCTGGAGCTGTGAGGCTGCGGTGCTAAACACTGCGCCAATGTACCCCCCGCCCCCCCCCACCAGTGTGTGCCTGTTATATTGGGTATCAGTGTATGTCTTTGTTACTTGGTGTCAGTGTATGTCTTTGTTACTTGGTGTGAGTGTGTGTCTTTGTTACTTGGTGACAGTGTATGTCTTTGTGACTTGGTGTTAGTGTGTGTCTGTGTTACTGGGTATCAGTGTATGTCTTTGTTACTTGGTGTCAGTGTATGCCTTTGTTACTTGGTGTAAGTGTATGTCTTTGCTACTTGGTGACAGTGTATGTCTTTTTGACATGGTGTCAGTGCATGTCAAAATACTTGGTGTAAGTGTATGTCTTTGTTACTTGGTGTAAGTGAGTGTCTGTGATACTGGGTATCAGTGTCTGTCTTTGTTACTTGGTGTAAGTGTGTGTCTGTGTTACTGGGTATTAGTGTATGTCTTTGTTACTTGGTGTCAGTGTATGTCTGTGTTACTTGGTGTAAGTGTGTGTCTGTGTTACTGGGTGTCAGTGTATGTCTTTGTGACTTGGTGTCAGTGTATGTCTTTGTTACTGGGTGTCAGTGTGTGTCTTTGTGACTTGGTGTCAGTGTATGTCTTTGTTACTTGGTGTAAGTGTGTGTCTGTGTTACTGCGTATCAGTGTATGTCTTTGTGACTTGGTATCAATGTATGTCTGTGTTACTTGGTGTAAGTGTGTGTCTGTGTTACTGGGTATCACTGGATGTCTTTGTTACTTGGTGTGAGTGTTTGTCTGTGTTCCTGGGTATCAGTGTATGTCTTTGTTACTTTGTGTAAGTGTATGTCAAAATACTTGGTGTACGTGTATTTCTTTGTTACTCGGTGTAATTGTCTGTCTTTGTTACTTGGTGTCAGTGTATGTCTTTGTTACTTGGTGTCAGTGTGTGTCTGTCTTACTTGGTGTCAGTGTGTGTCTGTGTTACTGGGTATCAGTGTATGTCTTTGTGACTTGGTGTCAGTTTATGTCTTTGTTACTGGGTGTCAGTGTGTGTCTTTGTGACTTGGTGTCAGTGTATGTCTTTGTTACTTGGTGTAAGTGTGTGTCTGTGTTACTGGGTATCAGTGTATGTCTTTGTTACTTGGTGTCAGTGTATGTCAAAATATTTGGTGTAAGTGTATGTCTTTGTTACTTGGTGTAATTGTCTGTCTTTGTTACTGGGTGTCAGTGTATGTCTGTGTTACTTGGTGTAAGTGTGTGTCTTTGTTACTTGGTGTAAGTGTATGTCTTTGTTACCTGTTGTCAGTGTATGTCTGTGTTACTTGGTGTAAGTGTGTGCCTGTGTTACTGGGTATCAGTGTATGTCTTTGTTACTTGGTGTCAGTGTATGTCTGTGTTACGTGGTGTAAGTGTGTGTCTGTGTTACTGGGTGTCAGTGAGAGTCTGTGTTACTTGGTGTAAGTGTGTGTCTTTGTTACTTGGTGTCCTCGTGTGTCTGTGTCACTGGGTGTCAGTGTATGTATTTGTTACTGGGTCTCAGTGTATGTCTTTGTTAATTGGTGTAAGTGTGTGTTTGTGTTACTGGGTATCAGTGTCTGTCTTTGTTACTTGGTGTAAGTGTTTGTCTGTGTTACTGGGTATCAGTGTATGTCTTTGTTACTTGGTGTCAGTGAATGTCTGTGTTACTTGGTGGAAGTGTGTGTCTGTGTTACTGGGTGTCAGTGTGAGTCTGTGTTACTTGGTGTAAGTGTGTGTCTTTGTTACTTGGTGTCCGGGTGTGTCTGTGTTACTGGGTGTCAGTGTATGTCTTTGTTACTGAGTCTCAGTGTATGTCTTTGTTAATTGGTGTAAGTGTGTGTCTGTGTTACTGGGTATCAGTGTCTGTCTTTGTTACTTGGTGTAAGTGTGTGTCTGTGTTACTGGCTATCTGTGTATGTCTTTGTTACTTGGTGTCAGTGAATGTCTGTGTTACTTGGTGGAAGTGTGTGTCTGTGTTACTGGGTGTCAGTGTGAGTCTGTGTTACTTGGTGTAAGTGTGTGTCTTTGTTACTTGGTGTCCGGGTGTGTCTGTGTTACTGGGTGTCAGTGTATGTCTTTGTTACTGAGTCTCAGTGTATGTCTTTGTTAATTGGTGTAAGTGTGTGTCTGTGTTACTGGGTATCAGTGTCTGTCTTTGTTACTTGGTGTCAGTGTATCTCTGTGTTACTTGGTGTAAGTGTGTGTCTGTGTTACTGGGTAACAGTGTATGTCTTTGTGACTTGGTGTCAGTGTGTGTCTTTGTGACTTGGTGTCAGTGTATGTCTTTGTTACTTGGTGTAAGTGTATGTCTGTGTTACTGGGTATCAGTGTATGTCTTTGTTTCTTGGTGTCAGTATGTTTGTTTGTGTTATTGGGTGTCAGTGTGTGTCTGTGTTACTTGGTGTAAGTGTGTGTGTTTGTTACTTGGTGTAACTGTCTGTCTTTGTTACTTGGTGACAGTGTATGTCTTTGTGACTTGGTGTAAGTGTGTGTCTGTGTTACTGGGTATCAGTGTATGTCTTTGTTACTTGGTGTCAGTGTATGCCTTTGTTACTTGGTGTAACTGTATGTCTTTGTTACTTGGTGACAGTGTATGTCTTTGTGACTTGGTGTAAGTGTGTGTCTGTGTTACTGGGTATCAGTGTATGTCTCTGTTAATTGGTGTGAGTGTTTGTCTGTGTTACTGGGTATCAGTGTATGTCTTTGTTACTTGGTGTCAGTGCATGTCAAAATACTTGGTGTAAGTGCATGTCTTTGTTACTTGGTCTAAGTGTGTGTCTGTGTTACTGGGTATCAGTGTCTGTCTTTGTTACTTGGTGTAAGTGTGTGTCTGTGTTACTGGGTATTAGTGTATGTCTTTGTTACTTGGTGTCCGTGTATGTCTGTGTTACTTGGTGTAAGTGTGTGTCTGTGTTACTGGGTGTCAGTGTATGTCTTTGTGACTTGGTGTCAGTGTATGTCTTTGTTACTGGGTGTCAGTGTGTGTCTTTGTGACTTGGTGTCAGTGTATGTCTTTGTTACTTGGTGTAAGTGTGTGTCTGTGTTACTGAGTATCAGTGTATGTCTTTGTGACTTGGTATCAATGTATGTCTGTGTTAGTTGGGGTAAGTGTGTGTCTGTCTTACTGGGTATCACTGGATGTCTTTGTTACTTGGTGTGAGTGTTTGTCTGTGTTCCTGGGTATCAGTGTATGTCTTTGTTACTTTGTGTCAGTGTATGTCAAAATACTTGGTGTACGTGTATTTCTTTGTTACTCGGTGTAATTGTCTGTCTTTGTTACTTGGTGTCAGTGTATGTCTTTGTTACTTGGTGTCAGTGTGTGTCTGTCTTACTTGGTGTAAGTGTGTGTCTGTGTTACTGGGTATCAGTGTATGTCTTTGTGACTTGGTGTCAGTTTATGTCTTTGTTACTGGGTGTCAGTGTGTGTCTTTGTGACTTGGTGTCAGTGTATGTCTTTGTTACTTGGTGTAAGTGTGTGTCTGTGTTACTGGGTATCAGTGTATGTCTTTGTTACTTTGTGTCAGTGTATGTCAAAATATTTGGTGTAAGTGTATTTCTTTGTTTCTTGGTGTAATTGTCTGTCTTTGTTACTGGGTGTCAGTGTATGTCTGTGTTACTTGGTGTAAGTGTGTGTCTTTGTTACTTGGTGTAAGTGTATGTCTTTGTTACCTGTTGTCAGTGTATGTCTTTGTTACTTGGTGTAAGTGTGTGTCTGTGTTACTGGATACCAGTGTATGTCTTTGTTACTTGGTGTCAGTGTATGTCAAAATACTTGGTGTAACTGTAAGTCTTTGTTAATTGGTGTAAGTGTGTGTTTGTGTTACTGGGTATCAGTGTCTGTCTTTGTTACTTGGTGTAAGTGTTTGTCTGTGTTACTGGGTATCAGTGTATGTCTTTGTTACTTGGTGTCAGTGAATGTCTGTGTTACTTGGTGGAAGTGTGTGTCTGTGTTACTGGGTGTCAGTGTGAGTCTGTGTTACTTGGTGTAAGTGTGTGTCTTTGTTACTTGGTGTCCGGGTGTGTCTGTGTTACTGGGTGTCAGTGTATGTCTTTGTTACTGAGTCTCAGTGTATGTCTTTGTTAATTGGTGTAAGTGTGTGTCTGTGTTACTGGGTATCAGTGTCTGTCTTTGTTACTTGGTGTAAGTGTGTGTCTGTGTTACTGGCTATCTGTGTATGTCTTTGTTACTTGGTGTCAGTGAATGTCTGTGTTACTTGGTGGAAGTGTGTGTCTGTGTTACTGGGTGTCAGTGTGAGTCTGTGTTACTTGGTGTAAGTGTGTTTCTTTGTTACTTGGTGTCCGGGTGTGTCTGTGTTACTGGGTGTCAGTGTATGTCTTTGTTACTGAGTCTCAGTGTATGTCTTTGTTAATTGGTGTAAGTGTGTGTCTGTGTTACTGGGTATCAGTGTCTGTCTTTGTTACTTGGTGTCAGTGTATCTCTGTGTTACTTGGTGTAAGTGTGTGTCTGTGTTACTGGGTAACAGTGTATGTCTTTGTGACTTGGTGTCAGTGTGTGTCTTTGTGACTTGGTGTCAGTGTATGTCTTTGTTACTTGGTGTAAGTGTATGTCTGTGTTACTGGGTATCAGTGTATGTCTTTGTTTCTTGGTGTCAGTATGTTTGTTTGTGTTATTGGGTGTCAGTGTGTGTCTGTGTTACTTGGTGTAAGTGTGTGTCTTTGTTACTTGGTGTAACTGTCTGTCTTTGTTACTTGGTGACAGTGTATGTCTTTGTGACTTGGTGTAAGTGTGTGTCTGTGTTACTGGGTATCAGTGTATGTCTTTGTTACTTGGTGTCAGTGTATGCCTTTGTTACTTGGTGTAACTGTATGTCTTTGTTACTTGGTGACAGTGTATGTCTTTGTGACTTGGTGTAAGTGTGTGTCTGTGTTACTGGGTATCAGTGTATGTCTCTGTTAATTGGTGTGAGTGTTTGTCTGTGTTACTGGGTATCAGTGTATGTCTTTGTTACTTGGTGTCAGTGCATGTCAAAATACTTGGTGTAAGTGCATGTCTTTGTTACTTGGTCTAAGTGTGTGTCTGTGTTACTGGGTATCAGTGTCTGTCTTTGTTACTTGGTGTAAGTGTGTGTCTGTGTTACTGGGTATTAGTGTATGTCTTTGTTACTTGGTGTCCGTGTATGTCTGTGTTACTTGGTGTAAGTGTGTGTCTGTGTTACTGGGTGTCAGTGTATGTCTTTGTGACTTGGTGTCAGTGTATGTCTTTGTTACTGGGTGTCAGTGTGTGTCTTTGTGACTTGGTGTCAGTGTATGTCTTTGTTACTTGGTGTAAGTGTGTGTCTGTGTTACTGAGTATCAGTGTATGTCTTTGTGACTTGGTATCAATGTATGTCTGTGTTAGTTGGTGTAAGTGTGTGTCTGTCTTACTGGGTATCACTGGATGTCTTTGTTACTTGGTGTGAGTGTTCGTCTGTGTTCCTGGGTATCAGTGTATGTCTTTGTTACTTTGTGTCAGTGTATGTCAAAATACTTGGTGTACGTGTATTTCTTTGTTACTCGGTGTAATTGTCTGTCTTTGTTACTTGGTGTCAGTGTATGTCTTTGTTACTTGGTGTCAGTGTGTGTCTGTCTTACTTGGTGTAAGTGTGTGTCTGTGTTACTGGGTATCAGTGTATGTCTTTGTGACTTGGTGTCAGTTTATGTCTTTGTTACTGGGTGTCAGTGTGTGTCTTTGTGACTTGGTGTCAGTGTATGTCTTTGTTACTTGGTGTAAGTGTGTGTCTGTGTTACTGGGTATCAGTGTATGTCTTTGTTACTTTGTGTCAGTGTATGTCAAAATATTTGGTGTAAGTGTATGTCTTTGTTACTTGGTGTAATTGTCTGTCTTTGTTACTGGGTGTCAGTGTATGTCTGTGTTACTTGGTGTAAGTGTGTGTCTTTGTTACTTGGTGTAAGTGTATGTCTTTGTTACCTGTTGTCAGTGTATGTCTGTGTTACTTGGTGTAAGTGTGTGCCTGTGTTACTGGGTATCAGTGTATGTCTTTGTTACTTGGTGTCAGTGTATGTCTGTGTTACTTGGTGTAAGTGTGTGTCTGTGTTACTGGGTGTCAGTGAGAGTCTGTGTTACTTGGTGTAAGTGTGTGTCTTTGTTACTTGGTGTCCTCGTGTGTCTGTGTCACTGGGTGTCAGTGTATGTCTTTGTTACTGGGTCTCAGTGTATGTCTTTGTTAATTGGTGTAAGTGTGTGTTTGTGTTACTGGGTATCAGTGTCTGTCTTTGTTACTTGGTGTAAGTGTTTGTCTGTGTTACTGGGTATCAGTGTATGTCTTTGTTACTTGGTGTCAGTGTATGTCTGTGTTACTTGGTGGAAGTGTGTGTCTGTGTTACTGGGTGTCAGTGTGAGTCTGTGTTACTTGGTGTAAGTGTGTGTCTTTGTTACTTGGTGTCCGGGTGTGTCTGTGTTACTGGGTGTCAGTGTATGTCTTTGTTACTGGGTCTCAGTGTATGTCTTTGTTAATTGGTGTAAGTGTGTGTCTGTGTTACTGGGTATCAGTGTCTGTCTTTGTTACTTGGTGTAAGTGCGTGTCTGTGTTACTGGCTATCTGTGTATGTCTTTGTTACTTGGTGTCAGTGTATGTCTGTGTTACTTGGTGTAAGTGTGTGTCTGTGTTACTGGGTAACAGTGTATGTCTTTGTGACTTGGTGTCAGTGTGTGTCTATGTGACTTGGTGTCAGTGTATGTCTTTGTTACTTGGTGTAAGTGTATGTCTGTGTTACTGGGTATCAGTGTATGTCTTTGTTACTTGGTGTCAGTATGATTGTTTGTGTTACTGGGTGTCAGTGTGTGTCTGTGTTACTTGCTGTAAGTGTGTGTCTTTGTTACTTGGTGTCCGTGTGTGTCTGTGTTACTGGGTGTCAATGTATGTCTCTGTTACTGGGTGTCAGTGTATGTCTTTGTTACTTGGTGTAAGTGTGTGTCTGTGTTACTGGGTATCAGTGTCTGTCTTTGTTACTTGGTGTAAGTGTGTGTCTGTATTACTGGGTATCAGTGTTTGTCTTTGTTACTTGGTGTCAGTGTGTGTCTGTGTTACTGGGTATCAGTGTAT